>NC_060086.1:16651907-16951099 GCF_922984935.1 Meles meles
GGCTCTTCAGGGCCCTGGGGGCCTAGGCTGGTGGCCTCTTGCATTCCGAGGCAGAACCAGCTGACCCTGCACACACAGCCCGTGGGCGGTTGCTCTGGTCCCCGGCCCCACTGCCCCACAGGCCATCGGGCTGCTGTCCTCCAGACCTTGCAGCCCCCAGTCCTGAGCCTCCTGACCACACTGCCCTGTGGTCCACCTGTGGTCTGCTTACCACCCACAGGACTGCCTGCCCTTGGTCTCAGCTCCGTGTCCCCCAGACCTCCAGCCTGCCTGGCCTCGGCCCTTGGCCCCTGGCTCTCGAGCCCTCAGACCATAGTCCCTGGCCCCCAGGTGCCTGCGTCCTGACTCCCTGTCTCCAGCCGCCCAGCTGCTGGCTCCAGCTCCCTGCCTGCTGCCCACCGCGGCCCGTGTCCTCTCAATTCTGCAGCTCTCTCCTGTCCTCCAGCGCAGCCTTTCTGAGGACCACGGGACCTGGGAGGCTGCTGGTCGGAGGGTGTGGGTGCCTGCCACCCTTGGAGGCCACACAGGACTCCAGTGTGGGCCAGAGACTGTGTCTGGATGCCACGGGGAGTCGGCCAAGGCTGCCCTGCCTGCCGGTCTCTTGTTGGCACCCCCCATGTCCCTAGCTGTGTAGCGCTGACCTCTGGGCAGAACGCCGACCCGCTTGAGGTAGAGGAAGGTCCCTGTGGCTGTGGGCCCATCTCCTTCTTGGGTGGGTGGTGTTGGCTGACTGTGGCTTTCTGCTGGAGGTGAGCGGCCCTGGGGGCAGAGGACGGGGAGCCTGGAGGCAGTGGGTACCATTTGAGGGATGATTCAGGCCTCTCCTAGATTGGTGCTTGCAAGAGGTTAAACACTCTGAGTTCTTTCCTCCTCCTGGTCGGAGTGACCCTCGGGGCCTGGTTTCCCGTGTCTTCAGCCTGAAGAACAGAACAGGAGCTCACTCAGCCAGGACACCTGCTGGGGGCTTGGACTCCCGGCACTCCGCAGCCCTGGCCTCGAACCTGAGCAGAAGGGATCACAGCCAAGCCCGAAGTCTCCTTGCTCTGTGCCTGCTCCTGCTCCATGGAGCCTGCCTAACCACTTTCGTTTCAGCCTGCCTCAGTTTACCCTTGGTGACCAGCCTCTCTGTTCGGAAAGGCAGCCTCCGAGCAGGTGTGGCCTGATGCATTCTGTCTGCAGACAGTGCCCGAGGTGCGGAGGTTTCCTTAGGGTGCGGGTAACTGACTCCTGGCTATTTGGGGGAGAAACCCCGGTGGAGAGGCTGCCGGTTTCAGCAGGGCAGATGCTCCCTCCCACAGGGCTGGTCTTAGGCTGCCTGTGTGAGGTTATCGAACCCATTGCAGGGAGTCGATGGCCAGGGGCACACCGTTGTGTCAGATTCGCACCAAAGACCTGAGCCCTGTGGGGAGCCTCCAGCACAGCCTAGTGAAATTACTGGAAAACAATGGGCTTTGAGCTTTTCTCACTTTCGTTTTTAATGTGGTCTATTTATTTGTTGGTTTGTATAACGTAGTATTTACCGATGACTGCATTTGTTCCTCAGCTCACGCAATTCCGGGCCCTGTAGTTCACAGCCCAGCCCTGGTGCCTCTTCCCTGGGTCCTGAGCGTGTGGACAAGCCTGGGGAGGCCCCATGCTAGGACCGAGGCTGGGCGCTGTGGGCATGGGCCTGAGCAGTCAGCAGGCCCAGACCGTGCAGGGTTTTGTGCACGCATTCCCAGGTTTGGGAGCCTGCCTCAGACCCCAAGAAGGCAGGGGCCTGCACGGGCACGAGGGAGCAGAACCGGCCCCCCTCGTGCCTGAGGACAGAGGCCGGTCCTTCCACTCCCCGCCTGGTCGCAGCCTCCTTCCTGCAAAATGACCATCTTGAGCCTGGCCTTTCAACAGTTAATGGTCTGCTCGCAGTCTGCCCCATGATTTATTAATACCAGGTTGAAATACTTCAAAGGCCCATGGCTGCTGTGTCGGGATTGCCCCATATCGGAAGACGAATGCTCAAAGAACCGTTTGCCTCACATGAAAAATGCATAATGATGTGGGCCGAGGGCCCGAACGCTGCCCAGCCCCGTCTCACCCACGGCTGGCTGGGGGGTTAGCGGCCTAGCCTGGGGCGCACGCCACCGGCGAGTAAGCAAGCCTGGCTCCTGAGCAGTGTTGGAACAGCGTCCTTGCCCCTTGTGGGGGCACAAGGAGTCTGGGGTCTGTGACCCCACAAAGCAGGGCCAGTGGGCAGAAAGGGACGCGGTTCCCCTCAAGACCCTTTTAGGAAGGAGTCAGACAGAACGGGGGAAGGAAACTGAGTTTTGAGAACCAGATGAGGTCTGAGGGATGTTTCTGGCAGCGTTGTCCGGTGGAAGTTTTTGCGCTGATGGACAGCCCCGGGTCTGAGCCACTGGCTGCTGAGCCCCTGAGGCGTGGCTGGTGCAAACCAGCGGTTGCTACATTTTACTGAATTTTAATTAACTTTGTTTCCAGGAGGCTGCACGTGCCTTGTAGCCACCACCACGAAACAGTGAGAGCCCAGGGCGGGGTGGGGAGCCCCTGGGGTGGACATGCAGGCACAGCGGCCCAGCGCCCCCACCATGCCACCGCTGGGTCGTGAGGACCAAACAGGAGAGGGCTGCCGCCCCAGCTTGCAGATGAGGAAACCAAGGCCGGCAGACAATGTGGCTTTGTTCATGCTCTCTGCAGCGGGAGCGACTCTCACGAAAAGTCCCTCGGGGGCTTTTCCCTCAAATCCAGGGTGAACTCATCCCCGTAAAACCCCGGGCGATGGAGTAGGGGGGAAAGTCCTGTCCCTTCCAGCCACTTTCCGGGGTGACCTGGGTCAGTGATATGGTTGGCACCCATGGAAGTCTGCGTGCACGTGAGCAAAGATGCTCACACGTGTGCATGCACACAGCTACACACACACGTGCACACATGCACGTGAATTCATGCTCACACACAGCCACACGTGTGTGCGCACATAACCACTCACACACACGCACAGACACACATGCACGCACACACAGCCACACACATGTGCACACACACAGCCACACACACCAGTTTTGTTAAGTGCGTTTCTGGTGCTGTGTTCCGCAGTCTGCCCATTCCACCCTAAGTACCCGTGGCGATCACTCCCGTGGACACGGAGCCCTCGCGCCGCCTACTGTCTGCTGCTGGTGCACACCTATGCCTCCAGGGGTTTCTCTGCCTGCTGCTTCCTGGGCTCCCGGCATCGGACAGACACGGGCAATCACGCTCATGGAGCTTCTGCACGACCCACTCCGAGGGGCTGCACCGCGCACCTCCCTGTGGGGACAGAGGCCGCTGGGCATCAGGGAGGTCTCTGTGCTCTGTCGTCCGGTGAGTTTTGATTTGGGCACCCTTGGTTGTGAATGAGGTGGGCTGTGTCTTACCGCTTATTGCTGGCCCCGTTTCCTATCCTGGGAATGGCCTCTCCTTGCCCTTTGAGGGAAGCATGACTTACACTTTGGAAAAACGTTCCCCTCGGCTCGGCCGGCCTGCCCTCCCTGAGGCTGAATGAGTCCTTGTTGGACGAGGGCTGGGTGTGTGTTGAAAGGGCTTTGGACCAAGCCACGGCTGGGAAGAAAGTAGGGAGCCACCTGCCACGGGGACACTGAGTCACAGGCAGTGGAGGGAGGAGGCGAAGGGCTGGTCCTAGCCCAGAGGAGCCTGGCTTGCTTGCGGCCCCAGGTGCACTGCTCAGCTGGGCCTCAGTTTCCCCATCCTCCTGGGCAGGTTCTGTCTGTCATGCAGGGATCCAGGCAGGCCCTCCTGTGTGGCCTTGGGATGTCACGGCCTTTGGGGGACTCCCCCAGGGCCTGTGAAGCCCTTCACTTGCCCTCCAGCCAGTTCCCACCCCTGAGACAGCAGCAGGGGGCCGTTCCTGCTGTGGAGGGACTCACACTCACTGCCCCTACCTCCCACCCCCCCGCCGCCCTAGCTTGGGTTGCTGTGAGGAAAGACCTTGCTTTCCACCATGTCAGGAGGCAGCCTTCAGTGTGTGGTCTCCAGACGCAAGTGGATGGCTTCTGCTCGCCTGGGCATTGAGTACTTGGAGAAGAACTACATTTTAGAGAAGCGTGCTTGCCTACTGACCCGCCCGCCCTCACCCCTCCGTCTGCCTCCTCCTGGCTCCAACCCAGAGCCCACGCCAATGGTGCAGAGGCCACCCAGGCCTCCGTGCCTCTGGCCTGTGTGCCTGGCCCCGGGGCTTGGATTGGGTGTCTGCCTCTCACTGCCCAGGCCTGGTGCTCATGGGAACTTGGAGCTCCGAGGCTGTGCTGGAGGAAGGTGGGGGGCCTGAGGCTGCTTGGGTGGGGCCCCTTCTCCCAGGACCACACGGAGGACATCCCACCCCAAGGCGGGCGGAGTGGATCTCCAGGAGCCCGTGGGGTTTGGCCGGCCAGGGAGTTTACATCAGAGTTGTTGGCAGCTGGCAATTGTATTCTGGAATAATTGGAAATTGGTCTTCCCTCCGCGCCCACACACCTCTATGGTTGTGGACGCTCAGAGCCTCGGTCGCCCCATGGAGTTTCCCCTCCAGATGTTGTGGACACCGGCTCTTTGCAGGACAGTCTACTGGGGCTCCAGGAGCCATGTGCTCAGGCAGTCAGGCTGGTACGGGGCGGGGGCCTCCCAGGCAGAGAAGAGAGAATCCCCCCAGGCCCCCGAGATTAGCTGGCTGGCTTCCTGAGCCCTGCAGCCCTCCGTCAGACCCCCTGGGCTAAAGCCCAGCCTGCGGGTGACACCAAGACCAGGGATGGTTGCAGCCAGCAGCACCTTGGGGCCTGGCTCTGTGCCCACATCTCACCGTGTGACCTTGTGGCGTAGCTTTCCCAGAGGTGAGCCACAAGCCACCACAAGCCACCAGGAATGCTTCAAGCCTCCATTAATGAGAGTTAAGTGACATTAAACCTTCTGTCCCCAGAGTGGCTCGTGGCCCCATCTCAGGCAGTGCAGATGCAGAGTGTGTCCATCCCGGCAAGAGAGTCTAGGGGACAGGCAAGCAGAGGGCACAGAGGCTCAGGGAGGTGACAGCCTAGAGTCTGGGGCCGGGCCTGGGCAAGTCCTGGTGGGCTCCAGCTTCCTGACAGCACGTGGCTCTACTCCTCCAGCCTCGCTCAGCTCTGGTGGGGGTGTCTTCTGGCCCTGCCTCCTCCATGTGCTCCCCGTGCCTGCCCTTCCCTCATGGGACATAGATGCCCACAAAGAGGGGCCCGTCTGGGGGAGAGGAGGCCCCGGGTCCTGCAGGCATCACCTGTGAGGCCTCAGGGAGGGACCGAGGAGCACCCTCCTTTCCCGCAGGAGAAGCAGGAAAGCTGGACCGCACACCACACTGACCCTTCCTGGCTCAGAGGGTGGAACTCGGCCCGGCTCTCAGGGACTCGGGGGGCGGGGGGTTCTCTCTGCAGTATGACCCCACATGGTGGGCACAGGGCTGGGAGCGAGGGGCTCCTAGCTCAAAAAGAGAGAGCTGGACCAAATGGATTCTGTCCTTCAGGAGTCTGGAGAAGAAAATATGGAAGGAATGTGCCACGAGCAGAAGGAATGAAAGCGGAACAGTCGTGAAGCATGAAGCTCCAAGGAGAGGTGGAGGCCAGCTGTGAGCCAGGCAGACTGACGTGATGGGAGCTGCAAGGAGGAACACATGGTTCTCAAAGCGTGGACTGGAGGCCCTGGGGGTTCCCTGAGGCTCTTGCTGGCGTCTGGGAGGTAAGGCGACAATGACGGTGGTGTCCATCACGTCCCGCCCCGTCACGAGTTTGAGGCTCTCCAGGGTCACCTGCCGAGCTATAGTAGGATGGCCAGCCCTCGCTGAGACTCAAGTTCGGCCCTTCCCGCCCACGTGTTGTGGGGTTTTCTGCCAGTTTCAATTTCTGTCGTGGAGCGTGATGGAGCACAGCGTTCTCCGTGGCAGCTGTTGAGGGCTCTCACTAAGTCGTCAAGGGTCCTGGGGTCCCAAGGCCGGACTGAGAATGGCTGTGGATGCCCACATGGACAGAGGGCAGCCCCCCCCCGCCACGTGGATTCTCGGGGTGCTGGGAGGAGGGGAGGGAAAGCTGGTGTCTTTTCCTGTGGGGCCCCTGCCCCGTCCTGCGTGTCAACTAACCCATGCAGGTGCTGCAGTCTGGTTCTCGGGGACGGAGCAAGGAGAAGGGGTGTGCTGGTGGGCAGTCAGGCTGGCAGAGTCTCCCTGCTAGGCCAGGAGGAGAGGAGAGGTTCTGGCTCACAAGACCAGGTGGGCTAGCAGCCCTGACTAGCATGACCCTGAGGGGAAGAGAAGGAGGGGCGTGCCTGGCCTGGCCCTGCACTTCCTCCTCTGGCCTTTCTTGGAAGCGTTGTGCTCCGGGCTTCTCTGGGAGCTCTAGCGATAGTGGACAGCCTTTCCAAGAAGCTGAGAGCCAGGGAAATGCTGGTGTTCGCCGTGTGGGGGCCCAGCCTGCTCTCAGAAAGAGCTGCTGAGATAGTGGTCCCCAACCCCAGGCTACCGACGGGACACAGGGCCCCCCACAGTGAGGACGACAGGAACCACAGCCCTGGATGGCCCGTTCGTGTTGACCAGGCTGGGTCCTCGGGGCCCGAGGGTGCTTGTATACTGCCCCACGTTGGCACAGCTGGCCTCATCACGGAGGATGCCTGGCCCTCAGGAGGGAGCCCTCTAGCTCTGGCCTCTGGCCTTTGACAGTGAGCAGTCGGACAGAAGTGGCCAGGAGTTGCCTGGCATGGCCGGCAGGAAAGAGCCACAGGTAGCCTGGAGGGTTCACCCTCCCTGGGCAAGGATGCCCCTTTGATCCCAGACTCAGACCCCGTAAGCCCGTGGTGGGGATGGTGATGCTGGCCGTTCTCCTGGGGGCACCTGCAGAAGGGGAATGGAGAACCCTGGGCCTGAAGCTTCTGGAGTGTCCAGAGAGCAGGCACTCCCCGCCCTTCCCGGCCACGTGCCTGTCGGACGGCTCTCCCTCCCGCTGCTGGCTGCCCCTCCAGGCCTGGACCCAAGCAACATAAAGGGCTGGGATTGCAGGCGGACGGAGCCAAGGGTTCCCTGGACAAACTGGAGTTGCCTCTGGCCAACTGGGATGGGAGTCCAGCAAAACATCCTGCCCTCCCACCACCTTGGCTGGACTGCCCCGGGCCTCCTCGGAGTGAGGCTGCGGCGGGAGGTGCCAGCAAGACCTCCCCTGCCAAGAGCAAGAGTGGCCGAGCGGGCAGAGAGGGCACTTGGGCGTCGGGTTGAGGAGCCAGACGGGACTGACAGCCGAGGTCACAGCAGGGTCATACCAAGGACCCATGAGGTTAGGCTGAGGAGTCCCTGTTCGCGCATCTCTGAGACGGGCATAAAAATCCGGCTCAGGGAAATTATCATGAGCAACTCTACCCGTGACACGCTACTGCAAGTAACGTGTTCTAGAAAAATAACTATGCTCTCAAAAAATAGGAAGAAGAATAGCATTGTTTTACATCTTTGCAAATGTCCTTAACGTTTGGGCTTAAAATAAAGTCAGTGGGAGGAGGAAAGGCGGCTGAGCCCTGGGAGACGACGGGCTCCCCTCCAGGGGCAGGGATGCTGGGGTCCCCTGCGGGGCCCACCTGTGCATCCCCAGCTCCCAGCTCGGGAGCTCATCCAACGGGTTGGTGGGCTTAGAGTCTGACCTGATGGCGCCTGTCTCTCCAGTGAAGCACACACCAAGCGCCAACTGGAATTTTATGGGGGGGATCTGGCTGAGCAGAGAGCCCTTGGCTTCCGCTGTGCCAGGAGCCGAGGCTAAAGGTGCCGATTTGCCTGAGCAGGGACTGACCCCTTCTCTGTGTGGCCCCGGCATGGAGTCGGCCCAACAGGGAGCTGGCGTGGGGTGCAGAAGCCAGGAGGTGGGGAGCCTGGTGGCCGTGGCTCTAGGACAGCTTGTTGGGGCCCAGCATTGGGCACTGGGCTCACCTCACGGGGGGGCAGCCTTGCGGGGAAAAGGCCCTCCCTGTTCGTCCCCAGCAGCTCCCGCCTGGGGGCCTGCTCTGGGTCCCCCATGAGCTCCAGGGATCCCCCCACACCTGCGCTTCAAGACAGCTGGCCTCTTTGCTGGTGCAGCTCACACAGTCCACAGCCAGAAGTCAGGACCATGTGTCCCAGGGCCACACTCCCACTGAGGTGCTCGGGGAGGGCCTGCCCGCCTTGGCTTGTGGCCACAGCACTCCGGGCCCAACGTGGCCTTCCCCCCTGGGTACCTGTCCTTGTCCAGATTTCCCCTTTTTATAAGGACACCAGTCATCCTGGGGTAGGTCCCAATGACCTCATTGAACCTGATGACCTCTGTGGGACACTGTCCCCAGACAAGGTCCCAGTCTGCAGGTGCCAGCAGCGGGTGGGTGATCCCCTAGGACTCCCAAACCCCTTCCCAGCGCTTCCCTCCCCTCCCACTGCAATGGCTCACAGTCCTCATCCTGTCATGGAGTCCCCGTCTGTGCTGGCAGAGGGCACAGCTCCTGGCATATCCTTGGTGCTAAGCCAGGGCTACTCAGCATCAGCGGGAGGAAGCAGAGAGCTTTGGTGACACCTTTATATGCCCAAGAAAAGAAGAGAGTGTGGGGCTCCCGAGCACCCCAAGACCGGCCAAGCAGAGTGGCAGCTGGCCCGGGCGCCACCTCCTCTTCCAGGTCAGGAAGGGGCCCAGCCCTGGGAGGCTGCAGATTCTTGGGTCTGGGGGGGCTTCCCAAGGCATGCTGGTGTGGGTGGGCTAGGCTAGAAAGAGCCCCTGCAGCCTGGCCTTAAGTCTCCCTGGTGTGGCTGGGGGCCTCCTGGCCAGCTCCCGTCTTCCCTGACTGTCCCTGCTTTACACTGCTTCCCCGAGGACCAGACCCCACGCTCACTCAGGGAATGTCTGTCCCGCATTCTGGTGGCAGTTCTGGGGAGAGCAGGTGACAGAGGCGTGGAGGTATCCTGGGGGCCAGGAGCCTCGCCTGTGTGCCTCTCTTCTCATTTCCTGTGATTCCCCTCAGGCCTGGCTCTTCCTGGCACTACTGGGATGTGGACAGAGCCCATCAGTGGGAACGCTCCATCCCACAGTCAACAAATGTGAGCAGAAATAACCCCAGGTGCCCTGAGCCCAAAGGAGGGGGCTGGTACCCAGTTGATTGCCCTAACACTAACCCAGGTGTTTCTGACCCCCCAGCACTCAGGCAGGAGTGAAGGGGAGGCACCCGGTGTTGGGGCGGGCCGGACAGGAAGGAGGCTTCGCCGGTGGTTTCCGGCACTTTCCGTCTGCGTCCTGGCAGCTGTAACAGGACACCACAGTCTGCAGCCTGTCTCCTGGTTCCAGAGGCTGGAGGTCGGAGACCCTGGGTGCAGGCAGGGCCAGTGTCCCGTGAGGTTTCACATCCAGCAGACGGCGCACCTTGGTGTGTCCTCACTGGCCACGAGCGGAGAGGGCACAAGCTCTCGGGTCTCCTCTACGGGCATGGATCCCGTCACGAGGCTCCCCTCTCCTGACCTCGATGGCTGGGCGTCTGCAGCCCAGAGCAGAGCCCCAGGCACCCAGCAGGGTCTGCCGTGCTGAAGGTTCTAGGGGCCAGGCTGTGTGCACACGTACCCTCCTCTCTCCCCTGGGGCTGTTTCCTCTGCTGCTACCCATGTCTCTATCCCTGGTGCAGGTTGGCCCCCGGGCCCTTCCCCCCACCCCCACCCTCCACAGCTGTGGAGCTAGCCCCGAGGCACCCCTGGGGTTCCCCTCCATGCTGCTACTGCAGTCTGAGAGCTGGTGGGTGTGGCCTCGGGATTCACCGTCTACAGATGGACAGACGGTCCTTTCCCCATGAGGCAGCTGCAGCCTCGTCGGAGGCCTGCTGCCCAGTGATCTGCATTGGCGGGCTGTGTGCCTGCTCCCCTACACGGATCCGTCCCAGGGGACTCTGGGACCTTTAGCACCCGCCCCCTGCACAGACCCATCTTTGGGGGATCCAAGACTACCGGCACCCAGCCACCTTCCCAGACTTGTCCCAGGGGGCTCTGGGACACCCAGCACCCAGCCCCGTGCACAGACCCATCTGGGGAGGCTCCAAGACCACCAGCACCCAGCCCCCTTCCCAGACCTGTCCCAGGGTGGCTCCAGGACCCCCAGAACCCAGCCCCCTGCACCAGACACTGCCCTTGCTCTGTCTGAATCTGCCCTCACCTCCATCCCTCTGTAGCCACCAGGGTCCAGTGACTTGTATTCAGTGCCCCAGCCCCAGCTCCCCAGCCCAGGTGCCTCCCTTTCCTTCCCTCTGCATGTCGTGATCCCATAGCCATGAGCTCCTGGGGCCACAGCTACAGGCAGGAATCCCTTCTCTGTGGAAAATAATCTTACGAACAATACCCAAAGCAGAATCCATAAAAGAAAAAAATCATTAAACTGACTTCATCGAAATTAAAAACTCTGACTTTGTGAAAGTTGCTGTCAAGGGAATGAATGACAAACTGCAGACTGGAAGGAGATGTTTGCCAACAGCTGTCTGACAAAGCACTTGTATCTAGCATATATAAAGAGCCCTCAGAACTCAACAACAGGAAACAACCAGCTGGAAAAGGGGGCAGGACTTGAACAGACACCTCACTGGGTGGGAGGCTGGCAAATGAGCACATGTGAACCTCAGTACTGGTAGCTGTAGGAAATGCAAATTAAAATCACAACGGGATTCTAAGAACAGCCATCAGAATGCCTAAGATGTGAAAGTACCGACCATATCAGGAGCCGATGGCTGGGTCTCTCACGGGGCTGGTGGGGCTGAATCAGGGGCCAGCCACCCTGGAAGGCACAGCGGCCACACCAGCACCTCCGTGACCTTCCCAGGAAAATGCTGCTCCCCCTCCAGACGAGTACCTTGAAGATCCCAGACCAGGGTCAGTCGCGTGTGAACCCAGGCCCTGCGAGATGAAAAGACACTCCCTCCCCTGCTCTATCTGATGCAGGCCTTTCAAAAACAGCGTCTGTGGCCACACCAGCTCTGTCCGTCTGTGGGGGGGGTTGGTGTGGCGGGAGCTGGGGGGTCGGGTCTGTCAGCCGCAGGGCCAGGGCTGGTGGGGCCGGGCAGACCCTTCCCGCCTCTCCTGGCTGAGGTGCCTGCAAGGGTCAGGACGCTGGTGAGCAGGCAGCTGCGCTAATCCCAGATAATTACCCACTGGGGACGTTTGGTGACAGGCGGCTTCTCCCTTCCTTCACGCTCAGCTTGTCAGGACAATCGTGAAAGCACCTTGGTGGGGCGCTCGGCCTTGGGAAAGCAGGGTCTGAGCTGTGGGAAACCCGATCAGCCTGGCGGGGGGGATTAGCTGCGGGGCTGGGGGCCCCTCCTGCAGGTGAGCGCGCCTGTCCCTGTGGAGCCAGGACCACCCCCAACGCTGGGCCCCCTTTGAGCCTGGATTAGTGGTCGCTGCCCCCCCCCCCCACACACGAGGGCAAGTGCTCAGGTGGAGAGACGGCTGCGGGGGCCGGGAGGGGACCTGGGCAGGAAGTCCTGCGGTCACACAGGGAGGGATGTGGAGCCCCAGGGAAGGGGGCTGCTCCCCTCCCTCAACCATGCCCCCACGTGGGCTTCCCATGGTCCCCGCTCACCTGCACACTGCCCTTCAGCCCCGCCAGGCCCTGGACCAGCCCTGCCTCCCTCTCCACCTGCCCCCACCCTGCTCTGATCCAGCCCTCCCCCTTCCTCACAGAGCAGAGCCTCTGCCTCGGCCCCTGCCACAGCCCCTTCTTCTGGGGCTAGCCTGGGACCCCCATCCTGAGGGGCCGACCCACCACCCCCTCACCTTGTTTCACTTTGAGAAACAGGTGCCGCTGGTTCCTGCGATCTTGGTAGCTTGTTGGCTGTAGTGTGTGTGAGTTAGCTTGTCTACCTGTCTGTTATCTGTCTGTCTATCTACCCATCTATCCGTCTATCATCTATCCATCTATCTATTTATCTGCCTCTATCATCTATCATCTGTCTCTCTGTCCATCTATCTGGTATTATCTATCATCTGTCTATCTATCTATCTATCTATCATTTATCGATCATCTATCTGTCCATCTATCAGTCATCTGTCTCTCCATCTATCTTCTATCTATCTATCATCTATCTATCTATCTATCTATCTATCTATCATTATCCATCCATCATCTATCTATCCCGTCTATCCGGTATCGTCTATCTACCTATCATTTCTCTGTCTCCATCTCTCTGCTGCCCACCTGCCCGCCACCCCCCACAGGGAACCCCAGTGAGGCAGGGACTTCTCTGCCTGTTCTTCACTATGCCCCCTGCCCCTGTGGGAGCATGGGGCACAGAATAATCACTGGGTAAATATTTATTGGACAGGTGCCTGGGTGGTGGGTGGGTAGACAGATGGATGGACAGACGGACGAGGGGCTGCATGTTTGCCTGCTTTCCCAAGACTCTAGGCAGCAGGGCTAAGATGCGGCATGAGGGAGGGACTCACTCTGGCTGTGGCTGTGAGGACCATGGACTTGTAATCTCATGCTTGTGCCCGTTGGGACCCATTGCAGGAGATTTGAGTTTCAGGATGAGGAAGAAGGAACTCTCATTTCCTTTTTCTTTTTTTTTTTTTTTTAAATTTAATTGTGGTAAAAAAAAAACAAAAAACAAACCCACATGTCATGAATGTACCATCTTAATCATTTTTAAGTTTGTAGGGTAGTGTTATCTATAGGCACACAGTGATGGAACAGGTCTCCAGAACATTCCATCCCCCCACAGAGACCCTGTCCCTGTGACACATGGACCTCTGTCCGCTCCCTAGTCCAGGCCCTGCTGTCTGCTGTCTGTGTCGTTGAGGCTGATGACTCCGGGACATGTGCATGGGGTCCCCGTGCATGTCCTGTGTCTGGCTGGTGTCCCCGTGGGGGCAGGGGTCGTTCCTTCCTTTCTGAGGCTGAGTGATGCCCCACTGTGTCTGTACACCACATTTTGCTTTTCCACTTGCCTGCTGATGGCCTGTGGGCTGCTTCTAACTCTCGTTGTGAACCAAGCTGCTTTGAACATGAGCCTGGAAATAACCTCGTTGAGACCCTGCTCTCACTTCCTTTGGGTGTAAACCCAGAGTCGGACCATGGGGTTGGAGCATAGGGCGTTCTCTTGTTCATTTTTGCCGAAAGTCATACTGTCTTCGGCAGGGACCGCCCCACGTCGTGGCCCTGCCGATAAGGTGCGGGCTCCCACCTTCCCCACGTTCCTGCTGACACATGTTATTTCCGTTTTTTGGATCACAGCCATCTCAACCTCACTGTGGTTCTGATTTTAATTTCTTTAATGATCGGTGGTGCTGAGTCTCTTTCCACAGGCTTGGAGGAATGTCTGTTCAATTCCTTCATCTCCTTCACAATCAGGGTATCAGTGTTCGGTGCTGTTGAGTTGTGGTTCTTTACATATTCTGGACGCAAACCCCTCCTCAGGGAGTGATTTGCAAGGGTTTTCTCCCATGCTGTGTGTTACCGTCTCATTCCGAGGATTGCCTCCCTTGCCTTGCAGGCTTTTACAACTTCGATGTGGTCCCCTTTGTCTGCTTTGTTTTCGTTGCCTGTACTCACAGTGTAAGAAACTCTCTCTCTATCTGATTTCAGCAAGGCTGGCTGAGGATCCTGGCTGTTTTTTCCCCTTCTTCTGGGAGGGAGCTCGTTAATAATCAGACACTTAATTCGTTGGCACATTAGATGTTTCCAAAATATTTCTTTCTTTTCTCTTTTTTGATCTTTGGAGAACGTTGATATTCAAAGCAGGCGTTTGCTGCCTGCTGTGTCTGAAGACCTGTTTGGGGGAACATCTTGGTCTTTCCAGAGAGGGGAGGACTGAGGCATCAGGGTGGTTCTTCCTGGGGGAGAGGGGTAAGACCCCATCCTCGGAAGCCCCCACCCCGCCCTGCAGCTGTTGGGTGAGTAACAGGTCTGGAGGTGCAGGGAGAGCAAGAGGGGGAGGCTCGGATCCTAAGGGTGGGCCTGCCTCCATTCTCCTGCCCTCCCCCAGGAGCTGCAGACCCACAGCGTTTCAAAACACCAGCTGGTTGTCCACCCCTCTCCTCTTCTCCTGCTGCGTTCCTGAAACTCAGACAGCTGGTTCTTGCCCCACCTTGGGTCCTGGCACTCCCCAGACCCTGAGCAAGGGGTACCTTGGGGCCTCGAAGAGTTCCAGGCTCTGGCTTTGTAGAGCGACAGGCACAGACAGGGAGACAGAGGCTCCGAGTGGGGCAGGCGTGGCCCCAAAGGGGTGTGGCCCTCTGCATGGGGGAGATGGGGGCGTTCGGACTGGATGCTGACGAGCGTGAAGAGAGGAGGACATGCCAGCAGGTCTCTGAGCTCCTGCTCCGTCTTGGACGTCCATTTTCTAAACGGTGCTGTAGGGGACAGGAAGCAAGTTACAGCCCAGGACAAAATCTCGGCAAGCCACGTGTATCCAGAATACATAAGACTTCTCAAAGCTTGTTAATAAAAATACAAACAACCCACGGATAAGAAAAGAAGGTGTATAAAAATAGGACGTACGGGTGGCAGATAAGCACATGGAAACAGGCTCAACGTCTCTGGCCGTTTGGGAAATAACAAGGCAGAATGGCTAAAATTAAAAAGACCGATCATACCGAGTGTTGGCGAAGATGTGGGGCAGCCACATCCCTAGTACTCAGTACTGAGTACTCAGCTAGTACTCGGCTAGTACTCAGCAATGGGGGTGGGATGTCACACGTCACCCCAGGGGTGAATCTCAAAGTATTATTTTGTTGAGTGAAAGAAGTCAGACAGAAGGATTTCCAAGGACGTGGTCATGTCCGGTACCACCAGGAAGAGCAGACTGACATGACAGGGAGGGGTCAGTGTGGGGACAGTGTCTAGATGTGTGTATGTACAAATAACATACTCACACAACCTGCGGCCCTTCCCTGTTTTCTACCTTGAACACACTCTCTTTGTTGTATGGTCCCTGTAACTCCACAGAATTGTCTTTATTTTTTTTTTTTTAAAGATTTTTATTTATTTGACAGAGAGAGATCACACGTAAGCAGAGAGGCAGGCAGAGAGAGAGAGATGCAGGCTCCCTGCTGAGCAGAGAGCCGATGCGGGACTCGATTCCAGGACCCTGAGACCATGACCTGAGCCGAAGGCAGCGGCTTAATCCACTGAGCCACCCAGGCGCCCTCCACAGAATTGTCTCAGTGGTTTGGGCCTCTGCCTTCGGCTCAGGTCATGATCTCAGGGTCCTGGGATCGAGTCCCGCATCGGGCTTTCTGCTCGGCGGGGAGCCTGCTTCCCTCTCTCTCTCTCTATACCTGCCTCTCTGCCTGCTTGTGATCTCTCTCTGTCAACAAAATAAATAAAGTCTTTTAAAAAAATAAATAAATAAGGGCGCCTGGGTGGCTCAGTGGGTTAAGCCGCTGCCTTCGGCTCAGGTCATGATCTCGGGGTCCTGGGATCAAGTCCCACATAGGGCTCTCTGCTCAGAAGGGAGCCTGCTTCCCTCTCTCTCTCTCTCTGCCTGCCTCTCTATCTACTTGTGATCTGTCTCTGTCAAATAAATGTTTAAAAAAAAAAAAAAAAAAGAGTTGTTAAAAAAATAAATAAATAAAAGAGCAGTGACTGTGAGGGTTCAGGGACGGGGTCCATTTGGACTGCTTCGTCCTCCTTGAGCCAACGTGTGGCCCTGAGCAGAGGCGCACCCCCCAGCCTTGATTTCCTCCCACCGCATAGACTGTGTGCTCTGTGACCTGAAGCGACTCGGCTGGCGGGGGGGTGGGGGGCTCTGCCCGGCCCAGTTGTCCATCCCCCGTGTGTGTGCAGGCGCCGTGGCTCGGGGTGGCTGTAGGGGATCCCACTAGGGGCTCCGTTTGCGAACCCTGGCTTCATAGTGGGGACCGATCACTCCTGCCTTCCTGCCCACACGGTCCACCCTATCACCTTTGCCCCCTCAGAGAGAAGCTAGGGTGCTGGGGGCTCACGGACGCCAAGCCAAGGGGGTCTGGGTGCGGAACACGCCATGGGAAGGGGAGTCAGTGCCCTGAGGTGCACAGGTGGCGAGGCAGGGACCTGTCGTCACTCCAGCGCCTCCTTCCTGGGGGTTCCGCGCCCCTGCACCCCCTCCACCTGGCCCTGGGAAGTGAGTCAGAGCCGGGAAGGACTGCCAGCACAGGCAGAGAGGCCTGGGGCCCTGCGGGCACAGCCCAGAGGGACGCTGAGCTCAGGGTGGACCACACGACCCACAGGTGTCTCGGCCTCCATCTGGGCCCCTGGTGGGGATGTGCCATCTCTCTCTCTCACACACACACACTCATATACACACACACGCACACAGTCCACAGCAAGGAGTGCACACCTGGGCTTCCCGACAAAGAACCTATCCTTGCTTGGGGTAGCCTGTCCTGGCTCTACGGTGGGCCCCGAACTGCTCCTGTGGCCTGCTGCCTCTGGCACCTGGAGCCAGGCCCCAGGGCGGCTGGGGGGCTCCCTATGCTGGGCTGTGTGTGGCTTTATGCTGGGGACTGTGGCCTCCTGATGGACCAGAGCTTGCCTGCAGGACCTCACCTGCTCTCCAGGAGTGGGGGTTGTGCACAGCCTGGCTCTGGTCCGCCGTCCCCCCTGCTCCCAGCCCTCCACGCCCAGGCTGGACCCTCCCCCCCAACTCTGAGCAGACTCCCCGTGCCCTGGGCAGGCTCTCCTTCACGCACCACCCTTGCTCCACGTCTTTCAGTGACCCTCAGTGTGCACACATGAAACACACTTCCTGAGCTGAAACTGGGGGCCTTACCTGATCTGGCCCCAAACAGACTGCCCACCGCTGCCCACAGCCCCCCCTGAGCTCCAGGTTCAGAGTGCCAGCCGTTTTCTCTCACCAGTATACTTGGCCTCCTCCGGGTCCCCTCCTCCAGGAAGCCCATCCTGGCTCTCCCACTGGCTCCTCCAGGCCTCCAGCCTGTTGGGGAGGGGCTGTTGACCCCCTGACTTGGCACCAGCTGCAACCGGGAGGGCAGGGCCCCGAAGCCCCCAGAGCGGTGGAGCCAGGCCTCCACACCCCTGTCCTCAGCCAGCTGGGACAGGGACTCAGACCCTGGCCTTGCCACAGGATTCTATCTTTAACTGCTGGACAGCCAATTCCTCTCTATTTTGAGAGAAAAAAATTCCACTCTGAAGTCGGGTTCAAAAAGTCCTTGCCCAGAGAGGCCAATTCCCTGGAGAATCCGCTGGCCTTTGCTGTGATCCCGATGAGGAGGGGGTCCCCCCGCAGGATTGGGGTGGCTAGATGAAGGCAAGCTGGAGATGGGGAGAGGGAGGGCAGGCCGCCGAGGGAAGGGGGGGGAGGAGCCCCCCCCCCGGCCCAGCCTCCTCCCACCCCACTGACTTTTGTCATCACACCGTGGTTTTGACTGTGTTCGCACGTCGTATAAATAGAACCGGGCAGCGTGCTCTCCTTGTGTCTGGTTCCCATCACTCCGTCTGGTGTTTATGAAGTTCATCCGTGTGCCGTGTGCAGCCGCGTTCATTCATGACCCCTTCTGTGCGGGCTCTGCTCCGGCGTTCAGCACGGGTTCACCCCTTGTACAGCTCATGGACTGGGTTGCTGTTGGTGCAATGCCTGAAACATCTTTGTGCGTGTCTCTGGATGAACACACGTGCAGGTGTGTTTCTGGGGGAGCCCAAGGCTCTGAGCGCCTTCTCCTGGCAGCCCTGGGGGCGTGCTGGTCCTCGTGGGGGTTGGGGATGCCCGGCATGGCACACCAGGCTCCCCCTTGCTTCATGGCCTCACCAACCTCTGCTGATGTCTGTCTTTATTTTAACCCTTTTGGTGGGCCCAGAATTGCCTCGTCGTCATTTCCCAGGGACTTCTAAAGGTTAATACACTTAATGTTCTTAGAGCGGTTTTAGGTTTACAGATGAATTGAACGGAAAGTATGGGGTTCCCATCACACACATGGGTTCCCCCCTTGTTATTAGCATCTGAATTCTTTTTTTTTCAGTTTATTTATTTATTTATTTGACAGACAGAGATCACAAGCAGGCAGAGAGGCAGGCAGAGAGGGAGGAAGGGAAGCAGACTCCCTGCTGAGCAGAGAGCCTGATGCAGGGCTCAGTCCCAGGACCCTGGGATCATGACCTGAGCTGAAGGCAGAGGCTTTAACCCACTGAGCCACGCAGGCGCCCCTCCCATCTAAATTCTTGATGATTCCAGTTGATGGGCTGATCTTATCTCATTCTCAGGAACTGAAGTGCACAGTTCATGTTTGGGGTCTCTGTATTGTCCAGTTCTGTGGGTTTTGACAAAGACACACTGTCACTGATTCACCTTCCTTTGTCGTGCAGGCCCGTGCACTGCCCACCAGCCCCGGAGCTGCCCCTGCTCGTCCCTCCCTCCGTCCCCCCGACCCTGGTGCCCCTGCTCTTTCTGCTCTATCCACAGGCTGGCCTTTCCCCCAGAGTCCTCTCACAAATGCCAATCACAGCATGTCATTCCCCATGTCCAGTAACATTTGCCTGGTGCTCTGTATCAGGGCTGGGGCTCCACCAAGGTCATAGGACAGCCAAGAAGATTATGTCCCTCCTTTCAAGAGACTGAAAAGGCAGTGGGAAAAGCAGCCATCAGACTAGCAGGCAGGCAGATGCACAAAGCCGCCACGGGCTGTGCTGGGTGTGGAGAGTAAGGCTAGCTAGAGAAGGAGGGAAACACCTTCAGCAGGTGGCAAGGGCGCGAGCCTCCAGGCAGAAAAGGACAAGTGCAAGGGCCCTGAGGCGGACTGGACCTTGAGGTGTTCACGGAAGCCTGAGACTCAGCAGTTCAGAAGCCCAGCCTTCAGAGAGGTGAGAGTAGGCCTCGGCCCCAAGCAGGAGGCTGTGCCATGGGAAAAGGCAGACGTGTCCCTCCAGCACCACGGCTGCATAACAAACATCCCCAGGCCAGTGGCTTGGAGAGGCCTCCAGACCAGTGATGCTGTGGCCTGTTCAGAGCAGCTCCCTGGCCTGGGATCCAGCAGCAAGACCCCCTCCCTGGTGGGTGACTTCTTGTCTGTCACATCTCATACTGGCCGGGCAGTGGACCCCGGCCTTCCTGGGTGGGGAAGCGGGCAGGCATAGCTGTCCTTTCTGGGTGCCCTGGATCCAGAGTCCCCATCCTGCAACTAAAGGACTTTGAGAGAAGGGAGGCCCCAGCAAGAAGTCTCTCCATTTCCAACACTCTCCTAACCCTCCCTGGGCTCCATCTGCATCTCGCCCAGGATGTGGGCTGTGAGCAGGGGGGCCTGCTCTGGAGGGAGGCTGGGGTGTCCTTGCAACAAAGTGGACACGCTGGCTCTCAGGTCCCGGGGGAGGGTCTCTGGAAAGTCTGGCTGTGGCAATCCCTCTGCTTCCAGGGACTAGGCCCCTGCTCTGTGTTGAGCTCTGAGCTGAGACCTGCCACCCTTGTGATTCCTGGCCCTGATGATCTGGTCTCAGGAGAGCTCCACTCAGAGCAGCCCAGCCCGGAGTCAACTGTTACCCAAACAACCACCTTCCCTGTGTGGTTGCAGTAGCACCCCCCCACCCCCCCGCCACCCACCACATTTTCTCCCCTGGCCAGGCCTCCTGCACCAGGCAGGCCTCCCTCCCCTTCTGTCTCTCCTGGCCCTTTATCCTGCAGATCCCTTGGTCCTGCCCCTCCGACCCTTTGGGGATTCTCTCAGTCCTGAACTGGCCCTCTGAGCTGGAGGTGGACCCTGGACTGGCCGTGAGGAAGGAAGTCAGCATTCCAGGCCCAACTGACGGGGGGGCCGGGGGTTGGGGAGCAGGGGGCTCAATTATTATCAGTATGAGAGTTGTTCCGCACTTCCAGGGGGAACACAAATTCCCTTCCACTCACCACCTGCGGGGGCAAACCTTCGTGTTTTGCCATTTTACATAAGGACCAGTGCCTCGCTCTCCAGCGTGAGTCCTCAGAAGGCATGTCCCTGGGCCTGGCCTGCTCCGAAGTCAGCTGCCAGGCCATGTCAGGGACAGGGAGCCACAATGGCCCCTCTGATGTGGTGTCTCTGACCTCTGTGTGTCCACAGGCAGCCCGACGCCCAGCCTGACGGGAAACCCTGCCCATCCCTCGGCTCCTGAGCCAGGGCCTCTCCTGAATGGATCCAGTGGCCTGTCTGCCCTCTGCCCCACCCAAGGGCACTGTGCGCTGTCCCTGTCTGGAAGGAGCGCCCAGGGCAGTCTCTGCTGCCCGTTCTTCGGGGAGAGGAAACTGAGTTCAGGAAAACGGGGAAAATGACCCATGTCCCAGGATTAGGACTGGAAACTCGAGAACAGGGCAGAGCCTGGACTTGAGCCCCGCATCTGAGCTCCGGCACCGGATCCCGGCCTGGGATGCTTCTCCCTCGGGACAGTGGTTGGGTAAGTGCCTCCCACTGGTATCTGCGGCATCATCGGTCTTCAGGATCGAGGGTTGGTCTTTGGTCTGTTTCTGGGGTTTTCTTCTTGAGGCCTGACAGCTGTGGCCATCTGGGCTGGGCCGGGATTTCCAACCCCGGGAGCCACAGTGTATCCTGACCGAGTTGAGGAAGGGCCCCCCCATCCCTAATTTACGAGGGTTTTTAGTACGAATGGTGGCGGCTTCTGTCTGATGCCTTTTCTGGATCAGTTGACACGATTACGTCATCTCTCTGTTCTGCTTGCCGATAGGGTGAGTTACGTTCTCTGATTTTTAAGTATTGAGCTTGCAAGCTTAGAGTGAACCCCACCTGGTCACGGTGTGTAGTTCCTTTCACGCATTGATGAGCTGGATTTGCTTGTTTTGTGGAGGATTTTAATGGCCACAAGAGACATTGCTTTATAGTGCTTCTGGTTTTTTTGCAGGGGAGGGTTGCAGTGTTTTTGTCTGGTGTTGGCATCAGGACAACACCAGCTTCATCAGGGATGTTGAGAGGTTCCTCCTCTTCCCTGTTCTGGAAAAAAGTCATGTAAAATCGGTGTTGCTCTTTTTTATTTATTTATTTATTTATTTATTTAAGATTTTACTTATTAATGAGAGAGAGAGAGAGCATGAAGAGAGAGGTCAGCAGGAGAAGCAGACTCCCTGCTGAGCAGGGAGCCTGATGTGACACTTGATCCGGGACCTGCAGGATCATGACGTGAGCCGAAGGCAGTTGCTTAACCAACTGAGCCACCCAGGTGCCGCGGTGTTGCTCTTTTTTAAATGTTTGGTGGAATTCTCCAATAAAACCATCAGATCTGGGAGATCTCTGCTTTGGGGAATTTTAAACTATGGATTCGGTTTCTCACGTGGTTATGGGACTGTTCAATTTATCTCTGTGGGCTGGGTTCTGATGGTCTGAGCTTTGGGGGGATTGCCCCTCCTTGGGTGCAGGACTCGTGAAGAGTGACTCGGTTTTCTCTTGTGCTCTTGAGGCTGCAGGACCGAGTGGCAGGCCTGGCCTTTCCCTGGGAGGGGTGGCACTCTCTGTCTCTCTCTTCTTGCAAGTCTTGCTAGAGGTTTTTAGATGACACCGATTTTCCGAGAAGCGCCTTTCTTCTCACTGATCTCTCTGTTACTCTCCTGTCTCTCAGCTCGCCGACCTCCCTCGTGTTCTGGTCTTGCTGTACCAACCTTCCTCTTCCATGTTTTGGATGACAGAACTGAGGACTTGAGTGCCGTAACCTCCCCTCTGAGCCCTGCACTGTCTAGACCACGGATGAGATGTGTTGTGCTTTCCTGATCCCATCTTTCACCACATTTGAGGAGCTTTCCATCACCCCTTGTTCGAACCCTCCTCCAGCCACACACATTTCCCGGAAACCTGGCGGGTCTTTGTCCTGGAGACTCTGTTCCGTCTTCTTCAGCCTCCGTTCTCTTTCTTGCTCTCATAGGCTGTCTCTCTTGATTTGTCCCCAGACCCACAAACTGTATCCTCCTTGTGTCCTCTTTGCTTCTGGGCCCATCTATTGAGTCTTTGTTTCTCTTCGGACACTTTTCGGCTCTAGAATTTCCATTTTGTTCTTTTATAGAATTTCTGCTCCTTTGCTGGAAATTTCTATTTTTTTGTTGGCTGCTGGAGGCCCGGTAATTGCTTTTTTGTAGCATTCCTAAAGTGGCAACATAAAATCCTCTCTGGAAACTTCTAGCATCTTGTCCGTCTTGGTGTTGGTGCCGGCTGCTTGTCTTCCTCAGTGGGGTGCGATTTTCCATGGTACTCTGGACATTTACTGCAGATTTTGTTTTAGGCTGAAGCGCCCTGTCCGGGGCTTGTGCATGGTCCTAGCCCAAGCCCTGGGTAGCGGCCTTAGGGCTATCTCGGTTTTCAAAGGCTTTGTGGTGTTTTTCGGGTTTCCTTGGTTTATCTGGTGTCTCTGGGATGTCCCCTAGGGGTCCTCCTGAGGCCCTGCTGGGGCTCCGGGTAGGGAGCTGCTGGACCATTTTGTGATGTGGGGCTCCCCTTCCTGGAGCCACCTAGTGTTCCTTGGTGGGAGAGGCTCTGGCCTGCAGGGTTGAGGGCTTTCCAGGGTGGGAGCACAGGGCTGCGGGTCCTATGGTGCAGCCTCTTCCTTCTGGTCGGGAATTAGGAGATGCCAGGCCTTGGTCCTCACGTTCTGTGTGGGAAGCGTGTAGGCGCCCCCCACCGAGCCACCCCCCCCCCCCGTCCTGGGGCTCCTGACCACCCCCACCCAGTGCACGTTTGGAACTCTCCCCTTGTTGTCTCTGTTATCTCCTGGGTTTGCAGCTGGGCTTTGCGAGGAGGAGCTGGAGGCCATGAGTCCCTGCCATCTGGTCGGGCGGGACGTCTCATGGTGTCCCTCTTGAGCTGGGACCCTGGGTGGGGGGTCCCTTTGCCGTGCCTTAACATCCTCACCTGTTGGGGCCCCCACACCTCTGGGCTGTTCTGAGGCAAGGTTCATGGATGTTTCAGGTCTGCAAAGCATGGCAAGCCTGCGGGGCCCTGACAGGTGGTTCCAGAGCCCATCAATCTCGTGTCTCCATCCCTTGTCCTCAGATGACTTGCAAGTCCCACAGGAAGCTCCCAGAGGTAGGAGCCATGGCACCCCCCAGCCCAGATGGGGAGCCCAGAGTCATTCTGGGATGGGAGGGAGGAGAGCCCTCCTGCTGCCTGGGAGAGCCTGCCGCCCCTGCCCTCAGCCTGGCCTTCGTTCAGCTCAGCGAGTGGTGCAAAGGGAGTGCGGGGAGGGGGGCTTGGAGGGTCTGCATGGGAGCTGGAGGTTCAAACACAGTGAGTGTGGTCAGATGCTGGGATGGGCCCTGCGTGGGACAGCCCCATCCCTCCTGCCTGTGCTCCCCTTCCTGGGACTGACCCAGAGCACCCACGTCCCCGGGTCTGCCCACTGGCATGGCTGTACAGGCTAACCCCCAGGGAGCCATGTTGCCAGTGGGCCCCGGAGATAATGGGGCCACAGGTGAATTCCTCTCTGCCCATCCACAGGGGAGACCAGTGGTCCAACGGGGCTGACAACCCACTATTTACTGGGGAAGCTGCTTCTCACTCAGCAGCTGGCACCTGCCTCTCCTCCTGCTCCTTGGCCTTGCTGCCCTGGGGCTGTGCCCACAACAGAGTGTTAGCCCATGGGCTTTGCCACGAGATCTCTCTTCTGGGAAAGTCAGACTTGGACCCTCCTCCGGACTGTCTTGGTTCTCCTAAGGGTTGAGTGTCATTGGAAACAGAGCCACTCTCCGTCCCCATCCCCGCCGTGCCCCTCCAGCCTCACGTGTTGCCCTCCTAAACACGGGGCCTCAGGATGGGGCATTGTTTGAAAATGCGGTTGTTGCGGATGTAATTAGTTAAGACGAGGTCATGTTGGAGTGGGGTGCGTCCTAATTGGACACAACTGTGTCCTTATAAAAGGGGGATTTGGACCCGGACACGCAAGCAGGGAGACGCCGTGAGATGGAGGAGGAAGAGGTGGGGGAGATGTGCCTGCAGCCGAGGGACCACAGGGAGTTTGGGGGTTCAGGGTGTGGCCTGGGCCAGTCCCACCCTCCAGGAGGCACCTGATGTCTACCTGGACCTGAGCCTCCTGACCTATGTCTGTTGTCGCAGCCGCCCAGGATGCAGGACGTGACATAGCCTCTTACGTCACACAGACTGCAGCCCCCTGCTCTCAAGGCCGGCACGGCACCTGTGCACCTGGGCGGATGTGGGCGCGGATGGGGGGCCAGGGGTGGTGCTCTCCTGGAGAAGCACCCAAGGAGGGAGGGGCCACAAGCCAGCACCAGTGCTTAGTGCCTCGGCCAGAAACTTCCTTAGGGGCTGCCGGTCGGGGCCCAGCCTTACCCAACACCTCCCTCGGGTCCCGAGATACTGTGACTCACACCTGCTTGGTGCCTCCCCTCCGTGACCCACATCTTCTGACAATGCTTATCTGGGGGGTGGTGGGCAGCCGAACCCAGGCTGTCAGCCAGCAGGGTGACCCCGTCCGCAGAGCAGGGGGCTCCAAACAGGTCACCAGCCCAGCCTCCGTGTCCTCTGCCCACGGCTGTTGCCACAGACTGGGACAGTGTGGGCGCAGGGACAAGGCTGCCTCTCCCGGAGCCCAGGGTCCCACCCTGGTCTTCAGTTTGCTATGAACTAGAGCCCAGTCTTGGCTGGGTCACGTTCCCCTACTCTTAAGACCAGGAACCTCAAGTTCAGAGGGTGTTTGCGAGACCCTTGGGCTGCAGCCAGTGATGCATGCCGCTGGCATCCCCTTCTAGGGGTGGCCCTCGTTCCCATTTCACAGATGAGGGCATGGCTCAGAGAGGCTGGCGGAGGGGCCAAGCAGCCCCAGACAGACGTCCTGTCAAGGCGCCCTCCCACTCTCCTTCTAGCAGCTCCCAGGGGGTCTGTCTGGGTTGGGAGTCCCCACCCTGAGGCCTCACCAGCAGGGACGTGGACAGAGCTGAGCAGGAAGTGTCCGCAGGATGGGTTGCCTAGCCAGAGGGCCTACGGGCCCCCCTGTGCCCCTTCCTTGCCCGGCCCAGTGTCACTGTGCTTGCGGGAGGTGCTGTGGGACCCCCCGTCACAGAGGCTGAGCATGGGGGCTGCGTGGGACCCTGCGGTCATTCTGGTGTCCAAAGGGCTTTTACAATACATGATCTGATGTGTGTCTTACCCAGGTGCAGCCTTGCAGACTTCTGGAATGGAAAAGAAGTGGGGTTTATTGTTCTCTGTGTTCCAGCACAGTGCATGCCCTTGCTCACTGGACCCCATGAGATTGTGGGGTAGGCACTGTAACCTGCCCACTTCCTAGACAAGAAAACTGAGGCCTGGAGAAGGTGAGTGACTTGCTCAACATCACAGAGCTAGCGAATGAGGAGCTAGGAGCCTCTGGCCCCTCAGGACGGACTGTCCCTGCTCTGCTGGACACTGCCCACAGCAGGTGCTCTCGTGACAGGAGAAGGGGCTGGCTGGGAGCCTCCTTCAGCTGTGCTGAGCCCCAGCCCAGAGCCTCTCTCCCACTTCTCTGGTTGCCTCTGCTGGGACTGGAGGCCGAGTCCCCCTGGCCTGGGTGCACATGGACAAAAGGCCACATGCCCACAATCCCCACCAAGCCGGGACATCACGGGAGGCCCGGCCAGTCCACCCTGAGCCTCTGGCCCCCTGTACCTGCTCATGGCCTTACTCTCCTCATCCAGGGCTCGGCTGGGTCAGAGATGGCCCTGTGATGGGGAGACCCGGCTTGGAGCCCCACCAGCCTCATGTCCGCCCCAGCAGGGCCTCCTCCCTGCTCCTGGCCCTTCCCTGCTCCCAGAAGGCCCAAGACACTGTCCTGGTTGGACCATCTGTTTCCTGCTCCTTCAAGAACACTGTCCCGCCCTGGCCCTGGCAGCAGAATCCCTTCATCTCCTCTCCCCATGTCCCTCCTTGCCAAGGGTCCTGGCCCTGGGATGGCCGGCTTCACCTGACCAAGGGCCGGGCTGCCTGTGGGGTCCCTTAGCTCCTCTGACGGGGCCTCCACCCTGCTGGCGTACGTCCCCTGCCCTGCCCTCCTGTCCTATTGTCTGTCCCCAGAAACAGGGCGTGGGGCAGCCCCGGAGCCCAGGACCATTAGCACTGATCCCTTTTCCTGATGTGAGGCTGGTGACAATGACTGCCCCCCCCGCCATGTGCCCAAGGAGCTGCAAGCTCTCTCGTCCTGGGCAAAGGGACTAGAGTCACACCCTGCATTCAGAGGAGGAAACTGAGGTCCAGGAGGGGAGCCCCGTGCCCAAGGTCACACATGGAGCCAGTGCGGAGTACCCCCAGACCCAGGCCTCCTGTTTCCAGCCCAGAAGTGGCCACACTGGGCATTCGGAACATCAGGTCACAAGGACTTTCCCTGCGGAGATGAAAAGCCCCTGACTCAGCTAAGCTTGAGGTTCAGAGCCCCTCTTGGGGGAGAGCCAAGGAACCTCCTCGTCCCACTTGGCTGCTAGCCTGGGGCTCGGCTCACACTCTCGGCACAACAGGCTCAACTCTGGGAATGACATGGTCTCGGCAGCTGGGTCTTTGCATGAGGCCGCCTGTGAAGCCACGTTCCTGCAGACTTGCTCTGGGCCTAGGGATGGACCAGGGCAGCGCCCACACCACCCCGTGTGCCTCAGCTCATGGGCACCTGACCCAACCAGAGAAACTAGCGGGAGCGACTTGGGGCACAGGTTCCTCGGGGCCGCGTTTGCTTGGCTGAGTGAAGGGGGGCGCATGGTGGTGCTAACCAGGCCACAGTGGTCGGGGGGGGGTGGCGTGGGGGCATAGGCTAAGCTGGCACAGGCCAGCAGAGTGACTCGCGATGCTCCAATGTCCCCATGCGTGCTGCCTGCTGCCGCAGCCTCCACTACCCTGACCAGGAGCTCTGGAAACCGGCTTTGCAATTTCACTGATTTTCAGTTGGGTTAAATTTCAATGGGTGCATGTGGCGAGCAGCTGCCGGCCTTGGGCAGCTCCATTCTGGGCAGAGAGGGACACATTCCGGTCCAGTGGGGCTGAGAAGCTGGAGGGAGAGGGTCGGAGATGCAGCAGGCCACGAGGTGCGAGAGGAAGCTGGCGGTTCTTTTTGATTCTGGGTGATGCAATTCTGGTTTTCTGTTTTTTGGTGGTTTTTTTTTTTTTTTTTAGTCCCAGCAGCTGCAGGTTGGTCGTAGTTTGTAATTCCAGTGAGGCTGAGAGTCACCAACCTGACCCCGGTGAGGCTGAGTGTCACCAAGATGACACCCTTACTGCCTTGATGGAGGAGGAGAGGAGAAAGCTGGGGAGGGGGCAGGTGCACTGGTGAGGGTTCCCGGAGAAATGGAACCACTAGGTTCCTGCTGAGCCTTCTGTTCTCTCCGGGCCCACAGGAGATTGGAATAGGCCCACCACCCACTCTGGGAGGGCCATCTGCCTGACTCCGCCCACTGCTTCACACGTCAGTCTCACCCAGAAGCACCCAGAGTGAGGCACATGGAACGCCTGGGCCCTGCGTGGCCTGCCGAGTGGACAGGTACTGTTGCAGGTGCCTTTTCTGCCCTGAACACATACAGCATTGCCGTGGGTGTGTCCGCCAGCGACCGTCCCTGCCCGCAGCCCTGGTGCTGGAGGCCCTGGGCTCTGTCTGGAGCTCCCCTTCGGCCATGCCTGCTCCAGGAAAGACAGCCCACCAGAGAACCCCCCGTGCAGAGGCTGCCCGAGGCCTTGTGGCTGGTACAACCCAGCATCCAGCTGTGACCAGACAATGAGAAGCTCGCCCTGTCATAGGACTGCAACTCGGAAACGAAGACTCACTGGTCAGCTGAGTTGATAGAAGATCATGGCCTCATCTGGGGCTGAAGCACAAGAGAGCAGAGGCCAGGACTGGAGGACGAGACAGGTGTATAGACCGAGGCAGGGTCCTCTATGAGGCCTGGAGACCCTCAAGTGAGGGCTGGTGCTCTGAGCTGCTTCTGGATGCTGTCCTCCAGCTTCAGTGCCAATGACCTTAAACTGCCACGTTCCCATGACAATGGGAGAGAGTCTCTGACAACCAGTGAGTGGCGCTGTGAGCTGACACATAGCCCAGCATTAAGGGGACACAAAGTGAAATGAAGGTCAGCTAGGCCAGGTGCTGGGGCAGGACACCAGACCCTTGGAGGCCACTCACAGGGTGTCCTTGGCCAGCCTGGAGGACATGGACCTGCCTGCTGCTCACCCTCCCCAATGTGGAGCCGTCTGCAACAGCCTGTCCTGTCTGCACCATTGCTTCCTCTCTCCAGGGCCAAGGGCATCACTGATGATCTATTTGCCAGAGTATTAGGAGGACAAGACCATCTTTGTCAGGGCTGTCTCCAGTATCAGGTGAGTACATGTATTATAATTATTAGCAGCAGAAAATTCCACGCTCAACCTCAAATTCCCCTCTGTCTGCTACTTTTCATGTAGAACCTCCTCTGGTGCCTTGCATAGGGATGGACCCAATGTAAGCACACCGGGAATACTACCGAACTAAATGAAAGCCTCCGATTGTGTTTGTCTCTACGTTTTCTGAAGTTCTGCTGCACCAATATGTTATCCATCTATCCATCCATCCACCCACCCATCCACCTACTAATCCCCTAATCCATCCACCCATCCATCCATCCATCCATCCATCCATCCATCTGTCCATCCATCTGTCCATTTATCCATTCACTCATTCATCCATCCATCCATTCATCCATTCTTCTACCCACTCACCCATCCACTCATCCATCCATCCATCCACCCATCCACTTGTCCATCCACTCATCCACCTATCCATCTATCCATTCACCCACCTATCCACCCACCAATCCACTAATCCACCCACCCATCCACTCATCCATCCATCCATCCATTCACCCACCCATCCACCCACCAATCTGCTAATCCATCCACTTATCCATCCATCCATCCATCCATCCATCCATCCATCCATCCACCCATCCACCCATCCACCCACTAATCCATCCATCCATTCATCCATCCGTCCGTCCATCCATCCATCCATCCATCCATCCATCCATCCACCCATCCACCCATCCACCCACTAATCCATCCATCCATTCATCCATCCGTCCATCCATCCATCCATCCATCCATCCATCCATCCATCCATCTATTCACTCACCCATCCACCCACCCATCCATCTACAAGCCCACTGAAAGCACCTATGTTTAATGTTGCTGATGAGATGCACCTCGTAATGGGCTACTGACCCATTGCTCAGGCAAGGAAGTTGAGGCTCAGATAGGGGAAGGGACTTGTCAAGGTTCACATAGGTCCTCTTCCCAGGCTCTGAGAGCCTTCCACTGTTGCTGGGAGAGTTGGCACATGCCCCACCTCGTTCTGTTTGGTTGTTCCCTGGGGCCCATCCTTGTGTCCCAGGCCCCTCCAAGCTGAAGACGTGTCACTCTGTCCTCATAGCCCAGCACTGGACTGGTCATAAAGCAGACATGAGACCACGAGGGCCCCTTCTCCCATGCCCCTACCTGAAGCAGTGAGACGGTGGAGAGCAGATGCAGAGCCAGGAATCCCTGGGACATGTCAGGAGAGAGCTGGCTGTGAGTGGGAGGTGGTGGCAGCGGCTGCCATGGCTGGCGTGTCCCAACTCGGGTGCCGCGCGCCTCACTGAGCAGTCACTGTCAACTCCAACAAGCGGCTGCCTGCCTGCAGCCTTCCTGCCTTCCTCCTGGATGTCTGAGCCGGGCCAGCAGGAGCCCCCACACCACGCCTCCCCGTCCCCCAGCTGCCACCCACCCCTCCCCACCCCCCTTGCCCTTCCTTTGCAGCTTGAAGAGAGGAAAACCTCTTCCCAAGCCACCGGCCACCAGCCAGGGCAGCCTGGCTCCCTGGAGCTCCCACTAGCAGCCTGCAGGACCCCCCATGCCTGGGGGCTTTCCAGAGCTGTGAAGTTCCCCTTCTGGGGCTGTCCTCCCCCTGGCCTCTGATGCCCCCCCACCCCTGCAAATTGCCCTTCATCTCCCATCTCCTATCAGTTATGACCGCACATTCTCTCCCTTGGGTCCGCGCTCTATGTTCCCACGCCTGCAGGCCTCCCTCCCCTCTGCCCACCCAGCTCCATACCATCCTGCAAGAAGGCCCCTGGGAGGCGCTCTGGACTCAAGTCCCAGGCAGGAGCGAGCAGGGGAGACGTCAGAGGCAGGACGCCGGCCCAGGAAACGGAGGTGAGTGTGTGGGAGCCACGTGTGCGGACGCCCTGCTCCCTCCCTGCTGGGTCTGCAGGCTGGCCCCAAGTCCCAGGCCTCTTGCATCATCCAAGAGCCCACTTCTCCGCTCCCGGCTGGGCCGGCCTGGAGTTCCCAGCCCGGGAAGCTTCTCCTCACTGTGGCCTTAGGTTCTCTGCTCAGACGCGGTTTTCCCACGGCCCCAGGAAACGATTTCAAGGCCCTGGGCACTGAAAGTCTCGGTGAACTTCAAATGAACTTTCACATCTTCACCCAAGACGTCCCATCCGCTTTGTGGAGATGGCCGCTTCTAGCTTTCAATGCTTTTCAGGGGTAGCACGTCCTGGCGCCTTCCTTGTGTCCTACCAGGCAGCCCTCGCTTTCTCCATCTGCAGAACAGGCAGGTTCTGTGTGCCCCCGCCCCCCGCTCCCCATCCCAGTCTCCAAGCAGGGCCTGAAAGGACTGTCACTTTGCCAGCTCACCCAGCCTGGGTCTTGCATACTTTGGGGTTCTGGCCTCCTGAGTACTGATCCCACCAATCAAAGGGTCGGAACTCACCACCTTTAAGTGGAGACAGACCTCAGGGTTTGAACACTGAGAGTCAAAACTGTCGAGGGGTGCCCCAAGACTGTCCAGCCAGTGGGTGGCAGCTGGATGGCAGGAGGCTGGCTGCTGGGCTCAATCCCAGAGGCCATGCAGGGAGACCTGGAGTCTGGAGGCCAGCCACCTGGTGGGTGCTAGACTCAGGCAGGCCCCACCTATGGGGTCCTGGCCCCTGTGGGCCTCCCTGTAAATTCTGTATTCCTGCCCTTCCTCTGCAGGCACACCCCGGTCTCCAGACAGAGGGAGCCAGGCCGGACGGCTGCGGGTGGGCCGAGTGAGTCAAGTGGCAAGGGTCACACACCACACACCCCATTTATTCACTGATCGTTTGTTTATTCACCAGTTGCTCGTGGGTTCCCGGGGAATGAGGCACACAATCCTTGTGCCAGACAAGAGTGTCACTGCAGTTGGAACAGGTATGTCCACCCGCCTGTCCTGTCTGTGCCCCAACCCCATCACGGCACATGCAGTGCCCAACAGCTGCACCTGCTGGCAGACCCCCACCCCCAGGGGAGTGTCAGCCTGTCCCCTGCCGCTCTGGCCAGCCGCAGCGTTTAGGGACCAGGGCTGAGATAGCCATACCCTGAATCGGGATAATTTGTTTCCATAGGTCCTGGACCAGTGGACTGAGTTCTGCAAGGGTGGAGATCGTGTCCCTGTTTCCTGTGGGTCCCGAGCTGGTGCAGACCAACTTCAGAGGGGTAGACAGGAAGATGAATGAGTGAGTGACTGATGAACCCAGACACCTAAGACCCGTGTTCTCAGCTGGCTGGCAAACAGCCCACCGTGAGTGCAGGTGGGACCGTGTAAGAGCCGTACAGATTCAGCAGAAATGTGAGCGAGAGGGCGCTTGACCTAACGCAGGACTCAGAACAGGGTCCTGGTCTCCTGAGACAGAGGGTTTGTGGGGTGGCCCCTGGGAGCTGAGGTGGGAGAAGGTAGGGCGGCCCCTGTGCGAGCAGCCCGGAACCAGGCCCTAAGAGAGAAAGGGGACGCCCTAGGCCCCTAAACCCCACACAGAGTGCCCCTGGGAGAATCTGCCCATTCACACGTTCTCTGCCCCACTCACGCTACTTGTTCCTGCCTCAGGCCTCAGCCCATCACAGAGCCCAGGGCCCTCAAATGTCAGAAAGTACCAGCTGGAACGATTGTTCTGGAATTTTTTATTTAATTTTATTTTTTGGTGAAGTATATTCACAATTGGCTGCACTTGGGAACATGCCGGCACGCTGTCTCAGGAATGGGAGGTGAGAAGCACACTAGCCATGATCAGCGAGGGGGGCTTGTAGAGTGGCCCCAGACCTGAAGCCCCGGGAACGAGCCCTCCGGCTTCTGGAGGAGTCCTGGCTGCCCGCCACAGGTGGGTGTGGGTTGGGGCCTCTCTGGGCCCTGTGACCAGGTGTGCTCGCACACGGAGCTGCAGGGTGGCCTGGGGACGATGTGTTGTGGGGACACGGACCCCAGGGGTCTGGTGCCTGGACAGGCCGCCTGCCGGAGCGTTCGTGATGCCGAATGCAGATTTAAGGCGCAGGTTTCTGGTCCCCACAGTAAAACCTGGTGGGCTGGTGGCAAAGTACAGAAGGCCTCTCAATGACATGGTACTGACTTGCCCTGGGAGAGGCGGGAGCCTGCGATTGGAGGGACGGGGCCTGTGATGGAGGGACGGAGCCCTCCCCACTGCTGTCCCGCCGCCGGACCAGTTGTCCCACATGGAGCAGCAGATCAGGAATTCCCTCTTCTATTTTTACTGCCAAGTGTGCCCTGGTGGAAGGCGTTAGGTTTGGGAATGCTTTCTCCCCTCGGAGTTGCTTGGCGGCACCTGAAGGTGGTCGGCCCGGGTGGGACGTTCTCAGCCTTCACAGCCCGTGGAGATCCTGATAAGGGACCAAAAACCCCATCATTGCCCATTTTTATTACTCCGGTTAACCATTACAAAGCCGGCGGGCCAGGCGGCCTGTGCAGCTGAGGACGGCCTGCAGGAACAGCGCTGGTGGGCTCTCTGGGGCTGAGGGACGGGAGCAAGGCTAGAAGTGAGGTGCCGTGGGCGCTCTTCCCCGCTCCTCCAGAGGGTGCAGGGGCTGTCCTGCATCCCCAGGGGGTGGCATCTACCAGCCTCCAAATCTCAGAACTGGGCTGATGGGGGAGCCAGCCCTCAGCCCGAGATGCCCGTTAGGCTCACTATGGCCCCTGGACTTCAGGCTTCTCTCACGGCTGGGGTTTCCTGGGTTTGCTTCTCAAGGTGGGGACACCCAGCAGACAGGTCCTGCTGGGCTGGACTGGAAAATTGGCTACACCCCCTGACCTGGGCTCCCAGGAGCATCTACCCCCGCCGCCACCGGGGACCTGGGAGGATGGGGGAAAGCCAGTTCCCTGGAAGCCCCGGCTGGCTTTGAAAGAGGAGGCCACTCGTGTGTCAACGGTGGGGAGGGGGCAGGCCTTGCTGAGGGACGCCGGCTGGTGTGGGAGCCGCAGTGGCAGGAACCCCATGCTGGGTTCATGGGGCCTGAGCAGAATGTCTTCATGACAGGGCCATTCTTTTTCTTTCTTTCTTTCTTTCTTTTTCTTTCTTTCTTTCTTTCTTTCTTTCTTTCTTTCTTTTTTTTTTAAGATTTTATTTATTTATTTGACAGACAGAGATCACAAGTAGGCAGAAAGGCAGGCAGAGAGAGAGGAGGAAGCAGGCTCCCTGCTGAGCAGAGATCCCGACGTGGGGCTCGATCCCAGGACCCTGGGATCATGACCTGAGCCGAAGGCAGAGGCTTTAACCCACTGAGCCACCCAGGTGCCCCATGACAGGGCCATTCTTTAAGAGAAGTCTAGACTAGAGTTTGATATGGAGAGCGCCATCCCGCCCCCGTTTCTCTGGATGTCACAACCTTTCTCTGAGCCAGGGCTCTCACAGGCAAAATGCTGGGCGTGTGATGTCTCTGGACATATACAGAGGAGAAAACATCTGTCTTCTCAATGCGGAGACTATCCGCTCTGTGCTGGGGCAGCACACGGCCTGGGCCCTTCATGGGCCGCTCAGCTCTGCTTTCTAGCCAAATGTATCTGCCTGGAGATTTGTTATTTGTTATTTGTGTTATTTCTTATTTGTGTTATTTTGTTATTTGATATTTGTGTCCCTGGAGGGACCAGGTGAGCAGAATGACACACCCATCACATGGGCACGCAGGCGCGCATGTGCACCGGGTGACAGTTGCCCCCAAACCCAGGTGCCCATTGCAATTTTAGAAGCACCCTGCCTCCCAGAGCTGATTTGCTCCTGAGACGTCCCTCTCAGGAACCAGAGTGGAAAGCAGTCTCAGGGAGGGACCGGGACTTGCTTTAAGGTCACAGCCTTCAAGTGACAGAGCTAAAATGATCCCCAAGCTTAGGCTTCTCTGCCAGTCCTTCCCCGACCTGCATGCAGGGACATCCTTCCCTCCTCCCTCCCTGTGGTCAGGAGAGTTGGCTGCCTGCCCCTGAGCTCAGGGGGAAACTTCCTGAGCCGCGGAGGGAGGGCAGGGAGGCTGCTGTTCTTTCTTTCTCGGGACCACTGCCCTCTTTCCAGGTCCGGGAGTGCGGTGGTGGGCCTTGCAGATGGGCTTCACCAGGGTTCAAGCCCAGACCCAGCGCCTGCCGCCGGTGCAGCCTGGGCGAGCTCCGTGCGCTTTCTTCAGCGGGGCCAGAAGGGTGCTTGGCGTGCTGCCGCTGCTGGGCACTTGCTGTCCCTTGTACTACTTGTGACAGCTCAGGGCTGGCTGCAGGCAGAGCCGCCTGCTCCCAGGCCCGGCCCGAGAGACAGTGTGGCTCAACTGCCTGGTCGGCAAGGGTCCCTTGGATGGGCTACTCCCTCACTGACCTGGGGACCTCTGAGCCTCTGATGGTTGGCTGGGGTCTTCCAGAAAGCATGTGGGGTGTGCCGTCCTCCACCTCCCCAAATCCACCCTGCTCCTGACGCTCAGCGACGGTGCAGATAAGTGGACCCGTCCCAGCATCCTGGGGCTGGGGGAGCTGTGTCTGTCCGGCCTCACGCCATCCCTGAGCATGTGGGCACCCATCTCGCCCAGATGTTGTTGCGTTCCTGGACAAGCCCTTACAAGTACCGGCCAAAGGGACAAATACCGACACGGATTACAAGCCCATCGACAGGGGGCAGCTAAACAAGTCCCAGGAGCCCCCAGGAAGGAATACTACGCAGCTGACAAAAAGAATGAACACAACTGACAGATGGACAAAGAATGTGGTCAATGACACTTTCTTGAATGTACAAGAAGTTGCAGAACTGTCCCCTTAGGATATCAGTTCATTTGAGAAAAGCCCACGTGTTGCTGAGTGCGTGAGAATGTTGGTGTACAGCACGACTGGAAGGTTGCCCCTGGACATGGGTCTCCCGTGGGCATCGCAAGCCCATGGTAGTGTGGCTGGTGGCTAAGTTCCAGGTGAACATGGCTTCCTTCAAGATTCTGCATGCCTCATCCATCCTGTTGCTTCCCATATGGTTGAAAAGCTGGAAACCACATCCTCAGCCCTCCCGTGACAGGCCTGTCCCGGGAACCGTGAGCCCCGGTGGTGGTTACGGCCTTGTGGCGTGCCCGTGTCCCCGGTAGTGTCCCGAAGGTCTGGGAACTCTCCTGACTCATTTGTGGACTGACTCCCTTCCCACTGCGTCCTCTTTTCCCTTTGCCGAAGTTCTTTCTGGACTCCGGGCCTCCAACCTCATCACCCGGAGTTTAAAAACTCTTTTTTTCTCTAATTTTGTATCACTTTGCCCTTTGGCTCTATATCTAGAGGATATCTTCTACTTTGTCATCCAGATCTGTTTTACTGTTGAACTTTTTTTACCCGCAAGAGCCGGTCTTTGTTCCCTGGGTTCCCTTCCCAGAGCCCAGGGCTGTGTCATGGCCGAGGTTTGGGGGCCTCCGCGCTGCTCTCTGGCTGGCTTCAAGCTCCCCCCACCCCCCCGGCCCTGCAGGCAGCTCCTTTCTGTATCTGCTTCAGTCTGCGTGTCCTGCTCCAGCCCGGGGAGTGCTGGGCGTGCCTCTGTGGGGTGATCAGGACATTTCACCAGGAAACCCCGAGGCCGGGTCCTCCCAGGTGGCCGCTTTTCCGGAAGCCCCCCTCCCCCGCCTCCTGCCAGTGCTCCTCACTCACCCACCCTCAGAATTCCCCTTCTGTCTTGAGGCTTCCTTGCTGTCAACTATGCCTGGCATCCCAGACCTGGGGGCTCCCGAATCCCACAGGGCTGGGGGAAGTCACGGGTACAGAGTGGGGGTGCCCACACGGGCTCACCTCAGCTGCTCTCTTGTGACCCTCTTTGCCCCCATGGCTCCAGACACCCACTGCCCCCCACCCCCAGCCCTCTGTGGGTCCTTCATGCAACCCCCAGCCCTTGTCACCTTCTCCAGGGGCAGCCCCAGCCAGCCCCACGTCACCGACTGTGTGTGTGTGCGTGAGTGTGAGTGTGTGCCTGCGAGTGTGAGTGCGTGCCTGTGTATGTTTGAGTGTATGCCCGTGTGTGCGCGAATGTGAGCACATGCCTGTGTGTGAGTGAGAGTGAGCGTGTGCCCGTGTGCGTGTGAGCGTGTGCCCGTGCGTGCGTGAATGCAAATGCATGCCCGTGTGTGTGAATATGAACACATGCCTATGTGTGCATGAATGTGAGCGCGTGCCCATGTGTGCGTGAGTGTGGGTGTGTGAGGGGGGAGACACCACCGCTTGGGTCCTGCTCCCTCCCCGGAACCGACACTGCTTTCCCAAATGTCTTCTCATCTTCTTGAAAACAAAGAGTCTATTTAGGACGTTCCATTAAGGGGGGTGGGCTTGGCGTCCAGGTGGGCCCGGGCTGCATGCAGGCCCAGCCGCTTTATAACCTGGGTGACCTTGGCCACCCCCTCGCCTCTCGGAACCCTGTTTCCTTATCTGTTTAATGGGAGCAAAATTCCCACCTGGCAGCGCTGTTGTGGGGCCCAGCAGAGATAATATGCCATAAAGTGCCCGCCGAGGGCTGGGCGCGCAGCTGGTGCGGCCGTGAGAGCCGCCTTTGTGTCCTTGTTTGTGTAGGTGTCTTATCTGCCTCCCGCCCAAGCGAGGCCGGGTGCTGGGCTCACCTCGTCACTGGCCTGCGGGGCCCAGGCCGCTGCCGACTGGGGCGCAGAGTTTCTGCTCTGGGGATGGGCACGCGGGCCGGACTGGGGCCCAGGAATGCGATCAATCTCCCGGCCCGGGGCGATCTCCCGCCTCTGATAGGCCACCTGCAGCCCGGAGAGGCCGCCCCGGGGGCTGGGCTGTCAGCACCAGGAGGGGCTGCGCAGCCGGCAAGACCAGGCCTGTGCCCCAAGCCGCATCCGGGACTCAGCAAGCACAGCTCCCTCGGGGCTGCAGCCCGTGTCTCCTCTTGTCCAGGAATGTCCTGCTGTCCTCCCTCCCCCTGCAGCCGCCCGCTCCCCGTTCCCTTTCCCACGCGAGTCCTCCCTTCTGGCTCAGCGGGTCTGGGGCAGTCACACAGTTCTAACAAGCAGACATGAGTATCGGCAGGAGAGCCGGTTGTCACCAGGACGTGTGGGAGGGGGACTGTAGGGAGTCTCAGCTGGGGTCCTCCCTGGGGAGTGCGGGTCCAGGTTAGGGTTTGTGTAGGGGGAGCGGTGCCTGTGGGTTCAGAAACGGCGTCTCAGCTGAAGAAAACACGACCAGTCCCTTAGCTACCGTGTGGGTTCAGGACCAGTTGGTTCCAGGCTGAGATGCAGTCTGGGGAGGGTTTCTGCACTGAGCCTGAGGCTTTGGACTCCGAGGGACACCAAGGAGATGCTGCTGGTTGTGACGACCTTGTGGGTCACCAGACGCCCGAGGCAGACATAGGAATATGTATTTTCTTCAACCTGTTGGTGATGTCCAGTGTTCCAGCTGCCAGAGGTACACTGCCAGTCCCCAGAGGCCAGCTGGCAGACCGGACAAAGGGCTGGTAGGCACACAGAGAAAAGGGAACCCTACAGGAATCATTCTCAAACTAGGTGCCCACAGAACACCCTGCGGGACCCTAGGAGCAAGTTCCTAGCTGTCAGGGTTTCTGATTCAGTCAGCCTAGGGGGTCTAGGGATCCCCACTCTGATGCTGGCTTGCTGGGCTTTGCGCCAGGCTGGAGGGATACCACTCTGAGCCCCGGGGCCATGCGATAGGCAGCCTCGCCACATGGGGTCAGCACACCTCTGTGACCTTCCTTCCACAGCAAACAGGGACTTGTGGCCCTTATTCCATGCCATGGGCAACCCCTTTCTGTCACTCTCTCCTGCCTCGTCAATGAGATGATCTGCAAAGCCCTTTTCTTCCCCGAGGCCCACAAAGTGTCTGATAACCATAAGGAGTTCTTATGTCTGCTGGTTGTTGAAGCTGTTCTCTGGCCGAGGGGACTGGCACAGTGGGACTGATTTTACCCTCACTAGACCCTTAGCTCCTCAGGGACGTCATCTGGGAGCCAAAGCTGGCCAGTGAGGCTGAGTGCCTGGTGGTTAGCGCCTTCCACGTGGGTGGGAGCTGGTGGAGCTGGGGACGGGATGGGGTCCTCAGCCCTCCTCCCTCCCTCTGTCTGAGCGACAGGAGGCCTCAGACCTCCCTGCGTCCTGCGGAGGATGTGGGAACGGTGACAGCCAGCGAGACTCCCAGCACCTGCTCTCACATGGCAGTCACGTGCCCAGGCGGGTCCAGGGACCCACCCCACTCTAGGCCACTGCACCAGCACCCGGAGCTTCTGGCCTCACCCCTGCACATGCTGTCCCTGTCGACCTTTCCTGCCTCCCAGGCCTGAGTAAGTTTCCAGGGCTTCCCCTGTCCGGCTAAACCCTGTCCCCGTTCCCTGAAGCCCTGGAAGGTTGCTGGTGAGTCACTGGTGGGTCTCATCTTGGGACCTGAGCCTGGTTCCTGGGGCCGACAGCAGCAGTGTGGCTGGGAACCCCGGGAAATGCAGATGTCTGGGCTTTAATGAGCCCACGGGTGATTCTGATGCTTGGAGTAAGACTCCCGTCCCACTGTGGCCGGCTGGGGAGGGGCCCAGTGCTGTAAGAAACACCAAGGGGGCTCTGGGCAACATTTGGAAAGTCAGGCTTTCTGAGCCTGATCTCAGTTGTTCCTGAAACCTGGCAGCCAGATTAAGCAACCAGGGCCTACTGTGCAGCCGGGGCCCACGGCCTAGGACCCTCCCTCCACTCGGCCGCAGGGGCAGCAAGCTGCGGGAAAGGTGGGTCCAGCCACCCGGGAGTGAGTGGGGAGCCTGTGTGTTCATGTGCGTGTGTCTAGATCAACATTGACCTAAAAGGAAATTCAAAGCTTTTGTTTGCCGAATATTCATGGCCAAAACACAAGACCATCTGTGTGCACGGAACCCACTAGAAACGTGGAGACACACGTAGATGGAAGGTAAACGAGGGGGGAAAGCACACCTTGCTAACAGCAATCAGAAGAGCGCGGGCAGAGCTACAGCGTCCACCGGAACCCTGGTCAGAGCAACAGCCGTGGGCAGGGATGGAGGAGGTGGTCGGGACAAAGGGCCAGGGGTTCGGGCAGATGGAGGTCTGAACACGAAGTGGGAGGCACGGTACAGAGCGATGGGTGTTTCAGTGAACGGTTCTGGGACACCTAAGTACCCACACACAGGAGGTGGGAACTGTGCTTCTGATTCACATATCTGTGACACACACACACACACACACACACACACACACACACACGGTGGATTAAATGCTCAACGTAAAACCAAACTAGAGCATTTTACATTAGAATATGGGGGCCATCTTCGTAACTTTGCACTGTGTATGGACTTCTTAAACAATTTACAAAATAATAGTCATAGAGGCAAAGACAGATACAGCCTAATTAAAATTAAGAAATTCCGTTTCATAAAAAGGCACCATAAAAGGAGAGAGGAGACAAACCACAATGTAGGAGGAGATCTGCCATACATACGACCAAAAAAGGAAGGTCTAGAATATAAAAAACAAACTTTAAAAGGCATCAATGGGACAAAACACCTAAGTGTAAAAATGGCCCAGTGACTTCACCCAAGAGGAAACCCAGATAGGATCAAACCTCATTAGTAATCAGGAAAAGCAAGTTCAAGTCACAATGAGAGACCGTTACTCACCCAGAAGGTTGGCAAAAGTCTGAAAAGTCTGACCATACCAAGGGCTGGCGAGGCCCCGGGACCCTCCCGCCACCAGGCTGGGGCTCTTGGCACCAGCATTTGGGAGCGCTGAGCCCGTAGCCCGCCCAGCTGTCTGTCTTGGGGAAAGTCTTGTGCCGTGAATGCGGGGGCTTGTATGGGAATGTTCAAGGCGGTGTTATTTACGGAGTGAAAAACTGGACACAGCACAGATGTGCACTCCCAGCAGTGGGAAGGACGTGTGTGGGTTTACCCAGCACAGCCAGCAACACCGGCAGGAAGGGCTGTCTTGGCGGAGGGGAGCGGCCGGTCTCATGCTGTGGGGGGCGTAGCCTTGTTCGTGAGGATGGTTTGTGATAATAGTACAGAGGAGAGCAAGGCTGTGACCCTCATGCGACCCAGGACAGGAGCGAGAGGGGAGGGAATGGCGCTTCAAGACGGAACGGAATGGCTTCTCCTCTGGGCTGGGATCAGGCTGCCACCTCCTTGTCCCCCACTGGGGCCCCGCCGGGGCAGGCACACCTGCTTCCGCCGCTAGCGCTTGGCCCAGAGCTCTCGGCCTGGGCCCTCTCTCCACGGGTCAAACGTCCCGCATCCTCCCTTCCTCCCCTGAGAGGATTTTCCATTGACTTTGGCTCCTGCACACAGAGGCAAGCCGTCCACCTCAGATCCCTTTGCAAGTGGTCAGGGTCTGAGTCAATAGGAGCAGAGGAGCTGGGGTTGCCCAGCCGGGCCCCTCCAGGAAGTGGCCTGGCCACCCGGTGTGCCCACACCTTCCCAGGGCCTCCAGGGAGGAGGAGGACCCCCCCTCCACTGGGCCCCAAGTGTGCCAGAGAAAACAATCACCTGAGCACTGGGCTGAGCCCCGGCACGGACTGGCTGCCCGGGAGTCTGGGGCTCCCCTGGCCATTCTGTACCTGCTGGGCACACTCTCGTCAGGGTCCCAGAGCACGGGTCCTGTTCATGGCTGGCTGACAGGGACCAGGGGCCATGTCTCATCTGTGAAAGCAAAGTGTTTTAACTTAAGGAGAAAAATAGCTTCTAGGAGTCTTTGAGCAACCAGCCTCTTGGAGGAGGGCTGGTCTGGGGCAGGGCTGCTGGGCAGCTTGGGGCAGACAGATCCCACAGTCCTCCGGGCTTCAGTTTCCCCACCTGTACAGGGAGAAGGCCAGCCTCTGTCCCGAAACCCCTTGCAGGGCTGGGCACCTGACAGGAGTGTCTGCTAGTTGCCACCCATCTTCCCACGGCATAAGGAGCCTCTGATGGAAGGCGGGCAACATGGGGCCCTGTAGACGGGGTTCCTTGGATGGGTGGAGGCCAGCGCCCAAGGTCCCCCTTCAGAAGGCCTTTCCAAACGCAGGTCCACGAGGGGTGGCCCAGGAAGGCACCTTGGGAGCAGAAACCTTGAAGCACACGGGGCCCAGGCCTGTCTGCCTCTGGTCAGGGGAGAGGGCTCCCAAAGGGCAGGGCTCAGAAGGAAGGGGGCCCTGTCTCCTCTCAGGGCCCGTTAAGGATAGAATTATGTCTCCCCAGTTCCTAGACTATAGCCCTACCCCCCGTGTGCCCGGTTTGGAGATGGGGCATTTAGGGTGTAATTACAGTTAAGCGGGGTCATATGGGTGGGTCCCTGATGCGATGGCAGCATGTCCTCATAAGAAGAGGGGGAGAGCTCTGTCCCCACGCACACGCATCTGGGAAAGGCCATGAGCCCATGGCAGGGAGGGAGCTGTCTTCGAGCCAGGACGAGAGGCCTCAACAGAAACCCCCATCTGTCCCTCATTTTGGGAGGAGGTCCGGCTGCCAGCACTCGAGGGTCTCTATTGTTGGGTACAGAAGGAACTGCAGCCTGAGCAACAGGAAGGGCCCCTTGGGCTGGGAATTCTGCTTGGTCCTTGAGGCTCCCCATGCCCCCTGCACCGCCCCCACAGAGGGCCACAATCCAAGCTTCAGAAATGCTGGAGAGCGTCTTGATGACATGTTGCTGTGTAACAAGTTGTCCCAAAACTTGGTCGTCTTCAAGGACAGGGACCATGTCCCTCATTCATGGCCTCCACGGATCAGGAATTTGACAGATGGGCCGTCTGGCTCAAGGCTTGACCGGAGCTGGAGGGTCCACTTCCCACATGGCTCCAGCACGTGGCTGGGGTGTTGGATTCTCTGGGAGGGGCTGCTCCTGCAGAGACCAACAGACCGGCTGTGGGGGTCACGTGCTGTCCCCTCCCCGTGTTCACGGTGGCAGCGGCCTCATACAGGGCTGGGTGCCAGGTGGCTGGGATCCCTGGGGGCCCCCTGGGCTCTGGCTATCACAAAAATTGGCAGAGATTTTTGTAGAAGGTTTTTATGGAGAGGGAGAAAGGGAGTTACCCGTGCCTCATGCCAAAGCCATCTTTGCGAAGTTTTCTTTTGTTCACTGCTCCCGATCCCACAGGAAGGCCTTTGTTCATAAGGCATTTTCATTCCCAGAAGTAGGTAAAGCGGCCTGGAGGGAAATCAAGCAACATTCCCCCCCCCCAAAGTGCGGAAGGGGCTGTGTCCCCAGAATGGCTTTGCCTGGAGCAGGGCTGGGCTGCTGGCCTGTTCCAGCAGGGAGTGCTGCCCTGTGGGCCTGTCTCCAAGCAAGGGACATCCTTGGGGCAGGGGTGGGTGGGCAGGAGACGGTGGCCACATGATGGGCTGGGCGGAGACCTCCCAGGGCAGGAAGAGGGAGTGATGGTGGGGTCCAGGCAGGGGTGTAAGTAGCATCTGACTTGAACTTACGGCCAAGCCAGGGGCATCAGGGTTTGGAAAGGGATGGAATCGGATTTGGGAGAACGTCCTCCGGTCAGTTAGACACGTAAAATGGGATGCCCACCTACGAAAGCTATAGTGAGGTTTAAATGAGATTTAGGGTGTGAGACTCCTTGGATATTTCACATGTGGGTGTAGCTGGGGGTCTGAGGTCTGTCTAAGCCAAAGTGACTGAGAGGATAGCAGCTTCCCTGAGCCCCAGCCAGTTTTATTTGCAGTTGACACAAAGGAGCTCCTAAGCTAAAAAAGGATGAGGAATTTATGCATCAGTGTCTCGGGAAAATGTAAAAAGAGAGAAGTAGTGATGATGGTGATGATGATGTTGCTGATGATGACGATGGTGATGGTGATGATTGTGATGGTGGTGATGGTGATGATGGTGATGGTGATGATGGTGATGATGGTGATGATGGTGATGGTGGTGATGATGGTGATGGTGATGATGGTGATGGTGGTGATGGTGGTGATGGTGGTGATGGTGATGATGGTGATGGTGATGATGGTGATGGTGATGGTGGTGATGATGGTGATGGTGATGATGGTGATGATGGTGATGGTGATGGTGATGATGGTGATGATGGTGATGGTGATGATGGTGATGGTGGTGATGATGGTGATGGTGATGATGGTGATGGTGATGGTGATGGTGATGATGGTGATGGTGATGATGGTGATGGTGATGATGGTGATGGTGGTGATGATGGTGATGGTGATGGTGGTGATGATGATGGTGATGATGGTGGTGATCCTGGTCTAGGCCTGACCACTAGCATGGACAGGACCTGAACTACAGAAGGAGCTGCCGGAACAATGAAGGCTCTGAGACCCACATGGCTGTGCTTTGGGCTCAGGGCAGAGCTTCAAAGAAGGAATCAGAACAGCTGGTGCCCAAGGAGTCAGGACAACCCTGAGGGAGAGCAGGCAGTGGCTGTGCCAGGTGGGGCGATGCCTCCCTTTCTGGAGCATCTCATAGAACTTGCTCCTCTCCAGAGACACGTGGGGGGCTCAAGACTTTTCTCGGCCAGACTTAACTGCACACCCAGAGGCACGGGGGCAGTATGTGGTCACGCTTCTCAAAGATAGAAGCCCTAACCAAGACCCCCATTTATGAAGCACCTACTTGGGTCACGGGTACGTACCGTGTGTTCTCTGCCGTCCAGGGAAGGTGATGTGGGACTCGTCCAAGGTCATCCTGCTCAAGTGAAGGGCCAGGGACCCACCCTCAGGCCTCCATCCCCAGAGCCTAGGCGGCCCCTGGTCACCCTTCTCTGGGGCCACAAGGGTCTAGTGAGCCCAGGGCAGCATGCCAGCCTCGGGCACATCAGAGAGGTTCATCCTGTGGCGAGTGAATGCGCCTTACCCTCCCTTCTGGCATCTGTTCCCTGGCAACTCGCGTCAGCCTGGAAGGAATGTCCGGGAGCTCGTCAGTGTCTGGTGCTTGTGCTGAGGGCTTTCCCTGTGGGCGCGGTGCCTGCGGTCCTGAATCATGAGCATCTGGACTGCCAGCCAGATGCCCCTGGCTCCTTCCTCCGTCCCTGTTTGCCTTTGTGCAATTCAGAGTCTCCCAGATTCCTTGGAAACAGGGCCCATGACCAGCAGCAGCACAGAGAACAGAGAGCAGGAAGCAGAGAACAGAGGGCAGGGGGCAAAGGTCAGACAGAGAGCACAGAGCAGAGGAATGACCCTCCCGAGCTACTTCCCTCACTATGTTCCTCCAGTCCTGGAGACCCTGGCCTTGACTCTGACTCATTCTACTTTCAGAGCCTCCTTTGTGGCCTCGGATGGGAGTGCCCCAGACCCCAGGATTCTTCTGTTCTGGGACTGCGTTCCAAGCCCCTCCATCCCACTGGGCTGCCAGCTCCCCACCATCTCAGGGACATCACCAGACCCAGGTCGACCGAGGTCTGGCCAGACCAGCTCAGGGACAAGTCTGCAGCCCGAGGGTCTAAAAGGTACTCCCTTGCCCCACGCAGCGGGGACGGGATTCATTGTATTGGGTTAATAGTTTGCTCTGGAAAATACTTTTTCTTTGGGCATTAATCAGTGAAGGTGAGATTATGGTACCCTTGTTTCTATTCAAATGCTACTGGGGCCTGCACGTCTTCACTCGGTGTGCACGCGCATGCACACACGTGCACACAATGCTCTCACGCATGTGGACACACATGCTGACACGCGCAAGCGTGTGTGTGCATGCACGTGCGCACACACACACGCACACGCACACGCTGCCTAGGGCCGGCCAGGCTCTTCTTCTATCACTCCAATGTGTCTCTCATTTAGGGGAAAAGCTAGGCCTCGGGGTCAGACGGACCTGCTCTCTGGCTCCAGTCCTTGTTTGGGACTGAGAGGGAGTCCAAATCCTTATCCACGTTCCCTAACCTTTCTCCTGCCAGCCTGGTAAGCCGTTTTCCCCTAGGAATTTGTCCATTTCATCTAAAATGACCACTTTGTTGGCATAAACTATAATCATCTTATTATATTATAATAATGTAATTGAACTGACATAAAGTAGGGAAATGATGGAGCCCAGGGGGGCCATTCTGGCCAAGGCCTCCCATCAGCGGGCCCCTGGGCTCTCCATCCCTCCCCTCAGGGCCTCTGGGTTGCAGACTTCCAGCCTGTCAGAGGAGGCCACCTGCCCTCAAGTTTCTGAGAAGTTCCTGCAGAGGTCACCTGTCAGTGCTGCCCCCCACCCCCACCCTTCCACTGGGGCCTCTCCCACCTCCTGGGCAGCCTGGGGCTCTTCGGCCTGCTCTCGGGGGGAGGGACCCAAGCCCATCCCTCTCTGACCTCCTGGCTTCTTTGGACCCAGCCTGGAGACGGGGGCACTGGACCGCAGGTCTGCCCACGGTGGCTGGCGGGCTCCGTCCAGCTTCGCCTTGCACCTGCAGTAGGACCTCAGGCTCGGTCAGGGCTCTCTGCCAGGGGTCACCTCCTGGAATTCTGGAACAGTCCTTTGGTGGGCCCAGCTCTGTCAGCCTCACCCCAGCAGTGGGTGTGGAGGCAGCGTCTTTGTCTCATCTCCACACCAAGCCCGAGGTAATGATGAGGGTGCACGGGGTGTGGGGCGTGGGGCCCGTTCCAACCTCCGTTCAGTTTCCTGAAGATGGAACCTGTCTCCATTTCCCCCGTGCCTGTGAGAGACCCAGAGCTCTACCACCAACTGGTGAGGGCCCAGCACCCTCTGTCACTGTCCCCCAGCTCTTATGGTCACCTGGTAAGTATGTCCCTCGCCGGACTGGCGTGCCAGGAGGGCAGGTATGGAGTCTGTAAGTCCCTGGGCCCCCCAGGAATGGCTCCCCACTTCTCGTGGTTGGGGGGGTGGGGGCACAGCCTCTCTCCCTCCCCTCCCCTCCCCTGCTCACCTCACAGCCCTGGGCGGATGCCGGTCTTATCTCTCCCAGGCCTCTCCGGTTTCAGCCTCGTATTTGTTCTGACATTAGGTGGGGTTTATCTCCTGCTCTGGTGTGTCAATAAAACCCCAAATGCTGCTGGGAAGTCTCTCTGAGGTTCGGGGGGCCCTCTGGAGCAGGCAGAGGGGTCACAGCACCCAGGGAGGACTGGCTTCTCCCCAGAACCAAAGCTCCAGAGGAGCAGAGGGCCTGCCAGGGTAGTTCTGCAGACGTCCACCCCACAGGGTTTTGCCGCCCTGTTTTTGGGGTGCAGGCATCCTCAGCAGAGCAGGTTAGCCGGCAGCCCTGGGGGTCAGAAGTGGCAGCACGCGGGCGGGCAGGACGCAGGCCTGTTGCACCTCCACAGCAAGCTCCACTTGCAAGCAGCAAGCAACCCTGGTGGTCCCAGGTCCCTTCTCAGCAGAGCTCCAGGCTGTGGGCCTGACCAGTCCTGTACTGGCCCCTGGGGGCCAGACTGCAAAGTGGGCTTTGTTCCAAAAAGAATTTTCTGGAAAGAGCTTCTCCAACCCTTTCTTTCTCAGATGAACCTCTGAGTGTGGGGCCTACTCATTGGGCACGAGTGGTGGGATTCAGGGAGATCAGCTACAATCTGAGGACCTGGAGGGAGGGGACATGCCTGCTCTTCCCACCGCGGCCTGGGACCTGGAGTCACCCCTATCCATTCCCGCTCCTGTGCCTCATCCCCTAACCCAGCTCTGTGCCCTCGCCTGGCACTCCAGAGGCCCTGCCTGTCAGCTGACCGGGCCCGACCAGGACAAACTTTTAACCCCTCCCAGCCCCCAACCGGGAGCACAGTGGGCACAAGGCAGGTGTCATCGGAAGTCTGATTAGATCCTCTGCGGAGCTGGAAACGTAAATATTGATAGAAGTCGGGAGGCCTGAGTGATCCCTGCGAGGAGCGATGATGTCACCCCCAGCACCTGTTTCTGGACAGCGCTGCGAGAACACGGGACGGTCTTTACACACTGGCACTGCCAAGTTGAGCTGATAGGTGTGCTTGCCGCAGGGCTCCGGGGGAGGGCCCCGTGGATAAGGGTGCAGCCCGCGGCTGGGCAGGGTATGTGCCGAGTTGGGTCCTGGCTGCAGGACCTGCCAAGCCCAGCTGGCCTGGCCCGGCCTTGGCTGGTGGACACAGGGCCAGACAGCCGCTCTGGGCCTCCCGGAACTTATCTTGAGTCAATAGGACACTGGGCAGTTATTGACGAGGGCCCGGAGACAAGGGGAGCATTCAGGCCACAGCCCGGTTCCCCGTGGGCTCAGCTGGCCAGGGACCGGCTCGCACCCCTGCCAGGCCTGCTGTCCCCGCTGGTCAAGGAGGGGCAGGCAGGGGACAGGGTGCACAGTGACCTCGGGCACATAGGCCATGGTTTATGGCGCCCACCCCTGCCGGACGCCGCTTCGGTCAGGCAGCAACGGGTTTCTAGAAAAAAAAAAAAACATGTTATGGTCCAAGAAGGTGGACGTCCCAGAGTGAGTGAGCGCAGACCCCAGTGCTTCCAGAGCCTGGGGGCTGCACGAAGATCCTGGGCCTGAGGACATGCCTGGTGGGGCTCTGTGGGTGGGAGTGGCTGCCGTTCTCTCCGGTCCCCGGGGCGGGCAACAGCAACACCATATCTCTGCCACTGGCTTGCACCCTGGGCTTAGGGAGCCCTCGCAGGGCTGGTGAGGAGCCGGGAGGAGGAAGCCCCTGTTGGCCCTCTGGGTGGCCAAGCCACACTCTCTGAGCACCTAAGTGTTTGTGGGGACCAACAGGTAACAACACACGACAACCTTCATCCTTGGGAAAGCAGGGTGCAAAAGCCAAGGGGCCGAGGGGGTTCTGTCTGGGAACATCCTTGAGCAGGGGATTCTCCTACAGACTTCCAGGACAGCAGAGGCCAACCATGGCTCAGGAGGTCACCGAGATGACAGGACAGGTGCCTGGGGCATAGAGCTTCTGGAGGTGGCAGTGATAACCGACATTACAGAGCATTTTGCCCTCACCGTCCAGGACGCGGCTCCCAGTCATCCAGCCCTCCCTGTCTTTTCTGCCGTAGGGGGAAACTGAGTCTGGGGGGCCTGCCCTGGGCCACATGCAGGCGACAAGCAGCACAGAACCCAGGTGGGCCCAGCCCCATCCAGGAGAGCCCAGAGTAGGGGAATGCCGCCCCGGACAGCCTGTAGGCCCTCTGCGATGTCTCCCTCACCACCCAGACAGCGGAAACCTGGGTGCGTCCATCCTGAGTCGGGCACTCCCAAGACCTGGAATGGGAAGGTGTGCAGTGAGTGAGACACACCCATATCCTCCACCCCCAGCAACGTGGCTCAGGGAGACTCGGTCCTCCTGCTGGGGCTCAGTTTGCTCACCTGTGAAAGGGGTTCCAAGTTTTCTCGGAGTGGTGCTGTGCAAGAGCTTATGTTACTGGCGTTGGTGCCCGGACCCGCACTTTTGAAGGGGGTGGGTCCCATGCCCGCCATGCAGATTGGCACACTGGGCACCCCTGTGGGAGGGCACTATGCTTGGGCCCCCGGCTCCGCCCAGAGGGGGTCCAGGGGGAAGGGCTCTGGCTGGCTCCAGGCCGCTCAGGGGTGCCAGCCGTCCAGGCCAGCCCCCCAGGCGTCTGCTTGGGCACCTAGGTACTTAGTTTGCACTGATTCTCATGCCATTAATGCATGTTATCTGAAATAACATTGCCTAGAAGATGAACTCATCTATGATACTGTTTGTGTTATTTTTTTGAGGAAAAGAGCACCACATTTCAGTCTGGTCCCAGAGGACCCTCCCCGTGTACTCGCACCAAGGCTCTGTCTGCAGACCCCAGATGTGCTAGCGTGGTAACATATTAGGAGTGACCCTCAGCTGACAAGCAAAGGGACTAGGGGGTAGATAGATCAACAGTCCAGGCTTGGGGTCCCTCAGAGGGTCCCGAAGCAGGTGGGGCCCGAGGCTGGGGAAGTGTCCTCTGGTGGTGGCTCCTGCTCTTGGCTATACCTTCCCACTCCTGCTGTCGGAGAACTCCTCCCAAACAACCCAGCCACACACGAATCCTTGTCTCGGGCTCTGCCTTCAGGGAACCTAGGTGACCGGAGCGTGTCTGTTTCTGTGTGTGAGCACGTGAGCATGTCATGTGATTATACGTACGCATACAATTCGGCTTACTTACATAGGTGGTAGGCTGGCAAACGCGCTTCCCCTCCAAAACCCAAGATACCCTCAACCTAGTTATTGGAAACTGGGGCTGTCCCAGGGGAGTATATAACAATGGGTCTTTGATCTCAGATGGACTGTCCTGTGCTATGTGGGTGGGCCCCGAGGGCATCACATGTAGGGGGGAGCGGAGAAGAGGATGGGACCAGTGTATCAGGCAGAGGAAGTGCCCAGGTGAAGGACGGGCGGGGGGCGGGGGCAGGCACCTGGAGAGACTGAGGAAGGTGTCAGGCCCGGTCTCCTCAAGGAAGGGAGCAGAGCTGTGTCCCCGACGCCTCTCGCTGGGGTTTGCTCTATGGTGTGCACACACACGCGTGTCTGTTGGAGACACGCATGTGCATGTGTGCGTGTGTCTGCATGTGTGTGCGAATGAGGGTGGGGAAGTGGGACGGTCGCCCTCCCGCAGACCTGCCCTTGGGACACGGCCAAGCTGTCTCCATTGTCCTGTCAACCAAGTATTTTCAGCCTCCACGCCCAGGAGCCTCTGGAGCGCTGTCTCCCGGGCTCGCAAACCCCGGCCAGACTTCCAAACCGCTAGGCAGATTTCAATTCCCTTTTTTTAGCTGCTGAATGAAAAAAAAAAAAAAAAAAAGCAAACACAAATCTGCTGATCCCAGGCTGCCCCCTCTTTTGGAGAATTTAATTTCTGAGCTTTGATCTGATACCAGGACCCAGAGGACTTGTTATTTCTAAATAATGAGCTGAATGTTTGTGCTCCGAGCCTGAACTTTCCTGGTTTGGGGAAAAATATGACTTTCCATAGAAGTTCTTTGATGCGGCCAGTGGTGTTGTCCACACAGGGATGAAAAGGCCTTTCAGAGGGCCGGTGGCAGGCGGGAGGGGGCCGTCGGGCTCAGACAGCAGCACGGCCCTGAGGACCAGAGCCTCCAGGGCCCCGGCTGCACGGCCCCACCGCCGGGGGTGTGGGCAGCCATGGGGGAGGGACCCCTAGGACCCACCCCTTCCTTCCTGGGAGTCCCTCTCTCTCTGAGCTCCATCAGCTGGACAGCCAGGGACTTGGGATCAGAGGGTCCTGAGGCAAGCATGGAGAGGGTGTCCAAGGGGGAAGCTCAGAGCCCATGGCTGGGGTGCTGGGGAGACCTCAGGATTCCTTTGGAGGAAATTCTCTTACCAGCTTCATCCCTCAAACCAAGAGTGGGGCCCGGACCCCTGCTCTCAGGGTGGGGCCAGAGATGGGGACAGGCTGCTGGGGGGCTGTCACCGGCACTCCAGCCCCTTCCAGAGAGTCAGACAAAGGTGCGCCTGCTGGCAGACGTGGGCCTGCAGGTGCTTGGCTGCAAGCCAAGGCAGAGGTCAAGGTGCACCCTCCTGCCCAGCCGGGAAGGTGCGGGTCTGTAGCCTGCGCTGTGTCCTCCGTGGCGGTTCAAGGCTTGGTGAGGGCGCGTGGGTGAGGGAGAGCCCTCGGCTTCGTTCTTGCCCGGAGTGCCTGGCACCTGCGGGGCGGCCGCACTTGCCCTGGGAAATGATTATTCCAGGTCAGGGCTCGGGGTGAGCCCGGGGCCCCCTCCTTGCCCAGCCCCAGCGGTGACTTCATGCCCTGGGAATGGCTGATTTCACACTTGAGATAGCATTTCTCCTGGAAAGCAGCCTACAAGCTGTGGCAGGATCGGCCCCGGAGGTCAGGAGGCAACACTGTCAGTCATCCGCCATTCTGAGCTCGAGGATTGGTGTGTCCCCTCCACCGCCCCCCGGAGGGCAGCCCCCGACTCTGTCCAGCCCGACCTGGTCTCAGTGGCTCCCACAAGGGTATCTCGGGTCCAGGTCCACTCATGGGCCAGACTGGGACCAAGACACGCTTAAAAAAGAAATTGAATAACTTAATTAACAGGAATATGGTCCCATGGTTCAAAACTCCAGCAGGTTGGGAAAACCAATGAGATGCAAGGAAAGTGTGGGCTCCAGCTAGTGACCTTGGCAATACTGGTAAGTAACTGTGGCCTGTGTCCCCCACATGGAAGACAGCAGCAGGAGAGAAGGGGAGCTGGGGTACAGGGGCTCTCTGGACTGTCTTCATGACTTTTCTGTCAATTAAAGTCTTCTAAACTAACGTGTATAAAAAAGAAGGGAAGGCAGGCACACAGACATTCTGAGGGAGTTGGGGTCTTGATTTCTGCTTTGTGGAGGGACGCCGCTGCCGAGGGGCCCAGAGGACCGTGGCCGACGGGGAGCAGGTGTGCGTGGAAGGGGTAGGTATGGAGCGTCCCGCCTGCAGTGCCCGTGGGGCTCTCTGGCACATGTCGAACCCCTCGGACACATCAAGGCAGAGCGTGGGCATGCAGGAAGTCATGGCCATGTGCCAGGGAACCCCACTCCATAGCTTACAGACCCAGCACCCCAGGACCACACCTGTTCTGCTCAGAGCAGGTCTTGGCGCTGGGACCCTGCCCCCGAGTGCCTGGTTGTGTGGGGAGCCCTAGACCACCTCCCACAGCAGGGAAAGCCCTGCTGACCTGCTGGGTGTCTTGGTGGCCTCCCTTGGTCTCTCGGCGTCTCTGCAGCGCCCTTCCCCCAACCACCAGGCAGCTGCCCCTGCTTTGAGCGAGAACCACTGAGTTCAGGCCGTCCCTTCTCTGCGATGTCCCATGCCTCACTGGCCACGCAGCCGCTCTGATGTGGACTGGCCTGGGGCCTTCTCCCACCTGGCCGACCAAAGCCAAAATCTGAGTCTTCATTCTGTTTATTTATGGGCCTGTTAGGATTTATTTAACAGTTTCCTATTAATGGGCTTTTAGGTCGTGATAAATAACGATGCAGTGAATGCGTGGAAACCGTCTGCCTGTGTGCACTGTCTGCACGGGGTCAGTGAGTTACAGGGCCAGGGGCGGCAGGATCTCTCAGGGACACTGACACCACGTGTGGCTGTGTGAACTTTTCTGTCAACTGGTACGAGGTTGTCGATAGGGAACGCTGGCTAGCACGTTGCTCTTTCCAATCTGGATAATAAAGCAGAATCTCCCTTAGTCTGATCTGGATTTTCTCTCACTGAGTGTGACTGAGCATCTCTCTGGATGTTACAAAGCCACTTGCTTCTTTGTATCTTTTTCCATGTTTCCACCAGGACCAGGTTGCCAGCCTTTATCTAATTGTTTTGTAGGAGATCTTTACATATTTTGGAGAGTAGCTCGTGGTTTAATGTCTTTTCCCCAGTTGGTTGACTATCTTTCTACATTGCTGATAGCATCTTACTGTTTTCTTTATGTATATCCTGCATTTCTTGTTATGTTTATTCCTAGGAATTCGCTCTTTTGTTGCTAAAATATGCTGCTTAATCTCTCTGCTGGTCACTGAGGCCGGCACTCTTGGCAACGTTAAATAAAGTCAGCCCAACCAGGTGAGCAAATGGCAAATGGCACCTAGCGAGTGTTTCAAATATTTTCTGAGTGAAGAGGCTTCACTGGGAGACACGGGGATAGAAAGACAGGACACAAAAACGCACCCCAGTCAGGGACCGGTGCGTGGCTCCAGGCGAACAGTCGGGACCACGTGGTCACAGGTGGACGGTGCTGGGTGCTCAGGCTCCTGAGAGGTCAGGCTGCCCCGGGAGCCGCAGGCTAGATGGGGCGGGATTGCCGCATGGTGGGAACCGGGCCATCTCCACAGGACAAAGGAACACACATTGTGCACATGGAGAGAGCCCTTCCCACCCGTTTCTGCATAGTGGCCCTTTATTTGCCCAGGTGGCAGAGGTTTCTTCGAGTGACGAGAGCCAGAGTCAGAGGAAGTCCACGGGAGAGACCGTGTGTTTGCACGCCCATCTCCAGATGGGCTTTCTCGAGGACAACTGGATGACCCGCAGGAGAGCCTCAGGGCGCGCCCTGCTCTGGGCGTTCTTCCCAGGAGAGCGCCGGCAGCGGGCCTGCCACCTGCCTCAGGATCGGGGACCGGCCAGTGAGTTATGCCATCCACTCGATGGGACTCCGGGCAGTTTTCCAAGTGATATTTAAGAACATTTAATGGCATTTATGACCTCAGATGAGGTCGTAAAGACACCTACAGATATGGAGAGAGATGTATATATGCACGTGTACATACACGGAGAAGTGTGTGTGTGTAGGACGGAGTAAGAAATGGAGCGGCAGAAACCACTTTAGAGGGAGAATTGCCCTTCTGTTCCCGTAAAGGGCCACATAACTACAAAGCAGCCCCTTCGTCCCCACCCGAGCCACGGAGCTGGGCTTGGACCACCCCCCCCCCAAGCCCCCGCTGTGCTCCTGGCTGCCAGCTGTGCTGGGTGGTGGGCCTCATGGGCTGGGCCAGGACGAGCACGATGAGACCCACTGAGAGAAAATATCAGTAATCAGTGAATGGTGGGATCTGGGGGACGCACGAGGATGCACTCTGGCAGCTTCACAGAGAGCGGTACCCGGGCAGGTGCAGCCCACCAGTCAGGACCCCACCGCGGCTGTCAGGGTGAGGTCTTCCCCTTCACCGGGCCGCGGTCCCAGCCTGAACGAGACAACCGTCTGTGTGGCATAGGCCCCGTGGGATACACCTACCCTGAGATACAACACCCACTCTAATTCCACCAAAGGCAAACACCTCGTGCAAGGCTCATGGTGCCCAGGTAGAGGCGGGCCAGGTCCCCAGGCTTTTACACATTGGCCAATCAGATAGGGTCACCCTGGAGTTATTGCGTGTGGGGGAAATGACCTCATAACATTACAGCTTGTTACTGATTAATCTTGTGTGATAGGGGAGGCTGAGCGGACTGTTAGGGTGCCTTGTAATGGCAGGCTGGTGGAAGCTTCTGGAATCGTGAAGTGCATTTCAGGGTATTTGTAAAACACAGGACCCAGGCCAGCATGCCCAGCGCTTCCGGGCTGGTGAGCTCTTGCTGACTGAGACACGGACTCAGGAGCTCGAAGGCCAGCTGGTGGGGCCAGCCCCTTTCTCCGTGCATCTCTGGCCTGGAGGTCTGGAGGGTTAGTCTGTATGCCCTGGAGGGCTGGTAAGGAGGGAATAATGACGGAGGAAATTCCAAAGACTTCCAAGCCTGTGGAGACCCCTGCGTCCCTGACATCTGTGCCAATCTGCTCTGTCCTTTCTGAAGCCGTGTGACAACCGCCAGGCCCCCTCAGATCCCCACATAGGAACACGTACACGCCTCGCTCTGAACAAGCCTTGTTTCTGTGGAGTCGTCGGGAGCTTGGCTCAAAGAGCCCGCTGGCTTGTGAACCGAGCACACCCGCTGCCCAGAGCATCCCGGGAAACAGGATCACAGCTGCGGCAGAGGGAAGGGATGTCCATGGGGGAGCACTGGGCTCTACAAGAACAGAAGGGCCCGCCCAAGCTGCCTAAACCCAGAGAGGGCTGACAGGATGACAGGTTCAGAGAGGGAGGCGAGGGGGTCCAGTGGGTGGGGAGCCTAGCTCCAGGGAGCGCACAGCTGGGCTTTCAGACCTGTGGGGTCTGAGGCAAGAGAGCAAGCCTGTAATTGGCTATGCAGGGGCATTTGGAGGGGGGGCGCTTTGCAGGGGCCCTGTCTAGCACCCCCTGCTGGGCTCTCCCCGTTTCGTGGGTGCGCTCTGTTACAGAAAACTGGTGCACAGCCCTAGAAATGAAGTTGGGTTTGTTTAGAGAATCTGATCGATCACTGCCCAGCGGGGAGATCTGCCGTCCATCATTTATAAATTCCCTGCAGCCTTCCCAATTTCCTGTTTAATTTGGTGTTTTGAATTCTCCTGCCAGCTAGTTCTAACATGCTACTGGTTTCCTCATTAATTCATGAGCTCAGTAAAATCTTCGAAACATCTTATGCTTGTATGATCGTCCCGATTTTACTTTTTAAAAACAACCTTTAGGGACACCTGGGTGGCTCAGTGGGTTAAACCTCTGCCTTCAGCTCAGGGCATGATCTCAGGGTCCTGGGATCGAGCCCCATGTCGGGCTCTCTGCTCAGCGGGAGCCTGCTTTCCCTTCCTCTCTCTCTACCTGCCTCTCTGCCTATTTGTGCTCTCTCTGTCTCTCTGTTAAATAAATAAATATATTAAAAAAAAAAAAAACTTTAACAGCCCCTGGTCATCTGAGGTGCACTCTGGGGCTCAGGGGTGGGAGGGCCTAGAGAGCCTGGGAAGCCTCCAGGGAAGACGGAGATGCCAGCTGGGGGATGGGTTTGCACGCACGGCTGTCCTGCCTGGCCTCTCCCTCCTGCAAGTACCCCTCCCTAAGGCCTCCCCAGCACCCAGGACTGCTGTGTCACAGCCCAGCACCCCCCAACCTAAGCTCCTACAGGTGTCCGGCTCCTACAGGTGCTGCTGACCCTCCAGACTCCCAGCAAATTCACTCTTAATCTTACTAGGGTGTTAGGGCTGATGGTGGCTTTCCATGGATGTTCTCTAACATATCTGTGGGCACACTTTTAAAACCGGAGGCACTCAAAGTGCGCCTTGACCCGGATCAGCCCTATCCAGATTCAGAATTTCTTCAACATTCCTGTTTTTTTAAATAGGATTTAATGGAAAATCTGAATTCTATGCCAGAAGACATCTGTGTTTATCTTAGTACAAAAACGCTACAGGAACAGGTTAGAATCAACATGTGGATTTCTAAACCCCATGGCGCCCTCAGAGGGGTGACTGATGGCATCAGTTCGAGAGACCTTCCTAGGGTCCCCCTCAAGGGCGACACCTCAGGGGTCCCTCCTGGCCACAGCTAAGAAGAGCAAAAGATGCTTTCCAAGCCTGGTTGGGATTAACTCCAGAGACTAGGTTTTGAGTTTGCCTAGAGTTTTGAGCAAACTAGCTTTGAGTTTGCCCCTAAAAGGGCATTTGGGAATGGACAGGGGAAAGGGGACATGAGGGTAAACAGATCTGGATATCTGGGTCCAATTCCTGTGTCCTCTCATGGTTGGTCTCATTGTGAATCCCATTGGACAGCTGTCCTCCAGGCCCACCCCCACCAGAGCACAGTGGGGGGCAGTGGGACGAAGTGGGGAGGAGCTTTGCTGGGCCAAGAAGCCCACCTGGACTGGAGGTCAGAGCCCACCAGGGCTGGAGGTCTGAGCCCATATGGGCCCAGGTGGTTCTTGTGTCTCTGCTTAGGCTGGAGCTGAACGGGCTGTGGGAGGGGACCAGCAGTGTCTCCGTGGGGGTGTTGGTGAGGAGCCAGCTCACACCAGGGAACCAGCATGGCCAGGATGGGAGACGTCTGGGATCTCCCTGCCAGTGTCTCCTCTGTGCACCAGGTCCTGGTAAAGATTACATGGGTGTCAGGGGCTTGGAAAGGCCTGGCAGTTTAATCAGCTCTGCGGGCAGAACCCGCCTGCTGCCCCCACTCCCCAGCTCCATCACCCAGGGCACACATTCCTTTTCAGGAAGTCACCCTGGGAGACTGCATCCCAAACCTGGGTACTTTCTGTCGGGGCGGGGGCGGGGCCTGGGCTGCGGGCTGGGGGCGGGACAGGGGCGGGGCCTGATGCGGGGACTGGGCCAGACCTCCGCTCTCCGCGCTTGCTCCAGCCGCCATGCTACGGGCGCCCCGGGCCGGCGAGTCGCTGGCGTTCTGCTGCCACCCGGTGTCACCGCGCGAGCGTGCACCCTCTGGCCCTCACCTGTGGGACTTGCAGGAGTGGTGAGTGTTCCTGGGAGGCCAAGCCCGCGGAGGAGCTTCCAGGCACCCTGACGCGTGACGGGGAGAGGGCGGGGGTGAAGGGGAAGCTGCTCCCTCCTCTGGACTCAGCTTTTGTGCCTAAAGGGGTCCCTGACAAGTGCATTACCACCTGTGACGTGGAACCACGGGCCCTGCACCTGGGGGCCTAGGAATGGCTGTGCATTCACAAGCTGCTCTCCTCACTGTCCTGCTGGGAAAACCGAGGCTCCAGAGGTTTCTCTTGTTCAAGGTCCTGCTGCCCGCTGGTCACTGTTGAAGAGCCTAGGGAGAGCTCCAAACAAAGGTCTGGTCTGTAGATGGAGCCTATACCCCAGTGTGGAAGGCGAATAAAGAAGGAACCAAATGCCAAAAATTGTAACAGTTAACACACCACAGTAGTGAGGAGTTAATTGTTCTGTAGCAGCGGGAAGTGCGGTTACTAACAAAGCCGAGGGAGAGGTCAGGCACTGGGGTGCCGCTGGCTTGGACGGGGTGGCGTTTTCATGGACACCTGAGGGAGGACAAAGAGTGGAGATCACTCCAGACCAGGAGACAGGGGTCCAAAGGCCCTGGGACCGGAGCCACTGGGAGGCCACTGCTGGAGTGGCTGTGGCAGCCCAGGGAGCCTGGAGGAGAAAGTGGGGTGAAGAGGAAGAGATTCCCAGGCCTCGAGCCATGGCACAGATGTGGACTTATTCTAGGTGAGTGAGAAGCCTGGCAAGGACCCAGAGTGTGGCAGGGAAAGGGGTGGGCATGGTGTGATTCCAGAAATCCCACTCTGGCCATCAGGGGCAGGGAGCGGTGGGGGCACTTGCTGCCTTTGGGGCTCAGGGAGAAGGCTGAAGGTAAAGCCTGGAGGAGTTGCCATGGGTGAGGGCTGATCCCAGGTGTCAGGCCCAAATTACCCACAGGTGTGGTGGGAACGGGGCCAGGTGACGTTTTGTAAATGGTGACATTGCATGCATTATCTCATTATTTAGCACAATAGCCCAGGGCGTTCCGCATCTTATCTGACTTGATTGGCACAAGTACCTCGTGAGTCAGGGTTATTGCCCCCATTTCAAGCACAAGGAAGCAAAAGCCTGAGAGGGACGTGCTCCCAGTTTTCTATTGTGGTAAAGGGCTGAGCTGGGCTTTCACCGAGGCTGGGTGTGTGTGTGTGTGTGTGCAATTTAAAAACTGAAATATAATTCACATAGCATAAAATTCACTATTTTAACTTGTGCAACCCAGTGGTTTTTAATATATTTACCCTGTTGAGCAGCATATCTAAACCCAGAACTTTTTCATCACTTCAAAAAGAAATCCCTGTCCCGTTAGCAGCCGCTCCCCAATCTCCCCTCCCTCCCCTTCCCTTGGCAGCTGTGGATTTGCTTCTTGTCTGTATGCATTTGCTGAGGTCCTTCATGGAAGCAGACCTCCAACACGTGGCGTGTGGTCACGGGCTTCTTTCACTTAGCGTTTTCCAGCCTCGTCCATGTCTTAGCAGGTGCCTGCGCTGTGTCACTTTTTTTTTTTTAAAGATTTTATTTATTTATTTGACAGAGAGAGATCACAAGTAGGCAGAGAGGCAGGCAGAGAGAGAGAGAGGGAAGCAGGCTCCCCGCTGAGCAGAGAGCCCGATTCGGGGCTCCATCCCAGGACCCTGAGATCATGACCTGAGCCGAAGGCAGCGGCTTAACCCACTGAGCCACCCAGGTGCCGCACTGCGTCACTTTTTATGGTCAAATAATATTCCCTTGTAGGTAGTGTGATGTCATGTTTGCAAATCGATCGGTGTAATTGACCATATGAACAAAGCAGCAAAGAACAGCCACGAAATTATCTCAGTTAGTGCCAGAGAGGAATCTGACAAATTCTACTCCCAATACAAACTCTGGGCAAATTAGGAACACAGGTGTTTTTCTGTCTGTCCCTTCCGTTCCTGTTCGTGTGGCTGTTAGTTGCTTTCCTGGCTTTGTCCCCCTGGACGGTAGCTGGCACCCTCGTCCTGCTCACAGTCCAGGCGGGGAGCCTCCCTGCTGGTCTGAGTGAGGGGTCCCAGCATGTCGCTAACGCCCTCTGTCTGTGTGATGCCTGCAGGACACCGTCCGGGTGTGTCTGTCGTTTGAATGTACTGTTTTCCTCTCTGTTTGGCTGGACGGTGCTGTTCGGGTCCTCTCGGTGCTCGGGTTCCTGTCTGCAGACCTCCTTAGCTTCGGAAAGGGATGGCCTCCAGTCTCAGCCCCGCCGCTGTACGTCTGTCTACTGTTCCCTTCCGGGGTGTTGTTGCGTGCCTCTGGAGCCGCAGGCGGAGTAAGGGTCTGTCACTCTCAATTGTCCCTCTTAGCCTCTGGAGAAGTTGTTTGCTTTCGTGCCCACCTTGTGTGACACCACCCTTCGCAGGCCATTCGGGCCCTGGGCCCGGTTCTGGCTGTTGGAGGCTGGGGGCTGAGCCTCGTGTCCCTGGCCCGGGTCTGGCCATTGGAGGTCCAGGGCTGAGCCTTGTGTCCCTGGCCCAGGTCTGGTCATCGGGGGCCCGGGGCTGAGCCTCATGTCCCTGGCCCCTCATGGATGATTCTAGGATGTGTGTTATTTCAGGGCATTTGGAAAGTTCTCATGGCCTGGCCCACGTGTGTGACTGAGCCTGGGTCTGGCCTTTGGAGGCCCCAGGGCTGAATCTTGTGTCCCTGACTCGGTTTTGGCTGTCTAGACCCCGGTTCTGGCTGTCAGAGGCCCAGTTCTGGCCACTGGGGGTCCTGGTCTGGCCGTTGGAGGCCGAGGGCTGAGCCTTATGTCCCTGGCCCAGTTCTGGCCATTGGGGGCCCGGGGCTGAACCTCATGTCCCTGGCCTGGTTCTGGCTGTCGAGGCCCTGGTTCTGGCTGTCAGAGGCCCAGTTCTAGCCATTGGGGACCCGGGTCTGGCTGTTGGAAGCCGGGAGCCGAGCTTCCTGTCCCTGGCCTGGTTCTGGCTATCAGGGGCCTAATTCTAGCCGTCGGAGGCCCAGGGCTGAGCCTTGTGGCCCTGGGCCTGATTCTGACTGTCAGGGGCCCGGGTCTGGCTGTTGGAGGCCCGGGGCTGAGCCTCGTGTGCTTGGTCCCTTATGGATGATTCCAGGATGTGTGCTGTCTTGGGGCATTTGGAAATTCTCACGGCCTGGCCCATGTGTGTGACTGGCCCATGTGTGTGACTGAGCCTGGGTCTGGCCTTTGGAGGTCTGAGGCTGAACCTGGTGTCCCTGGCAGGGTTCTGGCTGTCAGAGGCCCAGTTCTGGCCTTCAGGGGTCTGGGTCTGCCTATTGGAGGCCAGGGGCTGAGCCTCATGTCCCTGGCCCAGTTCCAGCTGTTGGGGGCCTGGGGCTGAGCCTTATGTCCCTGGCCCGGTTCTGGCCATCTGGGACCCGGTTCTGGCCATCAGAGGCCCAGGGCTGAGCCTTGTGTCCCTGGCCCAGTTCTGGTCATCAGGGGCCTGGGGCTAAGCCTCATGTCCCTGGCCCAGTTCTGGCCGTTGGGGGCCTGGGTCTGGCCACTGGGGCCCTGGGTCTGGCCGCATGTCCCTGGCCCCTCATGGATGGTTCCAGGATGTGTGCTATCTCAGGGCATTTGCAAATTCTCATGGCCTGGCCCATGTGTGTGACATGTCCTGGGTTCTGGTCACTACCACGGACAGACCCCGTGCGGGCCACACTTGCTCTGTCTGGGGAGGCTGCAGAGCCTCCTCCAGGGTGAGGGGCCATCAGTCTCTGGGTGATTATGGACATGATTCCTTCCCGGTTCCCTGAGTGCAAGCGACCGGCCTTGCCCCGCCCCAAATTACATCTCCAATCAGTGTAAAACGGCACTTGACATTTCCCTTGATTTATGTACTAACCTTTCCATCCAGCCACGGTTGCACTGATTGCTTTCCCCGGCTGTGTGGTGGCGGCTCCTCTGGGAGCTTTTCAGGGCTTGGGGGCTCCCTGAGTGGGCTCACGGCGGGAACCCTTGGTGAGACCTCAGCCACCACCTGCCCAGGGAGGAGACGTTCCCACAAGGTCTGGGCACAAACAGGTGCCACTGCCAGCTGGGGGGTCTGCAGCTGGTCTTGCATAGGTGGCCTGAGCCAGACTTGGTGCAGCAAGTGCCTCAGAGGGCACCCAGGGGGTGGGGAGAGTGGACAGGGAGTTTGAGTTCAAGAGCACCAGAGAGTCAGGACCGTCTCAGCTCAGACATGGGCCTGGAGGGGCAGGAGGCTGAGCTGGGTGTCTCCATAACCAGCCCTGAGGGTGGAGAGCTGCCACTGTGTGGGGACACACAGGACACAGTGCCCAGTTCCGTGCCTCGCCCCCGCCCGGCTGTGCCTGTCCAGCATGCCCCTGCTGGGCTGGTTCTGAGCCACTGGCCCCCCATTCTGGCCCTGCCCCTCCCAGCTGGCTGCCGGGGTCCATATGGTCCCGACCTCAGCAGCAGGGTTCTGTCCTGCCCCCTCTGGGGCAGAAGGTGTGCGAGCGTTGGTTGGGCCTCTCCCTGGAGTGGGGAGTCTGCAGACCAAGCCCCCAGCCCGGGGTGGGCCACACGGGGGTCTTGGCTATCTGCCTGTGTGCCCTCTCGCAGCTGCCCCCGCAGCAGAGAGACCCGCACTATAGTTCCCAAACTCTAATGCATCAGAAGGTGTATGAGAATGTGGATTCCAGGGGCGTCTGGGTGGCTCAGTCCTTAAGCTTCCGCCTTCAGCTCAGGTCATGATCCCAGGATCCTGGGATCGAGCCCCACATCAGGCTCCCTGCTCAGTGGAAAGCCACCTTCTCCCTCTCTCACTCCCTCTGCTTCTGTTCCCTTTCTTGTTGTGTCTCTCTCTGTCAAATAAATAAATAAATCTTAAAAAAAAAAAAAAAAAGAATGCAGATTCCAGCATCCTCCTCAACTGTGTCAACTCAGGACTTGTAGAAGACCTTGCATTTCTTTCCTAGGGGGTTCAGACCAGGTCTAAACCTGCGGGCAAGGTTTCCACATTGTGCTTGAGCAGGGGGCCTTTAAGCTGTTATGTCTGTTTTACTGGTTATGATTCCACCATTAGGGATACATTTCTTAGGCAAAAGCATTTATCCTTCATTGTGGAACAAATGCCGCAGCACTTTTGTATAAACAAGATTCTTTCAGTTGGGAGTCTTAGAACCGTAAGTCATACTGCCTTGAGCTCAGTAGAGTATTACCGGCATAGATAACTGGAAAGTAATGGCTTCAGGCATGGCTGCATCTAGGTGTTATTGTGCTTTCAAGAATCTCTCTCTCCCCACCTTTTGGGTCTATGTCTGGCTGTGCTATTTATTCTTCAACAGGCTTTTCTTAGGCAGTAGCAAGATGGCCACCTACAGTCCCAGATTTCCATTCCACCAGCCAGAGAGTGCTCTTTTCCCCCTGTTCCAGTGGAGACCCCGGGGCTGGGGTTTATTTAGTTGTTTGGGGGTCCCAAGACCCTCCCTGCCCCAATATCTGTGGCCAAGGGGAAGGGGTAATCTGACTGGGGAGGTTTGAATCCTTTCAAGGATGAGGGGTATGCCACGTGGCCCTGGGTGGGAGGGTCTGTCCCCAAGGGAACAGTTGGATGGGGACAGCTGCAGCCACTGATCCCATGTGATCCCCTGGGTGGAACAGACACTATTCCGCTGCGCGTTGGGGCTCCTCTGAGCGCGGGGCTGGTTGTCCTTATGCTGGCTTCAGTGGGGGAAGGTCCTGTGCCCCTCGGTCTGCTCCTCTTACTGAAGCCCAGGTATTGGGGGAAAGCTCCAGAGGCAAGACCCAGAAAGAACCAACACAGAATGTGAAGACTCCAACCCAGGGTAGCCCAGAAGCATTGCCTAAACCCACAGACATGTCCAGCCAACCCTTGTCTCATTGACTGTGATGTGAGACCCCCTGAGGGCTGTTGATGGGGGACACAGAGCCATGGAGGCCTGTTTCTTCTCTTGGCTTCCATCTCTTGTCTGTGGAATGGGGATCCATCCCCCTCTCCCTCATTTTTTTTGCTTCAAGTGCTGTGGATAGTGCCTGGGAGGGTCCCTTGGCTCTAGGACTGGACTGTGGGATCCCTGTGTGCTGACCCTGATGGGGGCGGCAGGAGGTGGAGGGCAGGCATCCCCGGGAGCCCAGTCAGTGCCGGATGTGTCTACCTCCCATGTTTGGGGCACTGGGCTCCTTAGTCTGGGCCTGGCTCAGACCCCCAGCCCAGCACAGACTACCACCTATGCGGGCGCAATGGCTGCCTTTTGTGCCTGGGGAGCTGGAGGTCTGCGTGTTGGCTTCTTTGGGCTGATGTGAGACACTCTGGCCAGGTTCCTGGATAACATCCGGTGAAGTCAGTGATTCTAAACAGAAAACAGTGGGGAAAAATTGTTGCCAGCTTTTCAGAAGCTGCAGACACATGGGGCTTGCTTGTCTCCATGTCTGGGACGTCTTGCTCCGTGGGCCCAAGACTTCCCCAGAGACAAGGACATGTCCGAGATGCGCCTACCAGGGCGCCTGCAGCGTGTGGGATTGCCAGAAGTCAGAGGAGCACCGGGGGCGGGGCCAGGGGCAGTGTGGGCTGGCAGTTCCTGCCTCCTCTGCTCCATCCTGTCCCTGCCTCTCAGGGGTGGGCGATGCCAGGGACCCTGGGAGCCCACACTACCCTCTCTGAGCCATGCGGTCCCGGCACGTCTGTCCGAGGCCCAGCTCCCCCCTCTGTGCCCCCATTAGATGCTGATTGTTCCATGGCCACCAACTGAGCCTGGACCAGATAGCTATGTCCGCCCGTGGGTGCTGGGAGCCTGGACAGAGGTGGGAATTTTGCACCATGATTTGAAAGCCAAATAGGTTTTTATGAGGTCATGAAGATGGAAAAGGCATTGTGGGAGAGGGTGCGACACTTGCCAGGGCATGCCGGCGGCCAGTAGGTCCAGCCAGCAGCGCCCAGTGAGACTCCCGTTTCCTGGCTGAGCCTGGAGATGAATGAGGTGAGAGTGTGCATTTCACACGTTGTGTGCATGTGTCCATGAGAGTGTGCCTGTTTGCCCGTGAGTGTGCATGTGTCTGGGAGAGTGTGCCCATGAGCGTGCACGTGTGCAGCACCTGGGAGTGTGTGTGTCCGTGAGAGTGTGCCTGCATGCCCATGAGTGTGCACGTGTGCCTGTGAGTGTGCGTGTGTCCCTGAGAGTGTGCCCGTGTGAGTACGTGCATGCACGATGGCCCTCTCCGCTCCTTCCATCTGTGAACAGCTGGGGTGGGAATCTGAGGCCCCAGATTTACACGTGGCCATGGCTGCTCCAAGCTGTGACCTCTCTCTGAGCTCAGGGTCCCCCTTCATCAGGCCAGAGTGTCCTCTGCCCACCCCTCCGAGGCTGCTAAGATGGTGACTGTCAGAGGCCACCGAGGAAAGCTCCCCTCCTTCCGCAGGGTCTGGCACGGGCACATCTGATGAGTGAATCTCCCTCAGGTGTGGAGATGCACAGGCGGCCAGGCCGCGCGTGGGTCCCCACCCTCACCCAGTACCAGAATTTCCCTGGAGCAGACCTCCCCAGGTCTCAGGGGCTCTGGCTCTTGTCTCATGGCACCTGCTCGCCCGACAGAGACAAAGTGGCTTCTCCTGGACTTCCCAGCACCCCTGCTGCACAGGAGCCCTCAGCCTGCACCTGTGTCACCAGGGGAGGCAGCGGGGTGGGGGCACCGCTTCCCGGGCTCTGTGGCCCGCTGTGTTCAGCACGGGCACGGCCCCGCCACCTGCCTCCTCACTGGGGAACAGAACTCCCTGCTCTCTGTCCTGCAGAGTTCCTGCCCCAGTGGCCAATGGCATCCGTGGTCCTTAAGAAGGGGGTCTAGACCAGGAGCCACCAGGGGCCCCGGCTCTAAGATCATCCACGTTCTCTGAGCGCAGCACGGGGCTCCAACACGTGGGGCAGCCCCGGTGGGATGGGGGGCGGTGACATAGCTCATGTCAGGAATGCGTGTGACACGCCATCTACAACTAGATCCGGAGAGAGCTGGTTTAAACTCTCTTCCTCTGGCTCCACACTTGGTACAGACACCATGATGTCTGTCAAAGCCAGAAGTCGAGTGACTCTGAGGGGTAATGGTGGGCGATTCAGGTGCGTCCTGGGCTCACGGGGACCCAGGGACCAGCAGCTATGTGCGGGGCACGTGGGGATGCACGATGGTTGTTGCAGCATGACAGACCTCACCGGCCGCTGGGAGGTGCAGGGGTGAGGAGTAGGGCGGTGGCCTTCCCACGGTGACTCAGTGCCCAGTGAAGTTTCATTGGTTCCCACGTTCCCCCTCAATCTCCTTTCCTTCGGAACCGGTGTGGCTGCGTGACCGTGCTTCATTATAAATCTAATTCCGCTGTCACAGTTGAGCAAGCTTGTGTCGACGTGGATGGGGTCGGATGTGGCCTAAAGCTGGGGAGACGCGGCCCCGCAGGAGCGCAGGGGCTGGGAGTTCGCAGTCGACTGCGGTGAGGCCTGACAGGCAGTGCTTTCCCTTCCAGGAGCCCATTTCTCTGGGACGGCAGGTGCCCGGCTTGCCTGCACTAGATGGACTGGGTATTTTTTTTTTTTTTTTTTTTTTGACAGAGAGAGATCACAAGTAGGCAGAGAGGCAGGCAGAGAGAGAGGAGGAAGCAGGCTCCCTGCGGAGCAGAGAGCCCGATGCGGGGCTCGATCCCAGGACCCTGGGATCATGACCTGAGCCGAAGGCAGAGGCTTTAACCCACTGAGCCACTCAGGCGCCCCTGGGTATTTTTAACGGGACAAAACATTCATTGTTGCAAATGTTTATGGGTTGCTAATTTGGCTGAATGCAAAGTCAGGTTCCAGGCAAAAGATAGCCCGGGCCCCTCGGCAGCCCGGTTCCATTCGACCTCCAGCCGAGAAGGTGTCCCTCCACCTTCAGCCTGGTGTCCTGGCACCTGAGGGGGCAGGATGGACCAAGGACCTGCCTCTGCTCCCACGAGCTCTGGGCGGCCTCTCAGAGCCTCAGTCTCCTCCCCTGTGGATGGAGCTGTGTGCGGCCCCCATACCAGCCCTTAGCCGACATGGCGTGCAGCAGGTATGGGGGTGTGTGTCCGTGTCTTTGGCTGTCACTACAGTAGCCTCCTGTCCAGGGCATGGAACTGAAGTGCCCCAAGAAGAGGCAGGTGGGGCAGGTGCCTAGGGAGTGTGGGGAGCCCTGGCCCTGCCCTCTCCCACCTCTCAGAGGGACTCCCAGTGTCACGCTGCTGCCAGGCCAATGACCCTGGGACCCTCTAGACAGACTGCTGACCGGTGCAGTTGGACCCCCGTGGCCTGAGGATCCTCAGAACCAGAATAGATATGCTGAGGAAGCTGTACCCGGGGGAGAAGGAGAGCCCCCCGCAGTACCCCTCCCACCCCGGAGGCTGCAGGTGGCCCCATCCCAGCCTGCCTGGTGGGGAGACAGGAAGCTGGCAGTGCCCAGGGCAGACGTGAGGCCCCAGAGAAGGAGCAGGGGCCCTGGGGACTGCTTCAGGAAAGGAAGGTCCTCTGAGGACTTGCCCAGGTTGGGGGAGCCGGTTTCCGTGAGGCCCGTCATAGCCCAGCAAGCCAGGCCCTTCCCTGCCTCCCGTGCCGGGCATGGGCTGAGCAGAGAATTGGGGGCAGGTGGCAGACATGAGAGGGGAGACGCTGTCTGCCTCAGCTAAGTCCCTGGGGGCTCTGTATGGGGCCCATCCTACAGATGAAGAACCTGGGGTTCAGGTGGGCAGATGGCCTGTCCAAGGACACGCACCTGCAAGGCTCCCAGCCTGGGGCTGCTTCCCGCCCTGCCTGGGAGGCCGGGACCATGGGCCCAATAACCTCCGAGGTCAATCTGGGGCAGCTGACTGAGGCTTAGAAGATGGCAAGGAGGCCTGGTGCCAAGAGGAGCTCTAGAAGACCCCTCTCAGCTTTGCACACTGTCCTCTCTGGCATCACCCACCCAGCCAGGACCCACCCGGCTAGGACCTGTGTCTTGGTTTCATGAGCGCAGGATGGGATGGGTCAGGAAGAGGGGCTTGAGGACAAGAGCAGGAGACACGCAGCGTCCAGCATGGAGGCCACATTAACCAAGGTGAAGTGCCGGGAGGTGATTGTCCTGTAGGAGTTCCATGTGTCAGAAAGGACAGTGACAAACTGAGGCAAATGCAGGAGATGCACTTCAAACCTCAGAGGCTAAAGACATGGTGTGTGTCATGGACTTGGGAACTGGGAGAATGTTCCCCCTCCCTGTGCCTTCCTCCAGCCTCACTGGCCTTCTGCAAGCCACCACCCCACTTCTTCCCCCCTCAGGGGCTCAGCTTACCACCCCCCCACCCAGAATGCCCTTTTTTCTTGGTATATGGGCACCTGCCTGTCCTCAGGGCCTCAGCTTGAAGGTGGCCCCCGGAGGGCCCTGTCCAGCCACCCTGTCTGAGCTGGTGGTTGTCCCCCGAGTCTCCTGCTCTCTTGACTCATCGGGTTCAGGCTTCCTTCCCGGCCTCCTGAGGTGTGAGCACTCCAGGCACGCTGTGGGGACACAGGCTGGTCCATGATTGCCCCGCACCACCTAGCACGGGGCTCATAGACGTTTGTTGAATGAATGAACACAGAGCCCCAGAACCATTCAGTCAAGGAAGGAAGGCATTCGAAGAGAAGGAAGGCTTTTTCTCTGCTTCCCTGGGGCAGACCAGGGGCCAAAGGGTGGCTTGATAGGGAGGACACTGTTGGCTGAGGGAGGCCTCTGTGGGGACACACAGCGATGCCAGACCCCAAGGTCGGACATGCAGAGGGGAGGGCACCATCCAGGACTGCTTTGCACTCATAGACCTGCTCGTGGCTCCCATCCCAGGGCTGTCTCCCACCTACCCAAATGTGGTCATCACGGGTCTCTGGCTGTAGCGGAGGGCCCAGGCCTGGCCAGCTGCTGTGAGGAGGGCACCCTCCCGCGGAGTCTGGATGAGGAATGGCTCAGCCGGGTGCAGGCAACTCCGCTCTGCACGATGGTGGTTTGCACACGCCTCCCCTAAGTCCCACACAGCAGCGCCTCCCAGCTTTGTTAATGGAAATGCGGTGATCCGTAACCATGTGGCAGACATCTGCTCGGGGGTAACGCGCAGGTAATGTACGTATCGGTGATCAATCAGCGGATTTGCAAGAGAGGCATAAAGTATTTAATTAGACGTGCGCCGGGCGAGTCTGCATGCTGCTGGTATTTGAATAGGTCAGAGCCGGCCCTCACCCCTGCAATGTTGTTTGGTATGAAATGCCACTCACTCGAAAGACTAGAAGACCTACCTGAGTCATGGGCTATCACACGCTGGCAAATTGAAAATGTCCCTTTGCTTTTACAAACATGATTGATATCCTTTGCAAAGCAAATGTTAGACCTCCGAGTACCCAGAGCTCGCCTGCTTGGCACCCCTTCGCTCCCCAGCAGCCAGTGGTCACCTGGCCCAGACCCTGTGCCCAAGGAAGACGTGCTGGCTGCCAGGCCCCCTCTCACCCTCCAAGGCCGGGGCTTCCCAAACCACCCTCTTTACGACATGGAACTTTCTGTTCCATCAGGCTTTGCTCACCGGAACACAACACAGGAACACGGCCAGAACCCGAAAGATAAAATGTAAATTGTATTTGCACGATGGGTAGCAGAAAAATAGATCTCCAGCAACTCTGTATGCCATCTACTTACATATAGCAGTACAACCTCCACTGTACCACCTACGTCTTATCTACTATCGTTTAAAACAATGCTTTCAGCACAACTGACAAAGGGTTGTAAATAACGGGGATGCACACAGACATCACAGCTACGACGCACACGCACATACATGCACACGGACACTCGGAGTCTGCATGAGCCACGGTTTGGAGGGCATGTTAGCAGCCCAGCCCCAAAGCCACATGCCTGGGCTGGGGCCCTGGGTCCACCTGTGTGCAGGTCCGCATCTGTAAAATGGGGATGAGAAGTAATGCAGCCGTTCACCAGGGCTGGTGTTGCAGCCATGGAGACAGACCCCATCTGGGCTCAGCCCCATGCCTAGTGGTCGGTGAGGGCCTACCGGGGTTGGGCGCTTTCCCAGTAAAGGGTTCTGGTGGCCGGCATTTGCGAAGGAGAGATGTCGTCTTTGTTGCAGACTTAGTCCTGCCTTCCAGAGGCTGTTAGAGGCAGGGCTTGCCTCCCCCCATGAGGCCAACGGGTTGCCCCATTGGCAGGGCCTGGCCAGACCAAGAGAGCACTGGCGGGCACACGACCACCAGGATTCCTCTCTGGACTCGGGGATCAGGCGTTTCACCACAGCCCTAAGTAACAGCCTTCTCCCCTCTTCTCAAAATGATTACACCAACCCGAGGAGTCTCTCCAGGGTGGCATTTTAAGGAAAGGTCAGGTTGTCGGAAACAGAAGCGAGCCAGTCTAAGCGAGTCTCTTGGAAGGCTCTGTCTCTACCTCCTGCTCGCCTTCCTTTACCGGCCCCGGGGTTTTTCAGAGTCCGAGAAAGCACGACCGTGTAATTCCCAGTCGAGACAGTCAGCCTCCTTGGGTGTGTTTTTGTTGTTTATAAAATTAGCCAATCATTGTCACCTAGCGGATCAGATTAGGTGTAATCCATACTAATGTTCAAATTAAGTCATGGAAAGCAATTAACGCCGCAAAAATGGGCTGGTGAAAAATGATAAGGTTGGTCAAATAGTTTCACTGTGCATAATGGTGTTTTTTAAAATGCCCGTCTCCGTGCCGTAATTAAATAATTTACATTTCAAATGGAGTGCACCCACCTCCAACGCTGGTGATTGCACACTCCCTAATTGCACACCTCTCCGGGTAGCGGGGATCTATCAGCCTCTGCTACGGAATGTCTGCTTCCCCAGGAAGCCAGCTGGGCTCAGCGTGCCCCAGTGGAAGCCTGCGCCTGGCTCAGAGGGACCAAGAAAAGTGTGCTTTGCCCCATGTTGTCCCAAATTTGGAGCCGTCCCTCCTCCCTCTCGCTCCTCCCTTCTTCCTGCCTTCTTTCCTCTATAAATAAGTACACAGGATTTCTCAAGTAATAGAATCAAATCGAATGGAATATTCTGCCACAGCACAAGATGCACTGACACTTTTGAGCCCATCATCTGTAACAGGGCCACAGTCAAAAACCTTGGGGCGACATCTGCGGGTTCAGCTGATACCCGACTTCTCTTTTAGCTCGAGGGAGGATGCCCACCCACTTCGCCAGCTGAATACTGACACCCTGGCTCCTTCCCGGGTGTGGCTGTCTATGCAGCAAGCTCTCCGATGATGGAGGGGTGAAACACTGCCTCAGATCTAAACGGACGTGGCCCTGAACCCATGTTCCTAGTCCTCAGAGGAGGGTTATTCAGTCAATCTAGAGCAAATGCTCGGTCAGGCAGGACCGCATGGGTCTTCTTGCAAAGGGGACTTGGAGCGATGAAGCCAAAAGACTGACCTCCCATCTCTGCAGCCCAGGGTGGTTTTCAGCCTGGAGCAGGAGGAGTCTGTGGAAGTTAGAAGGATGTGGCAAAACCTTGCTTCTTGGCTTGAGCGGGGGCTGAAATCCCCTGGAAGACCCCAGGCTGCCTGGGTGCCAGCCCTGCCTCATGCTGTCCAAAGGTGGAGGTTCATTTGCTGGGTCCCCGGCTGGGGGTTTCTGCCCTCCTGGGGGCCGCAGGGACATTTGAGACCCGGAAAAGGGTCGGGTGAGGACAGGATGTAGTCAATGCTGAACTTGATGCCCCTGGGCTCCTCCTTCCCCAAGGCAGCTGGACTGGCGGGGGCTGGGGGCTGGCGGTGGGGGGCCAGCTCAGGCGGCCCCTGAGGCCCCTCCGCGGCCCCTGTGCGTGCCTCCCCCGCCCCGTCGCGCTTGGGGCCGCGGCGACGGCGCCTCCGCCGGTAGTTGCCGTTCTCGAAGAGGTCGAGCAGCGACTCACAGCCGCCTGCGAACGTCCAGTAGTTGCCCTTGCCCTTCTCGTGGCCCTCCGTTCGGGGCACCTGCGGGAGAGGGAGGGGCTCCGCGAGGGTCTGGCCCCCGGTGCGCGCCACCCACCCCTCTCCGCCTCTGGGCAAGCGCTGGAGAGGTCCCTGTCCTTGTGGTGCATGGCGTTGGTCATGGAGCAAATTGGAGGCACCCCGATTTGCCAAAAACGAACTTTCCAGCAGCTGTCGCTGCAAAATCCGCCCCCACCCCGAATCAGGGATGCCTTGGTCCCGGAGCCCTCAAGCCCGGGACACTTGGGGGGTCTTTCCGGGGAGCGGGGTTGCGGGCTGGGGCCAGGGCTTACCTTGACAAAACAGCTGTTCAGGGACAGGTTGTGGCGGATGGAGTTCTGCCAGGCACGCTGGTTGGCTCGGTAGTAGGGGAACTTGCGCATGATGAAGTCGTAGATGCCGGACAGGGTGACCCTGCCTGAGGGGCTCTGCTGAATGGCCATGGCGATCAGCGCGATGTAGCTGCAAATAGGGGCGCATGGGGCCATGCAGGGCGGAGGAGGGGACGCCCCGGAGTCTGGAATCCCCTCTAGCCAGGGGCCCCTCCAGAGCGCAGGGCTCCTCCGCCCTCAGGACTCCGTGGTGTGTGGGAGGTGCAGACTGGAAGGGGCCACTGGGCAGCGTGAACCCTGGAGTACCCCCCTCCCACTTCTGCTCGGACCCAGGAAGCTCATCTTCACACTTGGGACTTTGCTGAGGGAACGAGTCTCCTCCTCTGAATGCCCCCGCCCCCGCCCCCACCGCCCCCGCCCCCGGAGGAGCAAGCCCTCCCTCCATCCCAGGCCGGCCCTTGAGGAGGAGGGTCGCTGGCGGGGAGGCTCTGACCACGCGCCCGCGGTCACCTGTAGGCGGGCCGCGTGAGTCGCTTCTCCTCATCGGAGCTGCCAGCTGGGTAGTCGTCCGCGTCGTAATTGAAGCAATTGTAGGGATACTGCGAGCTGTCAAACATCTTGGCGTGCCCGGCGCCTGCGGGGGCCGCAGCCGTCGTTGCCACCGCCTCCGCGCCGCCCGCCAGGTCGGTGCGAGGTCCTCCCGGACGCGGGCCGGCAGCGTCTGCACTGCGGGCTGCTCTACGCCCGAACTGGGAACCTGGGCTTCTGGGGTCCCCCCGCCCTCGCCCACCCCGTTCTCTCGTATCCAATCCCAGCACGGGGGAGGCCCCAGCCACTAGTAAAGCGGCTGAGGGGAGCCGAGCGGGGCTCTTGGTGACCCGCTGACCGCCGCGGAGGGAGGGAGGAGGGAATGCCGCTCTGGGTGGTCCGACGGGCAGGACACCACCCCCGCCTCCCGCTCCCGCCCCAGTGCGCGTCCCGCCCCAGTGCGCGTCCCCGCGCTCCCTGCGCGGGGCCCCAGATTTTGAGGCAGAGCCGCTGGGTATCCCTCCCACCCCCTGCCCCCGAGCCAGAGCTAGGGCTCTTCCTGGGCTCCCTGTCCTGGCGGATGTTTCCTCGGAGCTTGCGGGTCCGTGCGCCCTGAACGCGCAGGGAGACACTAGCTTCTCCAAGCCCTGGATCCCAGAGTGGACCCTAGGGTTGCCAGGCCACCGACAGGGCCAGGACTGTGGCCTCCTCCACCACCAGGCTCAGCCCCACCTTCTGCCCGGGAGCAGCAGGGTCCAGGCCAGAGAGTTTGGAAACACCAAGTGTGCTCCCAGGACAGAGAGCTCGGTGCCCTTTGCACTCAGAGGCTGCCTGAGTGAGCAGGCTCCTGAGCTCCTGGTGGGATCTGGAGGAGGCACCCTTCTGTGCAGTGAGAGACAGTGTGGCTGGGTCCCAGGGCCTTGGAGGAAATGCTGGACCCTTTCCCTCTGACCCCGCTCTGGTCCAGTGCCAGAAAATTCTGCCTTCAAAGCAAAACCTTTAGGTCAGAAATGAGCTCTGTTCCATCCAGCCAGTTGGCCTCACGAGAGCTTAATGCTGCCCACTGCTGCTGGTGGAGAAGGGTGGGCAGGCCTGACTTGGTGCCTCCAGGTTCCCCCAGCACCACCTGGGAGGCCAGTTTCTGCTGACAATCCGCAGCCCACTGGGGCTCAAACACGGAGGCTCCGTGTTATCCCTCTGTCAGATGCCAAAATCAGACGAGCTGGGCTGTGGGAACATAACACGGTGCAGCCCCTGTGGAAAACATTCTGGCGGCTTCTTTAAAAACTAAACTAAACAGGTGGACAGAGTGTTGACCAGCAGCTGCCTTCTGGGCCATTTATCCCAGAGAAGTGGAGAAGTGAAGTCACCAGACACCTGCACGCACGTGTGCATCACCGCCTTTCTGCTCACATCCCCAAACCAGATCTTGCCCAGACTCCCTTCCCCAGGGAAATGGCAGAGCAAGCTTCAGTCCCCTCCATGTCGAGGGATACCTCAGCGATGCAAAGCTACCTCCCACCGATACCCTGGAAGCCTGGACGGAGCTTCCACTGAGGGCAAAAGCCAGCCTCAAAGGGTTACCTACTACGTGCTGCCATTTATGGACCTTCTCAAAAAGACAGAATGGTAAAATGCAGAACAGAGGAGCAGTTTCCAGGGTGAAGAGGAGGTCCGGACAGGAGGGATGGTTGCAGTGGTAACAGGGCAACGCGAGGGGCCCTTGTGGCCTTGCCATGCTCTGCGGGTGCTGCGTCAGGGTCAAGGTCTTGGTCATGGGATCGTGTGTTGGAGTGCTGCAAGATGTCCCCAAGGGGGGACTGTGTAAAGCGTCCCTGGGATCTCTGTTTCATTCCTCACAACTGCATGGAATCTACGATTATCTCAAAATGAAAAGGTTAATTAGATGACCCTGTAGCTTGGAGACCCCAGATGCCAGCCTTCGGGAATGAGATTGGAGACAGGCCATCTGTGCCGAAGAGGGAATCCCATCCCCTCTACTCTACGGGGGCTTTCTCTGCCAGCTGCTTTTCTTGTCTTCCTCCTTCCCTCCACATCTTTCTGTCCAGCTCTAGCTGCCTTCTCGGAGAGTCTGGGTTCTGAGGCTTGGCCTCCCCAGGAGCTGCATGGTCAGGCAAAGTAGTGGGAGCAGGTAGGATGGGCTGGAGCCCTGTCCTGGCCAGCGAGGTCAGCCGGCATCAGCGGACCCTGTACACCGGGCTACAAGAAGGACCTTGAAGCCTCTGTCACACAGATGATGGACAAGTAGGAAACCACATGGCAGCTTCACTCCAACCTTCCACCCCTCGGTGAATGGCTCTAGTGGCCACCCAACCCTGAACCTCATGAGGAGGGAGCCCTGAGCTGGAGTGGCCCAGAGATGCACCTCTCAGGGGAGCCATCACCTTCAGGCCTGGGTCATGCCTGGCCCATTCAGTACCTTACACGTCATGTGAGCTGGCCTGGCCCCTGAAAATGGTCCCTTCCCTTGGAAAGGCCACATACCGGCCCATGGAGAAGCAGATGACAATAATCCCGGGCCCTGTGCCCCACTGCTGGTGATGATCAGAGCCCAGGACCACTTCCAATGAAGAGCTCTCCTTACCGAAAACGGTGCCCTCCCCCAGGTGTCACTTCTGGGGGCCGATGGAAAACCCTGAATGTCATAACAGCATGATATGCCTTCCCTCCCAGCTGCAGCTGGGCTCCTTTGCTGGTGTGGGCATTGGTCCCATACCCTGTGATGCACTTTGTGACGCCCCTGGTGGAATCCTGCTTCTGGGTCAAGCCAGTAGACACATTCAACAGGATGGCTGGTTCTGCAGGAGTCTGTGTTTGTGGGTGCAAGCCAATCACCCTCAGAGCTGCTGGGTTTGAGACCTTGTCGGGGCGCTGGGTCCCTAGTTGGTTCTGGCTGATTCCTGGGAGGTTCCTCTGGACCTGGACCCCAGCACAAGGCACCTGCCAGCTGCTTTGAAACCCACCAAGAGGATAAGCAACCTGTCCGAGCTGATAAGAGCTGCCTGTGGCTGGTGTGGCATGTGGCCAAGGAGGAGGAGATGCTGAAGCCAGGCACGGATGGGCAGGAGAGGGCACAGCCCCCGGGAGAGGTCAGCAGGGGCCTTGGTGTCCTGGCAGGGATTGGGGGGGTGGTAGCAGGGGACAGTCTGGTTGGGCCACCTGGGCAGGGGAGTGCAGGCCGGGTCCCTCACCCCCTCCAAGGTTACGGTTGATCCTGTCCTAGACTCTCCCAGTGAGGTCGCAGGGGGTGGGCGGGTGAGCGTGTGAAGCATGAAAGGACGGGACCTACACACGGTTCCCTCGGTTCAGTAGGAAGTCCCAGTTGGTCGGTTTGGAAACAAGCCTAACGAATTTTAGTTTCTTAGACTTCTGGAACATTTATCTGACCTACTTTAAAATGAACTTATTAATATGGGGCCTGGCAAGTGAGAAGGAAGGCTTCTCTGATTTTTAGCCAGAAACGTCCTTGAAATACTACTAAACACAGTGGTGTCAGGAGCAAACATAGTCAGCAAGGTTCTGAGATGTTTTTACGTACACTGACTGGTTCACCTCTTGGGATGGTCCCTCGAATCGGACACGCCTGATGATGCCCAGTGCACAGGGTCTCACCTGTGTGACACCCCCTGTGTGTGGCGGGGAGAGGATTTGAACTCAGACCCTTCAGGAAGGTGATGGAGACTCCAGGTGTCTGAACGTGTGGCCGGGAGGCTGGGCAGAGACGTGGCACAGGCACATGCAGGAGATCCCCGGGCCACCAGCCCTCGGGAAGGGTCTCCATGCCAGCCCGTCAGTGGTTCTCACCTGCCGACCTGAACTGGCCATGCGGTGCCCCTGACAGATATCAAAAGGGCAGTGGTGACTCATACCGGTTGGGATGCTTTCCTAAATGGCAAAAAGAAAATTCTGGTCTTGATAAACACCAAATCTGTTTTTGTGTTTGGAACAGCGGGAAAGAGGATGGGGACAGGGAGGGGACATGGGGGTCTTCAGACACTGTCTCTGTTACACCAAGTCACGGCTTGCTCGGACCCTGCTGTGTTGTTTAATAAAGGCTGTGTCTGTTACAGAAAGTGTATAAAACAGAGAAAGGTATGAAAATAGAAACCACCGGTAATTCAGTCGTTCAGAAGCAGCCTCTGTTCACACGCTGAATATTCAGTTTCGATTTCTGAAAGTGGGAACTGTCCGCAAAACAGCTAACATGGAACTTTCTTCAAAAATTTGATTTTTAACCTTATAGGATATTGAACGTATCAGAACTCTTTTAGAAGTCATCTTTTGAATGTAAATACTTTTAGGAAACTCCTTATGTGGATAATCATTTGCTAATTTGGGCATATAGATTTATCAATGCCCAGTTTCCTTAAAAATCAAACCGGAACCTTAAGGAGCAGAGGCCTCCCAGGCTTGCTCGTGCTGGGCTGGCGTTCGCGGAGCGCGCCGTGTTCCAGACCTTGTGAGAAGTTCTCCAGCTGGGCAAGCGTGCAGCAGCTCCCACGGAGGAAAGGTCCTTGTCTTTTTCCACAGTGATTTGGCTGGAGCTCCCTTGGAGCCAGGAGGGGAAATTTGATTCTTTTGCTCCCAAACTTTCCATGAGTGACGCATGGGGAGAATAAAGAAGAAATATAAAAATCACATCCATGTCACTTTTCCAAACCAAAACCATAGGCATTAGAATAAGCTTCTGATGGCTGTGGCTGAGTGTGCGCTCTTGGCAGCCAAGGTAAATGGAGGCAATTAGTATCTTGGGATTTCTTCTTGGCAAGCAGTCATGGCTCTTTTAAAATCAGAAGCAAAACAGGGCATTCACAAATATTTAAACATGCCTTTCCAGAACCCTGCACTTTGGTGTGATGAATGGCCAACGAAAGAACAAAGCTAATTATGTAAATCCTGCCCCCGGATGGGGTGGGGAGACTGCCCCCTTGCATTCTGTCCCTGTCTCACACTCACTTCTACTCATGGAGATCCCGTGGATCAAGCCACATGACTGAGGCTCACAAGGGCTTGGGACCCTCTATAGCGGGGCCAAGGGCCTAGTAAGAGGAAGGCCTGCCTCTTGAGGTGAGGCAGGCCCCAGGCAGCAGGCATATAGCAGAGTGTGCAGTCTGTCTGCACAATCAACATAGGAGAGCAAACCATCCTGTGTTTTGCTCATTGCAAGGACCTGTGCAGTAGCTCAGTAGAAACAGGAATAGCTAGGATATAGAAATGGAGTCAGGATGATTTTCTGCTCCTAACAAGTGAGCTTTGAGCAACTGTGAATGGATGGAGATGTTCTTGCAGTTCATTCAGAAGTCTTGACAGGTGCATTTTGTTCTGTGTGCTGCGTAACAAGCCACTCCAAACTTAGTGGCTTAGGCTAAGAGCAGACATTTACTGTCTGGACCGGCTTTCTGAGAGTTGAATTTGGGTGTGGTCCTTGGGCCCTGGGGTGTGGCTCTTGCTTTTCTGGGACTCTCCTCTAGGTGGTGCAAGTGGACCAGTCTTGGGCAGTGTTTCTGGTGCCCACCCCGCCCTGGGGGTGGGGTGGGGTGGGGCCCTTTCCTGGCTGATGGTGGCTGCAGGACAAATCTGGCTGCAGCAGTCAGCCTGGTGAAGAGAAGTTGCCTCGTTAGAGCCCTGCGATGCACAGGGATGGCTGATCTGGGCTGAGGCCCCAATGTGGACCCCACCAGACCCCACCTGGCAGCTGACCCCTTTCACCCCACTTGACCCTTTAAAACCAGCAGGATAGGAGCCATCCTTACCCTGTGAGATAGAGTGGACGCTGTTCCCACTTCCCAGGTGGGCAGGTCCCAGCCAGCTCTGAACCCTTCCTTCCAAATGCCAAGAAGAGTGAGAAAGTTCCCTCCGTGCACATGGGCAGGCAGCTCCTCCCCATGTGGGGGGCTTTGGGTTTCTGCTCTTTTGTCTTCTTTCACTCCCCACACCCCACACCCAGGCAGAGGTTGCTTGCGACCTCCTTTGCTCGCCTCTTCTGTTAAGGTCCCTCTGGCTGGGGTGCAGGGAGGAACGGAGTTTTCCTCGGAAACTGGTCAGGATTTGGGATGGATATGTGGGGGGGGGTCTGTGATCTGGGTGACAGTGGAAGCCACTGGAGTGAGGCTTTGTGGCTGGACCACCTGGGAGCCTGCCGAAGGCACCCTCTGCCCGGGCGCTTGGCCTCTGAGGCTCTGGCCCCCGCGGTCTGCATTCAGGTTCCTCCCAGCTGGCCGGGGGAGCCAGAGGGTGCTCCCAGGAGGGCCTGCGGTTCGTGAGGCGCCTTTGTTATCCGTCTCGAGCCATGGGGGGTGTCCTTTGTCCTTTGTGCATCTCAGACTTCTAGGGAGGGGCTGGGAAACGAGGGGGTGCCCACCCACCTGCATTGCCCCACTGCACGCATGTTGCCCCCCCGTGGCCTCAGGCAGGGTGCCGCCTGCCCCCCTCCCCACCCCTCGAGTCTCCAGAAGGAGTTCCCAGGCCGACTGAGGGGGGTTTTGTTTGAGTTCTTGCCCGCACTTTCCCCTAACCCCCTCTGGTGAGATGCTGTCTGGTCTGAGGGCCGGACGGGTGGGTAAGGGTCCCAGGAGAGCTGACTTGCACCAAGAGGAGTTAGAATGGAAAGCCCTCTTTTCTCCTGTTTGCTCAGCACCCGCTCCCTCTGCTCTGGCCTCTCTGCACCCCACGAGCTCTCACTGGAGCCCCGGGGGGAAGGCTGGTCTGGGTGTTGGTTCTGAGTTCTCTCCCACAGCCGTGGGTGCACCGGGGGAATGGTTTGGTTTGATTTGACTCCAGGTCCCAGAGAGACAGGTTCCCACGTGAATCTGGGCGACCACTGCGTGCTTGCTTATGACGCTCTTCCTGGCCAGCCCCATCACTGGCCTCCCTGTGCTTTCCTCCTCCTACCTTTGTTCAGGCAGCTCCGAAAGACCTGGGAGACCTGTGCTGGGACCCGAGGGAAAAGCCCAGATGTGGATGTCCCACTGTGCCGCAGGTGCTGCTTCAGAGCTCCCGCATGGGGCCGCGGACACACCGGCGTCTCTTCTCTCACTGTCCGCAGGCCGGCCTCTGAAGACCAGGTGCCGGGCTGGCTCCTGGTGAGGTCTCCTGCCGGTCCCCATGTGGCCCGCCCTGTGTGGCCTGCCCCTGCATGTGCCGGGTGCGATCTGCAGGGGTGCTTCCTCCTCCTGCAAGGACATCAGTCCTGGGGGAATGCCCCCCCCACCACATTCAACTTGAGTTGCCTCCTTGAAGGTCCTTTTGCAATTGCTGGCACAGTGGAGGTTGGGCCTCCACCCAGGAACTCGGGAGACCTGTCTTTGCACGTGGCCATGTCCCGGGTTTCCATCTCCTCTGTCCCTTCGCCATCCCTGTTGTTTGGAGCCGCACATGGGAGTTGGCCATGTGTCCCCCTCACCGCCCTGCAAACCTCCAGGGTCCGTCGAGGTCACCAGTGGGCCCTCTGGCCTGCCTCCAGCAGCCACCCAGTGAGCACCGTTGGACCCGTGGCACATGGGCCGGGGGCCTGGGGGGTGGGGACAGCAGCCCTGGCCTCAGAATCCCTCTGTTCTCTCGGGGCGGCCTGGGAGGAGGCTGGGGGGTACGCAGTCCCGGCGGCAGAACTGGCTACTTCTGATCGTGGGACCTCGTCAGGCCCTCCTCCAGGCATTTAGCTTCTCCCGGTGCAGCAGGGACAGGGGCCCAGCAGGAGGCTGGGGGGGATGGCGGGTGAGGCCATAGGTACGCAGGTATAGCCACAGGCAGGAAGGGGCAGGGATGCCTGAGCGGGTGGTGTCACCAGGGGCGTGCTGGGTGGGAAGCCAGGGCCAGGTGGGTTACTGACGGGGGGCTGCCTTTGGGGTTCTCTTTATCACCCCATTTACTTCCTTTGTAGTCTGAGGTCCCTTTGTGGTTCTGCTGTGGGCCGTAGCCCGAGCCCCAGGTGGGGTCCGGGAGGGGAGGCCTCTGCCTGGCAGCCAATGGCTTGGCCATTCTGGAAACCTAAACTGACTTTTGTGCTGCATGTCAGCCCCTCCCTGAGCCTCTGTGTCCCCACCTGTGAAATGAGGAAAAGAAGATGAACCTTGCTGTCTTGCCTTAGAGACCAGGAATAATTCGTGGTGGCAGCTTTGCATGGAGCCGGGTGCACAGACACCAGTCGTCCTGGGGTACCAGGGGCTGGGAGCCCCGGAGGTGGCCAGGGCTCTAACACCCAGGGCTCTCTGCTCCCTGGGACTCTCTGGGGTTTATGTCAGTGCTCAGCGGTGTCCTCCCCTTGGAACCCCTGGGGCTGGCCTGTCATGGTGCCCTGCCCTGTGCCCACACTGAGCCCCTGCAGGCAACAATCTCAGGGAGCCCCCAGGAAGGGCTCCCAGGAGGATTTAGGCCCTGCAGCCTACAGGGCCGGACCTCTCCTGGCTCCATTGGGCACACCTGGGCTGTGTAGACATGCTGCTGCCCTCTGGGGCTGGCCCGTGTCTTCAGGAACCCCCTGCCCAGCTTGGTCAGCCATGCCAGGAGTGGGACAGGGGGCTTCCCCCACCTCCTGCCTCCCAGCCACAGCCCCTGGGACCTTGGAAGCTGAGCCTGGCTCTGCCCTCTTCCAGGTCTGACCTGTGTGGAGGGAGGCTGGCTGGCCACTGAGCTCAGGGCGTGAGGGGCCCAGACCCCAGCATACATTTGCTCTATTTTTATTGCACTTTTACCACATTGCAAACTATTCCACAAAAATGTCGCAAAATCCAGCCCGTTGCCAAGGCCCTTGAAGAAGCCCGTGTGATGTCTTTGCACCAATGATCAAAGCGAAGTCAGGAGACGAGCAGCACCCTGGGCCGCCTAGGGAGGTCCCAGGCGCTGCCGGGTGGCTCTGAGAAACGGAAGACGTGGTCACTGACGTCACTCTGAAACTGGGAGTCTGCCCGCCGAGTGGCCTATGGCGCCGTCCGGAGCCCCGCGGTGCACCGGGCTGAGACCGTGAGCCGTCTGGCCGCGGGCCTCCCAGGAGGAAGGACAGGTGGGAGTCTGTTTCAAGTTAGGTCCAGAGTGGGAGCACACCTGGCAGGAGAGGCCGGCGCCAGGGGGCGCGGCCCCCACGTGTGCATTTGGTGGGTGGTCTGGGGTCTGCAGGGTGTCGCTCTATTTATATACATAGACACCAAGTATAAATACAAAACAGTCAGTAAAGGCTTCCTTCCCATACAGAAGGGTGGGTGGCCCCCGCCGCCAGGCCGCCTTGTCCATGAGCACAGAGCGCCCCCTCCCCAGCCTTCTCCGGTCTCAAAGCGGACACGGTAAGTTCCGTCGGGCCTGTGGTGCCTGACCCCAGGAGCTGTCCATCTGTTCCCGCAGTCATCGAATCACAGCGTGGACATGCGTGTCCCTCCTCCACGGCAGGCCGGCGGCTCTCGGTCACTACCTGCTGGGGGGCACTCTGTGCTCGGCATCCAGGTCATCCTCCAGCACGCTGTGTGGCCCATCCTTCTCCACGCAGTCCCCAATGGCCCGCAGCACGATGCGCAGCCGCCGGTCCAGCGCCTCCAGGTGCGGCCGGTACAGGACGGGGGCCACGCGGTCCTTGCGCAGGGACTCCGCCATCAGCAGGCTCAGCCGGTACTCCTCCTTGGCCAGGAGCTGCAGCCGAAGGTAGGTGGACTTCCTGACCCTGCCGGGGAGAGACAGGTCAGGCCCCAGCCTCTGGGGCCTGGGCACAGGGGATGCCGGCGCCAAGCCAGGGGCAGTCCCAGGTGGGTCCCTGCCTGATCCAGCTACTGCCTCCCGGAGGCGCCGCGGTAAGGGTCCTGCCTGTCAGAGCAGGTGGCCATGGGAGGCCTGGCAGTGCCCACAGGGACCCGACACTCCAGGCAGACGCATGGCGGGGAGGGATGGCCCATGCGTCTGGGAGACTGAGCCCAGCCCACACACTTTCCCCGGGCAGGGAGCTCCTGGTTCTGCCCCACAGCCTGGTTCCCCACCTGTAAAGGGAAGAAGTGTGTGGGGAGGAGCCCCACAGAGGGTGGCAGCGAGGGGCACGGAGTGCTGGGGGTGGGCAGGATGCCAGTCTGAGCCCCGGTGTCTTCATCTGTGACAGGGGCCATCACGGCTGGCCTGAGACGTGCACCAGGAAGGGCTGGGGATGCCACAGCTCGGGCTCCGGGTGCTGGGCTGCACGCTGCTGGGCTGTGGGAGTGGGGCTTGGGGGCTTCTGCCCAATCTGTGGCTGGGCTGGGGGCTCCCCGGGGGGTGCAGAGTGGGGCACCATACCTGCAGCACTGCTGTAAAGGCACCAGGATGGACAGCTCATCATGGGAATACTTCCCAAACCTGCCGAGGAAGCACAGAGTGTTGGGGACACGACACGCAGGATACCCGTGTGCAGAGCCTGCAACGGGGCACTCCATGGGGGACCCCAGCCCTGCAGTGCGCAGCACCCTGTGTGCCCTACTGGAGAGCCACAGCCATGGAGACGGGGCAGTGTGTCCCCAAGACACTGCTGTCCCCAAGTCCTGGCTTTGTGTCCACAGCGCCCCAGCTAACTGTCCCCATTACCCAGGACTGTGCCCCAGAATCCCCAGCTGTCCCCAGCCCCCTGGGTGAGTATCCCCAGCACCCCCAGTGGACTGTCCTCAGCACTGTGTCCCCAGCGCCCCCAGTCGAGTGTCCCCAGCATCCCAGCACTGTCCCCAGCAACCCCAGCTGAGTGTCCCCCACACCCCTAGCTGATTGTCTCCATCACCCCAGCACTCTGCACCCAGCACCCCCCTGCTGAGTGTCCCCAGCACCCCCGGCTTAGTGCACCCAACATCCCAGCACTGTGTCCCCAGTGCCCCTAGCTGGCCAACAGCAGCACCCCTGGCTGACTTTCTCCACCACCCGGGCACTGTGTCCCATACCCCCGGCTGACTGTCCTTACTATCCCTGGCTGAGTGTCCCCAGCATCCCTGGCTGACTCTCCCCAGTGACCCTGGCTATGTGTCCCCAGGATCCCAGCACTGCGTCCTCAGCTGTCTCTACCACCCTGCCCATGTCCCCTGCACCCCCGGCTGACTGCATCACCCCAGCACCGTGTCCTCAGTGCCCTGGGCTGAGTGGCCCCAGCACCCCCAGCTGTCCCTAACACCTCTGGCTACGTGTCCCCAGTACCCCAGAACTATATGCCCAGCACCCTTGGCTTAGTGTCCCAAGTGTCCCCAGCTGACTATCCCCAGAACCCAGCACTAGTTCCCCAGCACCCCCAGCTGAGTATTCCCAGGATCCCAGCACTGTATCCCCAGCGCCCCCAGCTATCTCCACCACCCTGGCACTGTGTCCCATGTCCCCTGCACCGCCGGCTGACTGTCCGCATCACCCCAGCGCCCCTGGCTGAGTGTCCCCAGTACCCCAGAACTATATGCCCAGCACCCTGGGCTGACTGTCCCTAGCCCACCAGCACTTTGACCCCAGTGCCTCCAGCTGACTGTCCCCAGCACCAAGTACTAGGTCCCCAGTGCCCTCAGCTGACTGTCACCAGCACTATGTCCCCAGCACCCACAGCTGACTCTCCCCAGCAGCCCTGGCACTGTGCCCCAGCATCCCCAGCTGAGTGTCCCCAGCAGCCAGCACTGTGCCCTAGCACTCCTGAGTGTCCCCAGCATGCGGCACTGTGCCCATCACCCTCAGCTCACTGTCCCTAGCACCCCAGCACTGTGTCCCCAGCACTACCACCAGCTGTCACCAACACCCCCGGCTGAGTGTCCCCAGCACCCAGCACTAGGTCCCCAGCATACTTACCTGTCACCAGCACTGTGTTCCCAGCACCCGCAGCTGACTGTCCCCATCACCCCTTGCACTGTGTTCCCAGCACCCCTGGCTGAGTTTCCCCACACCCCCCAGTGGAGTGTCCCTAGCACTATGTCCCCAGCACCCCAGCACCCCGGCTGGGTGTCTCTAGGACACCTGGCTGATTGTCCCCAGCACCCCTGGGTTAGGGTCCCAACATCCCCAGTACTGTGTCCCTAGTGCCCCCAGCTGAGTGACCCCAACACCCTGGCACTGTAACCTAGCTCCCCTGGCTGACTCTCCCTAGCACACCTGGCTGAGTGTCCCCAACATCCCAACACTGTTCCCAGCACCCCCGGCTGAGTGTCCTCAGCAACCTGGCACTGTGCCCCAGCACCCCATCCCCAACACCCCAGCACTGTGTCCCTATCACCCCCAGCTGACTGTCCCCAGTACCCCAGCACTAGATCCCCAGCACCCCTGGCTAAGTGTCCTCAGCATCCCAGCACTGTGTCCCCAGCACCCCCACTGTATCTACTACCCTGGCACTGAGTCCACAGCACCCCTGGCTGACTCTCCCTAGGGCCCCTGGTTGAGTTTCCTCAGCATCCCAGCACTGTGTCCCCAGCATCCCTGGCTGATCTCTGCCACCACAGCACTGTGTCCCCACTGCACCCAGCTGAGTGGCTCTAGCACCTCAGCACTGTAACCTAGCACCCCTGGCTGAGTATCCCCAGCACCCTCTGGCTGACTCACCAGTACGGTGTTCCCAGCTCCCATAGCTGACTGTCCCCAGCACCCCTGGGTGAGTGACCCCAGTATGCCCAGTGGAGTGTCCCTAGCACTGTGTCCCCAGTGCCCCAGCACTCTGGGTTGACTGTCCCCAGACCGCCGGCTGAGTGGCCCAGCACCCCTACTGAGTGTCCCTAGTACCCAGGAACTATATCCCTAGTGCTTCCTGCTGACTGTCCCCAGCACCCCCAGCTGACTATCACCAGCAATGTGTTCCCAGCTCCCACAACTGACTGTCCCCAGCACCCCTGGTTGACTGTCCCCATCACCCCAGAACTATGTCCCCAGCACCCCGGCACTGTGCCCCAGGATCCCTGGCTGAGTGTCCCCAGCACCCCAGCACTGTATCCCCAGTGCCCCTCGCTGATTGTCTCAAGCACCCCTGGCTTAGTGTACCCAACATCCCAGCACTGTGTCCACAGTGCACCTGGCTGACTGTCCTCATCACCCCAGCACTGTGTCCTAGTACCCCTGGCTGACTATCCCCATCAACCTGGCACTGTGCTCCAGCATCCCTGGCTGAGTGTCCCCAGCACCCCGGCACTGTGTCTCCAGCACTCCTGGCTGACTCCCTAGCACCCCCGGCTGAGTGTCGCCAGCACCCCGGCACTGTGTCCCTAGCACCTGGGCTGTGTTGTCTTGTCTCTGCTGTGCCCAGCACCAGACGCAGGCCCTGGGATGAGGCATGTCCTTGAAGGTACCCTAGTGTTCTGGCTGCTGTACTGGGGTCTGAGGCAGGCTAAGTGGAGAAGGTGCCCCCAGGGTCCAGCCACGGTACTGTCCTTGGCAGTTGGGAGTCCGCAGCCCCCACGCCCAACTGTCCAGCTGCCCGGTGCCAACTTATCCGAGCACCAGCACTAGCAACCATTTGGGAATGGCAGGTTCCTGTACGCACATCCACCCGGCAGACAGCTCTCCTTGGTGGCCCAGGACAGCCCAGGGTCCAGCCTGCAGTGGCCACAGGCCCTCTTTGTGGGGCAGGGAGGGCCACACGTCCCGGCTAGCCAATCCCATGTGACTATGTGAGGGGCAAAGTGCACCTCACAGCCTGGCCCTTCTGGGAAAGCAGCCTCTCTGAGCCTCAGTTTCTCCAGGGCAACATGAGGACATCGCAGGACCCAGCACACAGGGTGACCCTGGGGACCAGGAGGAGTAACACTACCGATGCTTCCTGCTGACAGGAGCTGGAGGCCCAGGGCCAGCACCCTGCATCACACACACAGCATCTGTGGGGGACAGCCACCATCCCCCACTCAGAGCCTTGTCCTCCTGGGTCTGGAGGAGTAAGAACGCGGCTCACCCTCTTCCATTGTCCAAGTGGATAATAAACGTCTCGTTCCCAAACTTCTCAAAAGTCTCATAGTGATGGCGGTCCATGTTTCCTGTGGAGAGAAGCAAGCTGAAAACTCAGGGGCCGACTCCCCACCTCTGAGCCTGGAGCCTAAGGGACCGAGCAAAGCAGGGGCTTGGCCGCTGCTGGGTCACACGCAGGGTGGGCGCTCCTGGTGCAAGCCCGGGCTGCCAACTTACCCATGAGGAAGTCAAAAATGGTCATGTCCATGATGTCCAGGACACGGTGGCTGCTGTCATAGGGGGGCGTCTGCTTCACCTCCTCACAGTAGTCGGGGTCCACTTCCCACCTGCCGGGGAGCCCGTGTGAGAAGGTCAGTTTCCTCCTCTGGGTGGACAGGGAGGCCCAGGCCAGCTCAGCACAGCGGGATTATTGCAGTGAGGACGTGGGGCGAAGAGAGGTGTCACCACAGAGCAGGGCTGCCCGCTGAGGCCGCATTAACAGGAGCAGGGGGTTGGGAGGTGATCAAGCCATGTCTGGAGGCTGCCGTTCGCCCCAGATGCCAAGGTTCTGGAGGGTTAGGACCTGGACACCACACCCCAGAGACCCCTTCACAGCCATCTCTTCAGGGACAAGAAGGGCATGGAGCGAATGCAGAGGTCCAGTCCTGAGAGGCTGTGTTTCCAGCCTGCACTGGGCTGGCCAGCACCAATCACGTGGGGGACGCGTCTGGTTCCCAGAATTAGGCCGCCCTTCCTGCCATCTGTGCATGAGGGGCGGTGTCACTCAGTCTGGGGTCAGGCAGAGCTGCGCGTGCCCCCCTTTCCTGACATCCCCTCCAGCCTGAGGCCAGCAGCAGGCCCGAGGCCCATTTGAGCACAGTGGGCAGAAGCCTCCGAGACCCCCGCGATGCCAGCCAAAGGATGGGGCCCCGCACGGCAGGGCCTGCCCGACACTCACTCCGCCTTCTTCCGCTTGTGGTACGAGCGCCTCCAGGGGTTCCGCCATGTCTTCCTCTTGGCCAGGGACAGATCAGGCAGGAAGGCCGCCAGTGAGCCCTCAATCTGGTCTGGCTTCCCGCACAGGGCGTGCTCCGTGGAGCAGTAGTAGGAGCACTCTCCATAGAAGCAGATGTTGTTGGCTGGGGACACACAGGCACACAGGTAAGGGGGGCAATGCCCTATTGCCAGCCCCGCCCACAGTCTGTCCCATGAGGCACATCCACGCTGTCTGTCCTACAACCCCCTGTCCACACCATCTGCCCCATGGGCCCCCGTCCACAGCATCCGTCCAATAGGCTGGGCCCCAGTCCGCACTGTCTGTCCCACAGGTCCCCGTCCACACGGTCCATCCAAAGGGCCCCCATCCACACAGTCCATCCTGCCTGAACCCCCATCCACACTGTCCACCCAATGGGCGGGGCCCCCATCTACACTGTCTGTCTGATAGGCTCCTGTCCACACCATCCACCCAAGGGGGCAGGCCCAGTCCACACCGTCTACCTGACCAGCCAGGCTCACTGACTTTCTCCCACCGGATCTCACAAACCAGTGCTGCCCATGGTACAAACGCTGAGGCCCAGAGAGGGGGGCTGACCTGCCCGAGGCCACACAGCTGGGGGAGCTGGCACTAGGATCTGGGACAGGCACCTACTGGAATTCTAGAGTCCGTGCTCAGTGGCTTAAAAGAGGCATTCTCCCCAGGAAAAAACTATAACGCTCCTGGTGGGAGAGAGCGCTTGCCAGTCTCAGCTCTGACAAGGTCTAGCATGCAGCCCACACGAAGGACTCCTACGACCCACTAAGATAAATAGCCCCATTCATAAATGGGCCAAGGAGTTCCACAGATTTTCCCCCAAAGAAACTACAGAAACAGCCAACATGGACATGAGAAAGAGGCTCCCCGTCTTGGTCATTAGGGGAGTGCCATCGGGACCACAGTGAGACCCCGTTTCCTACGCCCCCAGCCAGTTTCAGTCGGGAGAACAGACACTAAGGGGTATCGCTGAGGGCATGGGGACACGGGAGCTGCTTCAGTGCCACTGGCTGGACACTGTGTGGCTGCTCTGGAAGCCAGGCTGGTGGCCTGTCTGAAAGCTGGCATGGAAAGACCCACGACAGAGCAATGCTGCCCTCGAGGGAAGCGAGCACACCTCCTTGCAGCACCTGGCACCGAGGGCCCGGCGGCTCTGTTCCCACGGGCCGGGGAGTGCACAGAACCCGCACGTCTCCCTGGGGCTATCCCTCCATAGAACGGGGTGCACTGTTTACCCAGGAGGAAGCCTCCACCGGGGACAAACCATGCAAACATGACACTCGGTGACAGAAGCCACACACTGTCTCATTGTGTGTGTGAAACGTCCAGACAGGCAAAGGCACACAGAAACCCTGGGGGTTCAGGGACAGGGGCGGGGGGGGGGGGGCGGAGGGGTGATGGTAAACAGGGGTGAACAGAATGTTCTGGAACGGGTGCTGACGTGGCACATCACAAATGCACTAGAAGCCGCAGAACCGCACCCTCCAAAATGATGAACTTCATAAAAAAATAAAGCAGAGCAAATGTAACTCAATTTAACCCCGCGGTATGGGCACATTACTTAAAAAACAAGAATAAAATGCCTTGGTCGTTTAGTCGCCGCAAAAAGAGGGTGAACATTATGGTACGGGACTCGGATCGCAGGGAACACGGGTCATTTATGAAGTGCGCATCTCCTGCTGCCCGGTTTGCTGATTTGTTGCCAGACGCCTGGCCAGGTGTCCCCTACTGGTCCAGGACGCCATGGCACTTGTGTGCACACAGTGGTGAGGTTCATGTCCTTGTGGTCGGTGACTGTGTTTGCGGTGGGTGGGGTAGCCCTCAAAAGCCTGAAGTGTATAGGGACACAGCAGTCAGAACGGCGGCCACCATGCTCAGGCCTCTTCCCAGCGGTGCAAACAGCTAGCTTCCCAGATGAGGGGTCTCCTCTCTGGACCATGCAGGGTCTCTGTGGCTGGTGAGCAGCCATCTGGGGGACACGGGAAGGCGGCGCAGGGGCTCCCACCGTGCTGCCTGCGCACAGTGAGCCCCGCCTGCATCACCGGCCTCTCTGCCTCCCTGGGACCTCCTGATCCTAGAACCAGCACAGCAGGACAATGTGGGACAGACCCGTCTACCAGCTTGCCTGTGTTGACACATTCGTCCCGGTCCCACTGATGCACCGTAAGCCTCAGGCCAGGCAGCGGCTCCTCGTTCAAGAGGGAAACCTTTATCCGATCCCCTGAGCTGGAGCCCTGGGCTCTGCCATATAAGGGCAGAAGCTGCTGGGAGACAGGTTAACCCTCGGAGAGAAAGGCGTGTTGTGAGGGCACAGCGTCCTCACTAGTGACCCAAGCCTTGTTCTAAAGGAATGGCCAGGGCGGGGCCCCAAGAGCTTCCCAGGGGTACGACCTTGGTGTGGGGCTTCCCCTCCTCGTGCCTCAGTGTCCCCACCTGATCGAGGGCCCCAGCAGCACATGCTTGTGGGCCGAGTGTTGAATATGGTGACCGGGTCGACACCGGCCTAGCAAGTGAGTCAGAGGCTGGCGCAGGGGGGCGGTCATTGGCTCAGCCCTGCACTTGGGCAGAAGCAGGCGAGCAGGAGGAAGGAGGGTGAGCCATGTTTCATCTCAGTGACGACAATCGAGGTGGTCGGCCGAGAAAACCAGCCTTCCCCACACCCTAAGGCCAGCTCCTCCAACACCTGAGACCTCGGGGGAAGACGGGCCAAGGAAGGACCCAGCAAGCAGGTGACTCTGCATCAGAACCCTCCACCCGTGAGGCCTGAGGGTCAAGCCGTCTCCACCTTGCACACGCCCATCTAGCTCCCGGCTGGCGCCAAGCTCCCCTGCCGGCTGCTGGCACGTTCCCCTTTCCTGACTGAGCCCAGACAGAACCACTCGGGCCCCTGGAAGGTGGAGGGGATGTCCGCTGCCGATAAACGTCTCCAACATGCACCTGGCTCTCAAGCAAAGCTCTGTGGCAATGTGGCAACAGAGGGTTCTAGAAGGGCAGGCAAAGCACAAAGGCTACCAGTGAATCTGAACAGACTTCGTTTTCTAGAACGGGGTCAAAGCTCGTTCCTGCCACTCAGCTGCTTTAGAGAGAACCATGTGTCCCGGCGATTGCCGTGTGGCACCTGGGAACATGAGAGCTGTGGTGCACGGAATGGCACACCGCCGGAGTGCGACAGGCCCGTGCCGTCGCCCGCTCAGACTGAGAACTGGCTCCGTGGTTTGTGTCTAAAAAGGAATCCACAAGCCTTCAACCACCCCTGTGGGACATCAGTCGTGGGGTTTTGGACGCTGCCGGGTGCACGGCCCCTTCCCTATGAGCCCCCAGCAAAGCTGCCATGCACCTGGGCGAGCGCCTCTGGACCCAGAGGCGGGTCCCCAAGGGGAGCTCCCTCTGCACCAGGAAAGTAAGATAGAGAAGCTTCTTGGTTGGTTTGTCTTTCTTGACACTCAGACTCCAGCTCTTCCCCTTCATTTGGGCAAGTCACTGAGTCCCCTGTGTCGGGCCCATTGGCAGACGACGGGATGAGCCAACGCGGTGTGTCCGTCCACAACAACAGGACTCCGACGAGCACGCAGGACACCATGCAACGACACGGGGGACTCTTGATGTGGTGCCGTCGGGCACTGGGAGACAAAGTTACACCCGTATGCCACCCCACTTGTGCACAACTGTAGGAAACGCCAAGTAGCCCCCAGAGACAGGGAACAGATCGCATCGTCGGGAGAGACGGGGCAGGATGGGACCGGAGAGGATGGACCAGTGAGCGGCTTCTCTGCTCATTGAAACTCACGTAACTCTGCCCTTGGCTACTAGTGACAGTGTGTCAGCCATGCCTCCATAGAATCACGCAGAAGTGGGGATGAGGAGACAGTGTGCCCCGCACTCCTGCCTAGGAATCGAATGAGGAACCCTCTAGCGGGTACGTGGTAGAGCCTGGTATGCAGCTGGCGCTCACTAACGTGCATGTCCCCTTGTTGTGGTAGCATGGCCCAGAGCCTGCCCGCCGTGGGATGACACAGTGCCCAGGGCGCCCTGTGTGTGGGAGCTCCGGACGGGCCCCATCCGCAGGGTCTGGGGGCCACCCACACGGAATGGGCTCCTTTCTGGCTGCGGGGACGCTCTCCAGCCCGAGTGGCCACAGGCACGATGTGCTCTTGGCAGGTACAGGCCGGCCCTCTCTGCCGGCCCTACACCAGTCCCTCAGTGAGCCTCCGAACTAGTCCAAGACAGAGCCGGAGAGTGGCCATCTCATGTGGAAGGACGCTGGTGACGGGTAACCCGGAGGTGAGTGTGGGGACATGGTCACGTTTTATCTTAACTTCTGAACACTGAGCAACATCTCCAGAAAGTGTGCACTAGAACCTGCAGAAATGGCTGACAAGGACCGGCGACGCGGCCCGGGGTCCTGTGGCGTGGCCCAGCCCCCGGGGGGGCACCCCGCACGGGGTCATGGTGCGGACTGGATCACACAAGAATTCTTCCCGGTTTCTCTCTTCCATCTTGGAAAGGGAAGCAGGCTCGTAGTGACGTGTGTGGGAAGACTGGCGAGGGGCAGCTTACCTGGGGAGATGAAGAAGGTCCTCCACAGCTTCTTGTCCCTCGTCACATCCCGGATCTCCTTCGTCATGTTGACCATCCTGCCGGCCACGGGCGGGACCCGGCGGAAGTCTAGGATCCTGGAGGGAAAGGGACAGGGAGAGGGTCTCACCTCCATGCCCCGGTCTGCTCCGGGCTGGTGCGGAATGAAAACCCCTTTTCCTGCGTTCCGAGGTGGGGTCCCCCACCCCCTGGACTCTGGGGACTGACCCTGGAGCCAGGCCCATGACCGCCCCTGGAGGGTGCACAGCCCTGGGCAGGCAGGGGGGCTGCTGAGAGGCTCACGACACGGCCAAACACCACCTCCTGCCCAGCTCCCCAGCAGTGAGAAGCTGTGTGGACACCGAAAGGGCATTCACATGCGGCCTGGTAGGGCTGTCCTAGGAGACAGGTGATGGGGGGGAGTGGGTGCGAGACTCGTGTCCCCTGGTCTCACGTGGCCCCAGGGCTTACATCCCGAAACACCCTGCCTTAAAACTCCCAGCACTCGTACTCCTCCCCTCTCCCTGGTGGATCATGCCTGCCCAGGTCACTGGCTCCTGCCCAGCACTGTCCTTGGTGTGGGGCACACAGCATGACAGTCTGGGTTAGGCCATCACAGGGCAGACCCCACCTCTGTGCTGCAGGGGAATGGTTACCAGCAAGGCCTGCCTCAGTTTCTACTCTGCACAACGGGGTAATGACAGGACCCTCCCAGCGGGGTGTTGGGGGGATGGCCCCCCGACATACGGCGCTCGGACCCGGGGCTCAGGCGGGAGGTCTTTACCTGTCCAGGTGGAAGGCAGCGATCTCCGCGTTGTGCCTCTCATAGTCCGAGAAATAAAAGAAGTCAGGAGGAGTCTCCTGCTCCCTTGTTTGCCTAGAGAAAACGGGATGAGACAAAGGGTTGATCCCTGTCAAAACCCTCCAGCAGGCAGGTGCTAGTGGCTTTGTGCTGGCCAGCGAAAACAGGCTGTCATGCTTCCAAGAGCGTGTGAGCCCGCTGTCCAAGTCATCCTTGAAGACCAACTTGTATAAACACACAACTACGTAAGTCAGCCTAAAAAAGCAATAAACGTGGAAACCTCATCACTTCCCGCTTACTTTACGACACCCTACTGAGTGCTCTTGCGGCCGCCGACACCTGTCGCCTCTGCAGCTGCCAACAGCATAGAGTGAGGGGACGCGTGTCCCCCACACCAGCTTGAAATCAGCCAGCGAGGAAGTGTCTGGACCCCGGGGTGGGGATGGGCCAACTCTTCCGGCCAGGTTTTCCCTCAGGAGGGAGCAGGCTACTGAACACTGCGCAGCCCCTCACCCACCAGGTCCCCACCGCCAGCCAGACGCAGGCTCTCCAGGAAGGCAGAGGCTGAAGGCAGCCCCTGGCTCCCGAGCGCAGGGAGCGGGGGCAGCCAGGAGCCACCCCACACAGAATGAGGGGACTTTCCTGGGGCGTGAGCTGGGGGCCAGGTTCAGGCTGCACAGATGCTCCCTCGGCCCACTCAGCCATCTAGCAGCCCACCTGCCCAGACAGCGCCCCCCTTCGAGGGTGTGAGAGAGGCTCTCTTGGGGCCACTTCTGAGCCCTACAGGAGGTGATCCCTTTTCCAAAGTTCCATCAGGGCCCCCCACTGGTTAGGACCGCAGTCAGCTCCCTCTGCCCTTTCCCCTTCCCCTGAGCTTGAGGGAGCACCATCTGCTGTCTCCTGCTTTCCCACCCCACTGCCTTTGCTCAACTGTTCCACCTTCCTGGAACTGTCCATCTTCCCCTCATGTCTCCCAGTGGCTAAGTCAGCATTCCCAACTGTGTGTCCCACCTGCCCAGGGACCTGTAGCACAAAAGGAGTCCTCAGAGAGGTTGGAGTTTGGGTAACATGCATACTGGAGCACCCTCTGGGGCCTCAACAGTGCCCAGCAGCGCCGTAAAGGCCTTGACAAGGCCTGCAGCTATATACTGACTACAGTAACCCATTTCATTCGAACCACATTATCACACTGAACTTTCAAGAACTGCTGGTTGGCCCCATTTCCGGCTCCTGCTCAAAGGCACTCTTTCATACTACTTTTCCTGATGCCACAGCAAAGATGTCCAGGCTCATCCTGGACCTTCCTGGACTGGCAAGCAGACAGGAAGGCTCTGTCTAGAGCAAAGCTGTGCTCCAGCCCACAATGGCTCACCACAAACCCAGAGCCCAGCCGAGTCTCCTCAGGTTGGCTCTGTGTGCAGCCCGGGCACGGCCTACGACCTCCCCGCCTCCAGGTCTCCCCCTCAGGAGACAAAGAAACTCTAGGACCCCCTTGAGTCTGACATCTGTGCCCCACAGTGAGCTGCAGACAGCCCCTCTCCCAGGATTAACACGTGGCCCTCTGCCCTGGCCACCAGACAGGACTCTCTGGAAGGGGGAACATCATTCTGTAAACACAGGTACTTAGCAGACACCTGAGCAGCAGGGACCCATGGCAACAGCAAGTGCTGGACCTCAGCAATCCGGGGACGTGCAAATCATGTCAGGGCAAACACGCCCCCCGGCACAAAGTCCAGGTGTGTTCTGTGCCCCTGCCTGCACCTGTGGGGGCAGTGTCCACAGGAGGCACCTTCCAGGCTGGGCCAGCGATGGAGCTCAGCCTCGACCTGGTAAGGATTTACCAAATGCCAGGGACCCTCCCCGCTCTGCAAACACAGGATGGGGACAACCAAGGGCCTATGGGACGCAGCCCACAAGATGGGGGCTTGAATGATGCCTACTAGGGTCCTGCGACTGGCCTTGCTGGGCAGCACAGACCTCCCACCTTGTGGGCCAGCTATCTTCACCCTGTCCAGGGGCTGAGCCTGCTTCTTGACACAGCCTGTGTCCCCGGTCCCTGCCAGGCACTGTCCAAGCACGTTCCGTGGGGACGGGCATGTTCTCCAGCTCACATGCGGCCACGAGGGACTTGAAATGTGCCCAAGTGTGTGCTCTGTTCTGATTGAACACGAAGAGGCCGGCCTGACTCTGGCCGCTGTCCCGGGCAGGCGGCTCGAGCAGATGAGGCCTCTCTAGTGCCTCTGTCCCTCTGTGTGTGTATGTCTTCTCCTGAGTAGGACACTGGGCCCAGATCCTTCTCTGCTGGCTCATCTCTCTGGCTTGGCCTCTCCAGGGCCATGCACATGCACTTGACCCCAGGCCCTGGCCTGATGTGGCTCTGCCTGCTCTGTAGGTTGGACATTCCTCCCTCCACCTTCTCAGCCAGGTCAATCTGTGGCCACCGCCTCCAGGAAGACCCTCTGGAGTAGTTCTGTCCTTTCAGAGGCCTCTCCCTATCTGTGCCTGGGTGGCCCCACAGGGCACCTGGCATCCACATCCCCCCTCCCCCAGCTGCCCCACAGAAGAGGCGTGTCCCCAGGTCCAGCTCTATACCCTAATGGGGGAGTGGGAACAGCTGCTTCTTGGGGCTCTGTGGGTGGAGGTCCACTGCCAGCTGTCAGTGTGGGGACACACACACTAGTAACTGGGGTCCTCAGGCCCAGCCGGGCACACACCCACCGGTAGGGCCCCCAGAGCCTTGTCCTTATAGGTGGGCCACTGAGACCCAGGGAGCAGCGGGCTCAGTGACAATGCTGAGGGTCACTGTGGGTGGGGCCTGCCGGAGGCCACATGCGCAAACGTGCACACACGTGCACACACATGTGCAGGCCCCCCTCACTGGTGCAAGCCGTTAGAAGGGTCTCAGAGAGAAGCAGGACCCTGTCCACTGCCTTTTCTCTGGCACAGCCAGCCTCCCATGAAGAAGCCTCTGGGGGTGGGAATCAATCTTTCAGTTTCCTTGTGGGGGAAGAGACTCCAGGCTCAAGCCAAAGAAAAGGGATGGGCCCATCCCACTGTCCCCCTGCCCCACTCCCGGCCTGGAGGCAGGCAGGTGCTTGGGGGCAGCCCCACTGCGCACTCTGTGGCTGGACCTCGGCTCCTGGGTGCTCAGCCCCATGGCCTCCTGGCCAGATCAGCCTGCCGAAGGCTGCGGGTCCGGGCGAGAGCCGGGGGCCCCTGCAGAACGGAAGCAGAGGGAGCAGCCCTGAGGTGGCGGGGGAAGCCGGCAGCCCCAGGATGCTGGCCAGGCTCACCCCAACACATGCCTCATCTCCCCATCTCCTTGGTGCCTACTCCCTACGCCAACAATTGCCACCAGACACCTCCTGGCCCCCTCCTCAGCTCTGCCCTCCTCTCTCCTCACCCCTGCCACCTCCAGCATCAACAAACCTCTCCCAGACCCAGCACGCAGGACTTCTCCACCTCTGCACCTTTGCCTGTGCGGGGCTCTGCACCTGGCCTTGCTTCCCCCATGCTCCCCAAGATTGGCCTCAGCCCCCGCGGGCTTTCCCGGGCAGCCCGGCAGGGCTTCCCCGGCTGGGGCCTTCTGCGGAGGAACAGGGCACTGCTGCCTCAGATTATGGTCTGCGGGGCCTGGGGCAGGAGTGCCGAGCCGCGTGCCTGCTTCAGAACAGGCGGACCATAAACAAAGGACCGGGTAGAGGAAGGACAGGGAACGGGCACAAATCGGTCTGCGGCCCGGAGCTCTCCCACGCCCACATCTTCAGTTTCTACCTTTATCACGATCGTCACCACCACCAGCACCACGTGCAGTGGCGTTAGCCATGAGGCTAACGAGGGAGTGTGTCTATTTGTCAACTCTGGCTTTTGCTTCCTTCTCCCTCATGCCAGCCCACCCCTCCGATCAGGTCACATACCCGGAAAGCAGGTGGCTCTGGGCCCTGCCGCTCCGGGAAGAGCCAAGCCCAGAGGCTCTGTGATCAGGTTCCAGAACAGTTCCTGGTTCCCTCACGACTCCCACCTGAGGGCTTTCCAGCGACCTCTGCGCCCAAGCTGTTCATACCAGGAGCAGCTCTGTCCCCCACCCCGAGGCCACACACAGGCCTCCGCTTGGCTTCCCAATGCCCCTCCCCAGAACGACCTGGAAGGGTGGAGAAGTGGAGATGAAGTGCTCTTTGTCTGTGCTCGTCTCCCCTCCTGGAGGCTCCGAGGTGCTCCCGGGGCCTCTGTGTTCTCTCGGCACGTCTCCAGATGTGTGACACGCCTGTGAGCAGCTCTAAGGCTCCTTCAGGCTGTGAGCAACTTGGGAAGGGGCCCCGCTTAACCAGTGCCGGTAAGGATGGAGCAGGGAACTCAGGAGACACCTGAAGGGGAGGGTCGGCTCCAGCCTGTGCCTCCCCGCTTGCTTGTTGCAGACATGGGGCCTGTGGGCCGGAGTGAAGGGCTAGGTCAGCACCATGCGGACCCAGCTCCCCAAGGCCACTAGGGGTGCTGAGGGACTGTGCTCGGCCCCGACCCTCAGCTTCCCCAGCCTGGGAGGGGGTTCCGTGCTCTGGGCGTGGTCAGTGGACCCTGCTCCTGTCCTCACAGTGGTCAGGACTCCCACACATGGGGAGCTTGAAGTAGGAACAATGGCCAGAAGAGGCCCGGGACTGGCAGGTGAGGCGCTCGGGGAGGACGAGGTCTTCTTGCTGAGCGTCTGTGCCCAGATCAACAAGGGGAGTGGAAATCCGCCAGCTCTCCACCCCCGGTGACAGAGGGAGGCACGCGGGGTCTACCCAGCTGGTTGCTACCTGCATGGTCGGGTGTCGAGACACAGGCCATCAGCAGGACTCCTGCAGGGAGCCCTGACCAGCCAGAGAGGAGAACTCGGGGGGTCTGAGAACTGGGGGCAGGGGGCCCGGGGACTCTTCTCAGGCCTGGGCCACAGAGCAGGGGACAGCATGGGGGCATCTGTGCGGAGTGTGGACCGGGAGGAGATGGGACATTGTGCCCTTGGTGGCGAGGTCCGCCCGCTTCCTGCCACATCCCGGGCGGTGCTGGAGAGCTGAAGGGGCTGTGGCCGATGGGCCTTTTAGGGAAAACCCTTTGGAAAAGTACTGAGCTCGCGGCACGGGGCGGGAGACTGCACTCAGCTGGACCCAGTTACCGGGCAGCCTCTCCTTCCTCCAGGTGTCATGGAGGAAGCCGGCCTCGGTGCAGGGCCTGCCTGGGGCACTGGGCTTCTTCCTGGGGTATGGGGCATGGAAATGTGGAAAGAAGATGCTATCAGGGGCACCTGGGTGGCTCAGTGGGTTAAGCCGCTGCCTTCGGCTCAGGTCATGATCTCAGGGTCCTGGGATCGAGTCCCGCATTGGGCTCTCTGCTCAGCAGGGAGCCTGCTTCCCTTCCTCTCTCTGCCTGCCTCTCTGCCTACTTGTGATCTCTCTCTGTCAAATAAATAAATAAAATCTTTAAAAAAAAAAAAAAAGAAGATGCTATCAGACACCACGGGGTTGGCTGGGCACCCAGAGCGTGTGCCTGCCCTGGCGAGGGGTGGGGAGACTGGGCTGAGGACGAGCGTTTCCTAGAACACTGGGTACCTGGGAGAACAGAGCCAGCAAGTCGCCGTCCTTTCCTGCGGACTGAGAGGGCCGGGTGGGGGGGCGGGTGGCAGCCTCTCCAGTGGGCCCAGGGGCAGGAGGAGCCTCCCAGTCTGGTCACCCTCCTGGGGGTCACTGCCCCCACACACGGATCAGTCAGAACCTGGGAGCCACCCCCCCACCCCGACAGCTGCTGCGGTCAGAGTGAGCCCCTCCCCAGCCTTGGGCAGGCCTGAGCAGTGGGGAAATGGAAAAGTGTACACTTTCCTCGGAAAACAGCGGCTGAGGAATCAGGCACAAACCACAGCCAAGTGCACGGTTTCAGGGAAAAGCCTTGGCAGCAGCGATGGAGGGTCAGGGCGGAAAGACAGGCAGAGCCTGGTGAATTCAGGAGGCCTGGATCCCGGGAAGGTTTCGGTCATGCTCTCTAGGAAGTTCCCCAAACCTCACACCTCCACCCGGGCAGACGAGTGCACTGGGCCCCACAGGCCACGAGAAAGCAGGCAGTGGAGACAGCCCCCAGGGGTACTCAGCACCCTACGCCGGGCCTGCTAAACCTGGCAAGGGGCTGCTCAGGGCCAGTTTTGGGGGCCTCCCACACTTCCACGTTCCTTCTCTCCCCGTCTCCAGAGCTGACCACACCCAAACTCTGTCCCTTTGCTGGGAAGGAAGCACCATAAACCTGATTATGCATTTTTATACTTAAGTGAGAATGACTACTATGTTGGACTCTCCCAGGAAATCTCTGGTCTGAATTTCCTTAAAGGGCAGATGGAGTTACATCCAGGATCTAGAGATGGGGAGACGATCCTGTACCGTCTGGGTGGGGGTGGGGTGATGTCATCTATAAGAAGGAAGCAGGGGAGGTCTAATGGCTGAAGAGGCCACAGCGGTGGCTTCGAAGAGAGGCTCTAGGGACACTCTGTTTCCTCCCTCCTCCAGCTTCAAGAGGCTGTCTGCCTTCCTCTGCAATGAAACACACAGTCTCCCAGAGCCTCCGGAAGGAACACAGCTGGCAGATCCCGTTGAGATCTGTGACCTCCAAGCCTGCAGGAGGACCGTTCATGTGGCTTCAGGCCCCTGCATTCGCAGCAACCTGCCGCAGAAGCACAGGGTCTGATACGGAAGCTCTGGCAGCCCCGAAGCAGCAGGAAGGACCCGGGATTTAGCAACCTTGGACCGGTTATGAAATCCGGTCCGTTTCCTCAGATCTGGTCATGCCATCCCCGCGACATTTCTGACTGAGACTTTGAGGAACTGACGCAGAACATTTGGGGAGAAGGTGCCTCTGTTTTCCCAGAAGCCAAAGAGAGGCGGAATCCAGTAAGTAGCATGCGAGTCCCCCTAGGCTCCCATCCCTGTCCCCATTTTAATGGCAAGGAAGTCTGAGGTCAGCAAAGGGGAAAGGGCAGGTGCAGAATCACACAGGTAGAAATGGCCGGTGCTGGGTTCTTTCTTCAGGGACCCCGCCCCCGCAGAAGGTCAGACACGGCTCCAGCTCCGGGTACTGGGACTGCCCCAGGGGCCCGGAGCCAGTCGGGTGCCCGGCTCCCCTGGGGACTTGGGGAGGCTGTGTGCAGGCTTGGAGGTCTGACTGCAGGAACAGTCCCCCAGGCCCCAGAAAGGTCCTGGCTCCCCACAGCTGTGACTTTCACATCCAAGTTCGTCCTCAACACAGCAGAACCCCTCCCTTCCTTCTTTACAAGCATGCTCCCCACCCCCGCCCAGTTCCCTGGTCACTATTAACATCTCAGTGTTCTTTAAGTTGTGGGAAAACAGAAAGCTTGGGCTTGGTTAAAAATAGAGGAAATTGGCAGCTTTTTACTGAAGCCTGCGGGGGAGGCAAAGCCAACCGTATCCAGTTCCTACTATGAGCTAAGCTGTGTGTGCGGAGTCACTCCCTCCACCTTCATGACAGCCTGCGAAGTGTCCCCGTCCCCCCCAGATCCCAGCCAGTCAGAGAGGTCTCAGCCTGCAAGCGGGAGGCCTGGTTCAGGCTGTGCAATCGGGTCCACGGGCCTGAATCAGCCCCATGGCGCCCAGAAAGGCTCTGATGTGGGAGGCTGCGTGGGGTGTGGGCTGGGCCCCATTCTTTCCACTGACGCCTGAGGAGAACAGCTGGTGGAGAGGGGTCGGCCTGCCCTGCATGGCCTCTCTAGGCTGGCCGGAAGCAGGTGCGCCCACAGCCCCCTCGGAGCAGCGCGGCGGGGGAGGCAGCTCAGGGGAGATGCCTCGGGGAGCAGCGAGGACCGGTGGTCCATCCCCCCCGCCCCCGCTGCTGCTGCTGCCGCCACTGCCACACCTCCGGGCTGACAGAGAGGGAAGGAGGCGTGCAGTCCCGGGAGGGGTGGGGGGCTAAACGCTGGCCCGGTCAGTGGTGCCACATGGCAAGCACGGGGACTGAGACCAGGCAAATGTAGAGCCAGAACAGAAGCGACAGCCAACTGTCAGGCCGGACTCTGGGGGAGGGGCCCCTGGGGGACTGCTCAGGGCACAGAGAGCTGTCACACAGCTGTTTCAGGCATCTTAGGCAGAGCTAGGGGCCCCCTGAGATCCCTGCAGATAGGAAACTGAGGCCCAGACAGAGGAGGGCCACACCTAAACTTTGTGTGTATCAGGGAACAACACTGCCCACCAAACCCGGCAGGACAGAAGCAGAGAGAAGGGAACGCCCGGGAGGAGCTCCCTGCAGGTGTCCGGGCGAGCACCCTCAGCGGGAAACACGTGTGTCCGTGCTGCTGCACACGGCAGGTGGCCATGGCTCCCGTGTGCCGGGCCCCCTGCTCACCAGGGCTCCCCACCAACACCCTCCCCAGATGAGGACCTAATGTGGCTGCTTGGGTCACCCCCAACCCCCGGGACCTCCTGCCTAAGGCGATCCCATCCAGGGCACGTCCACAAGCACGACCCACCAGTGTCTCCTCCCTGATCACCAGGAACAACGCGGCTCACGTCACTCCCGCTCACCCTGAGGGCACCCCACGGGACCCCAACGCACCCAGGATCGCGATTCCCCCCCACCTTCTGCCACCCAAGTCCCACTTCTCACCATCTGTCCACTGTGATAAGAGTCGGCAGAACTTGAGGGAGCCTGTGTTGGTGCCCCAGGCCCTTTGCATGTAACTGTTGTCCCTGGAATGCTCTGGCCATTGACTATCTACTCTAAGGGACAGACTCGGCCCCACTCACAGGCTGAAGCAGGAGCTGGCCAGCTGCGGCTGTTGGGACAAATCAGCCCGTCACCCGACTGTGTACGGAACTTTATCGGGGTGGTTCCATCACCACCTCCCTTCTCCCCTCTTACAAGGACACACGAGGCTGCATTCAGGTGCCAGCTGGCTAACCCAGGTTCCCAGGACCAGGGTCTGATATCCTGGGGGCCCCGGTTCCCATTTCCAGGGATAACCTCTGGAGGCAAAGCACCAGACAAGGTGAACGCTTTCCCTTTTCCTCCTGAACACAGCAGATCCCTGACTCACCAAATGAAGGCACAGAAGCAAAAATTAGCCTTTCCATCCTGGGTAATTTTCCCATCACTCACACAGCAGAAAACAACCACCTTGCCATCGAGGAGATATATTAAGCTGTTTAATACCAGGTTTTCAGCTGGTGGATGTTCTAGAAGGGGAGAGAGAGAGGCCCGTCCCTGGCAGCTACTTTAGCATGACCTTTCAGCCCTAAGGCCCACTGAGTATTTCCTGCTAATTCTGGCCCCGTGTGGGTGTGGGGGGTCTGTGTGTTTAGTAAAACATGCTCGTCGTATTCAGATCCTCTGGCACATGTTCATCCACACAGACCCTCTGGATCTGACCCATGTTGTTGGAGCTGCAGCAGCCTCTGTGGGGCTCTGTGGCAGCAAAGGGGGCACGGCCACTCCCTCCATCAGTGCTCACCACACCCGTGGCACATGCACGCCAGAGAAACTTTGAGAGTGAGGGCCACAGAAAGGCCTAGAAGAGTGGGGAGGCCCTGGTTAGAGTCGTCACGGGGCTGGGAGACCCCGTGTAACACATGCTGAGCAGAAGACACACTCACATGCCCTCAGCCCTAGAAAGCACACCTGTTCCACAAGAAGCTTACAACAAGAACCTAGGCCAGTCGTGAAGACACGGGGTGCACCGGCCTCTGCGGGGCCTGTTGGAAACTGCTGCCACCACCCGTGAACACTGTCCCTGCTGCTCTCTCCCTGGTACTGGTAGCCCACACAGGTCATCCCACGGGGGGATGTGAGCATCAAGCAACCCGGAAGCAGCCCTTCTGCCTCAGCTCCCCTGTGAGAGGCCACAACCTCCCACCGGTCTCCCCTCAACAGTGGGGCCAAAACCATGAAGAAGCCCAAGGAAGCTGGAAAGTTTCACGAAGAACCCGCGCCGGTCCCAGACCTCGTTTCCTTCCAATATGTTCCACGAGGAACCCACACCCAGCCCTAGGTTGCATACCCTCCAGTTGTGTGGACCCCACCCCAATCATCCCTCCTGAGGAGGGCTGGTTGACCACACTCCTGCATCCAGCCGTCTTCCTAAGACCACCAAGCCCATCACAGCTCCCTTTTCTCTACCAATTCTCCTGGAGGAGATGGGAACCTCCCTTTCTGCATAGACAAGGAGAAGGAAGTGCCTGTGCTCACGGACCCCTGACAGCAGCAGGGGTGTCTACACCACACCCTGGCGTGGGGCATCTGCCCCAGATCCCCGCAGTCCTGGGCTTCCAACCTGTCCTGCCGTCCTTCCTCTTGCCTGTGTGAATGATGTTCTCAGCCCCACCTGCTCCAGACTCCAGGCAGCACCAATCCCAGACAGGATCCTCAGGGAAGACCCTGGCAGGACGTCCGTCCCAAGGAAAGTGAGCAAGAGTCCCAGAAACACCCTGGACCCAAGATCATACCTTTGGTCACAAGTTACCAACTAGCAGTTTTATTCTGTGTGACCTCCAAGGCATTTAGAATGCTTCTCACTTAGTTACCACCATTTTTAAAATTTGAAAGTTAAGCAGAAAAAGAGAGCCATTATTATGAAAAGAGAGCGTATCCTGAAAATTGCATATCAGGACAGATGGCCAAGATCTGGTGCACACAGGCAGCTGCCCCTTCCGGTGCAGTCCGTGCCTGGCAGATTGCCCCCCCCCCCCCCCGCCCGCCAGCAGGCTCACACAACTTGCATGGTCCTTGTGGGCACTTGAGGGTGCAACCCACACTTTAAATACAATGAACTCCCTCTAGCCAGCGCACAGATGGCTTTGTTGGGGCTCCCAGGAGATGGCGGAGCAACCTGGGCCCCAATGGGATACCCAAGCCCCGGCATCATCAGGACGGTCATCAAGAACATGGTTGCTGGATGCCTGGGTGGCTCAGTGGGTTAAGCCTCTGCCTTCGGCTCAGGTCATCATCTCAGGGTCCTGGGATCGAGCCCCGCATCAGGCTCTCTGCTCAGCAGGGAGCCTGCTTCTCCCTCCCTCCTCCCTCTCTCTCTCTCTCTCTGCCTACTTGTAACCTCTCCGTCAAATAAATAAATAAAATCTTAAAAAAAAAAATGGATGCTCCTCGTGAATTTTCTTGGGGTGGCCTGGCTTTCAAATACCCCTTCTCCACCAGGAACAGATTTTCATGTGCCACTGAGGCCTTCATTATTTTGGTAGCATGGTCTTGATTTTATGCAACAGGAAACTACAGTTGTGGGGGGGGCGGTGGTCAATCCAGCTCCTGCTAGTTTTATTAAAAAAATCCTTACTGACAGATAGCCATTGTTTGGCTGCTTCTGGGCTCGGATAGCAGACCCAAGGAGCTGAGACACAGACCATATGGCCTACAACTTAAAATACCTATCGGCGAGACTTTTATAAAGTCGCCTGATCCCTGAGCCCAGAGCAGTCCCCCACAGTTCAGCCCACAACACCTCTGGGAGGAAGCGCTGCATTTTCCGCCAGAAACCTGGTGCCTCTCCCTCTAGCACAGACCCATCTCGGCACCTGGCACCCCTGTCCCAACTGGTCCCCAGCACTTACTTCATGGGTTTGAACAGCGCCTGCCCATAATTCTGGAATGTCATGATGAGTTTGAGCTGCGTGCCCCCCGACTTCATGGCTGCAAGGGAGAGGGAAAGAGACACGGGGTCACTTGCTGCGTGTGGGCAAGTGAGACCAGCTCCCACTCTGGTCCCACGGCCCCACCTGGGCCTCTGGGTGTGGCTGAGGGCCCCCATGCTGCCTGGGAAGTTTGGGGTTTCCTGCAACGATGCGGATACACACTCCCACCTGACATCAGGTGCTGAGGCAGAATCTCTCAGACGGTCTGAGCCACAGCCAGAGGGCGGCTTCCGGGAAGGGTGGCCAAGTACACGCGCCCGCCAGCAGCGCCTCCCCCGCCCAGACACCTGCATGACCTACTCACCCACCTGCCCCCCCACCACACCACTGCTTGCCCAGTCTGAGTTTCTGGGGTTCTACGGGAAGCCTGAGCGAGGTTAGTCTGAAGAGACCGAAGACCCCGCTCATCACAGGGGGCTCCACATGGATGCTGTGGGGGGTGGGCATCTCCAGAAGCATCATGGTGGCTTCTCACCTGCCATACCAGCTCAAGGCTAAAGAAGTCCCAAAAATGCCTGCTCTTCCCCAGACTGTGGCTCTCCTTTATGCTGATGGAGCTGAAGGAAGGAGCACACTCAAGGGTTTCCATGAGCTGTGGGGTGAGAGGCTGGGCCTGGCCTGTGGCCCCCTCAGGAGCCGAGCTGGCTCGCCGGCTGCACCTCCATGTGGTGAGGGCCCCAGACTGTGGGAAATGGGCCACACAGCCTGTTGCCTCCACGCCAGACACCAGCTATGCCGCTGTTGCCAGAGAAACAAGGGACAGGCAAGGTATCCCCACCAGAGCCTGCGCCCGTGTGGCAGGACAGACTGTAAAGTGTAAACATGGAGATGACCTCAGACTTCCGTGCAAGAGGGCAGCAGGCCTGAGGGGCCCTCGGAAAGGCCTTTCTGGGTAGGTGACACACAGCTCTCAGCAAGGAGAGAGGCTGACCCGAACACATAGGATTTGAAGGAGAGAGCCAGGCGCACTCACAGCCTGGAGGAAGCTTGTGAGGTGCACCCGGCCCAGTGGGTAGGAAGGAAGTGGGTCCTTCCCACAGGGAGGGGGTGGTCGGCGCTGGGCAGCAGAATGGCCAGGAACCAGGCCCATGCCGTCCCCTGCCACAGAGGCGGCTGGCTGTAAGGATGGAAGGTGGAAGCTGGGGGAAGGAGGCTAAGGCAGCCAGAGGGGACACCGTTGGCTTGGATGGCAGAGATGGGGAAAATGGAAAAATTAAAGAAATACCAGGGGGTCCAAGGAACCATGTGGGAGTAGGTGTGGGGTGTGGAGGGAAGAGGGGAACCTAGGTGGACTCTGGGACTCCAGCCGGAGCAGTGACGGATGGGGAGGAGCGTGCATGGAGGTGAAGATCGAGGCCAGGCGAGTAGCGATGAGTGAGGGGCACCATGCTGGGGGAGCCACAAGGGGGGATGCCTGCCCAGCCCCCTTCATGGCGCCATGGTCAATGTCAAGACACGTAAGGATAATGCATGACTCGATCTGTCAGTTCTACAGGTCGACCATATGCAGCACGAGCAGGCGGAGTTGGGGTGCGGAGACAATCACATTTACCTCGAGCGGCTGCTACCGCCAGCAAGCGGGTAATGTTTGTGAAGCATCTAGAATGGGGCATGGGGCAGGGCCCATGGCCTGTTCAAGACTGTCAGGGGACTGCGAAGGAGGACCAGGCGTCCTGAGATCCCTGAGCATCTTGGGTGGCTCTCATGGCCTCTGGGAGGGCCAAGGCCCAGCCCCACTCCTGGGCTCCCGACCCAGCCACTTGCTCATTCCTTCCTCTGCAACGTCTGTGGCCGGGACAGCCTGGCTGCCTCAGACGCGCCCTGGTCTCGGGGTCCAGCAGGTGTAGCTGAGGGCACCGTTGCCCCAGACCAGTGTGTGACTTGGGTCTGTGGGAGGCTCTTGCAGCCTCAGAAACCAACCTTCCCCCCCGACAAATTCCACTTCGCTCGAGAACACTGGAAATAAGGTAAAAACGCGCAGCCCTGGGGGGCAGAAGCACAATAAACGGGGAATCCCACGGAGGGAATGCTACGTAGCCCTCGTAACGGTCCCAGAGACTCTCGAACGATGTGGCAAACTGCCCATTATCTTATTATTAAGCAGAGCAGCTTAGGAAGCGTGTGTGCTGTGTGAGCTGCCTTTTCTGGAAGGTGTGTATGTAAGTGCGTGGGAAAATCTGGACGCCCAGGTAAGAAGCCCCAGCCCAGCGCTCGCCCCCCACGGGCAGAACCACAGAGGGTTCTAATTTCCTTTTTCCCCTTATCTGTGCTTTCTAAATCTCAACAATGAACATTTATTACGTTTTTTAATAAGATGAAAACAGAAGCGATCATTAAGAAAATTAGTGGCCTGATTAAGCCCCATTCGATGTCCCCATTTCCATTTAATAACTGGGGTTGCACGTCAGCTCTCTCCAGGGCCTGCAATCCTGGTTTTCTTGAATAATAAATTATTATGCAAATCTGGTTGGTTGAGTCATTCTTGTTCTGGAAGCAGATCTCAGTGCCCTGCTGACCTGTGTTTTCTGCTGCATTACCAGTTCCTCTCCACGGACCAAGCAAGTAACTAGAAATTAATGGGCCTTAGCATCTACAGGTGACTAAGGAGTCTGGAAAGGCCAGGCTTTTGCTAGCTGCCCTGGATACCACCTTTCTCTTGCCTGGGGACATGTGCCTTCCCACCCGGGGTCACTATTCACTCTGCCAAGCTGGGGTCGGCAGCTGGGAGACATCTGGAATTCCACTTGAAAATCAGGTACGGGCAAAACCCACATGCAAACGGCCAGCAGTCATGGTGAAGGCCAAGTGTTCCTCTGGGATGGGTGGAAGGCAGATGCCCCCATAGGTCTGTGCTTGGGGTGAGTGTCCTGGCTCTGCTGTCACCAATGGGCCTGGGGAGGGGGTCAGGGCCAAGGGCCCCGGTGGCAGAGCCTGGACACTAACCAGCCCTTGAGAAGGAAGGTATGAGTTTGGGGTTTCTTCCTGAAGCCAGACTTGAGAAATCTGGCCTGCACCCGTGTAGGGGAGAGAGGCCGTGGGAGCAGAGGCCAACTTCAGGGAGAAGCCAAGTGTACAGCAGGGTCCCCGTGCGAGAGCCAGTGGACGTCCCCTCACCTGGTTGGGTCTCCATGTTTCTCAGGGGACAGAGGCCTGTCGAAACCTGGCCAACCTCCGCCCTGGGGGGCACCTGAATGAACAGTGAGCCCACTGTGGGCTCATGGATGGGCTAAAGCCTCCAGTGGCCACGTCCCCAGAAGACGCCCACCCCAAACAAGCCCCATCGGCCACCTTCTCTCCATCTCCACGGCCCCACCCAAATCTGGGCCTCACTGTCCTCAAATCACTAGCACCCACGAGGGACACCTAACTGGGGGTCTGGCTCCCTCAAGCCCCACGGGGGGTGCCTATTGTATACAGTATCCCCTCCCCTGCTTGCCTCCTGCAGGCGCGTCCCACCATCCAGATGACAGACGTCAACTCTGTCTTTCCTGCTGTCCCTCCAGAGCCATATCCGCCAGCTACGCGTTCATATATGGTGTCAGTTGGCACGGACTACTGATTATTAATGACACACACCAGTGTTACACACACTCACACACACTAACAGAACAAATATGCTAATGTTTGCATATTTGTATGCCATGAGCACTAAGACACCTGGACACTGGGGGGTTTGCTGTCTTTCCCCAGAACACAGCTCCCCTCAGAAGACCCAGAATGGGAACTGCATTTCTTAGGGTCCTCCGAGGAAGGGTCGAGTAAACCAAGCCCCAAGAGCAGCTCCAGGAGGAGAGAGACAGACCCGAAAGGAAAAGGGGTGCCATCCTGGCTGGGGAACTCGATGGCACCACACCAAGGAAGTGTGAGCGCTGGGAGACACGGGACGCTGGGCTCTGTCCTTAGCTCATTCCGCGTCTCACACCTCGGTGCTGGCAGGGACAAGTCACTTGGGTCACTCAGCAACTGGTTTCCCGTGGAAGCCAGGGTCAGCACCACCAGGCTCCCCGTTTCTAGCAGGAACCCCCAACCCATGTTTTGGTGAGCCACTTCCTGACTTTTAAAGGAAAGAAATCTGCTCAAGAGACGGGTGGCCCACGCGAACACGCCCACGTGTAAGGCACTGCCAGGCCACCCGTGGGGGCTTCTGTCACCTCCTCTGAGAAGTGTGAGCCATGCCTGTCCTCAGGGATCATGGCCAGGCAAGTGGTCCGAATTTTTTCCCAGCCCTGCCTTGTGTCAAGGCCCAGGATGGCTCAGATCTGAGGACGTGATGCCAGGAGACCTTACGTCAGCCGTGGTCTTCCTTGCCCACCCCAGACGCTTCCCCACACCACAGTATTCTAGAGCCCTGGGCACCATGCAGAGCCCCTTCTCCTGCCCCTGGGCATCGAGGGACGTGGGCCCTCAGAGAGCAGCACGGTGTGTGTCCATCTGTGCATCATCAGGGGACATCCCGGGGCTGGCCTTGAGGGTGCTGCTATGAGCCAGGGACTGGAGGAGATTCTGAGGGCTGGGGTCCTCCTGCTCGGCTTGCTGTGAGACCTTGTCAGGCCTCCAACAGACGTCAGTCCCTCACATGTGCGCCCAGGATGCTGGAGCAGTAACTGCACTGCCCCCCCTTGCCCCCCCAAGACTGCTGTGTGGCCATACTCTTGGAGACTGCTCACTTTTATCATGATAATTAAACTGACTTAACGGAGAAAAGACAACACTGCCCCAGCAGGCATCCAGCACCCTCCCTGGAACTAGAAGGAACACCATGGGAACACACGCTTTGGAGCCCAGCTGTTGTCTGCTGGAGATGGAGAAAGCAGGTGCCCGGGGCCCTTGACTGGGCTTTTGTTCTTGATCTTGGACTAGATGGCTGGAGAGAAAACTGAGGAGGGGCTCCTTCTGCCTGCCTCGCCTGCAGTCTTCCCTCGGGTCGGTCTGGGGTGGTCTGCGTCCTTCCTTCCAGAGGACCTAGTGCCTCTGGCAAACTGAGCATTTTCAGTTATCGCCACCCCCCTGCCCCACCCCCAGCGGAGAGCCAGGACCTGGAGACTGGGACCCACGGCCACCACCCAGGGTGGGAGGGGGACTGTGAGTGCTCTGGGCTGGAACTGCCTTCCTGAGGAGTCGGCCTCTGACCAGTTAGACCGGGCGGCCCCCTGGGCCCTCAGGCAGCTGCCTGCCCTGGGCTGCCCCAGCCGCAGCCTCTGTCCCCGGGAGCTCGTGACCGTCAGTCCTGGATGCTAGCTAGATGGGTGAGCGCCCAGGACTTGGGTCTTGGGGAGCGCAGCTCCTTTGTTCAGGCCCTGCCACAGCTGTGTCCCAACCCTGGGGGAACAACGGTGGCCTCTCTCAGCCAGAGGCCGTCCGAGCCCTCTCCCCGTCAGTGTGACTTCTTTTGCCTTTTTCAGCAATCCCTGCTACAGAGCAGTTAATTGTGTCATTTATCCTTTGCACCTGTAATTGTGCATGAGAGCTACTTAATGATCCCCGGCCGGAGCCAAAGGCGCCGCGTGCCGGATCTCAGGCTGAACAGAGGTAGATAACGTCCCGAGCCTGTTTAAAGGCAGTGCACGGTCATTACCGAGCAGCCAGGAGCCCGGCTATAAATAAACCCGCCAGCAGCGGCTGCCGTACCAGAGGCCACACGGGCTTCGCCACGGCGGATCCAGTGGCTCTGAACGGGAAGAGTGAGTTGGGACTCTTCCGGCTGACTCTGCTAAGCCAAGGGCCCACCAGGGGCTGCTGTCTCCAGCAGGAGCTTGGGTCAAACATCTGACCGGACACGGAGGCAGACACAGCCTGGAAAGCGAGCATCGCGAAGGGATGTCCGCAGCCCGGCCCAGGCCCGGCCCCTCCCCGGCTGCTCCCTGTGGACCAGGGCCTTTTCACAAGCGCGAACTCACCAGGGAGCTCACTGGGGAGCTCACCGAAGCAGCAGGGAGAGCAGGGTCAAGCCCTCCACAGGCTCGTCCACACAGGCTGCTGTGGTCAAGGAGGCCCTGGTCCGCCCCTGAAACCCTCCACCCTGCCCGCACACCGGCACCTACTGGCAGGGATGCTCCTTGGGCTGTTTCCACCTCCCAAACAGCTGGAGGTTGTTTGTTCCCTGAGCACTATGGTGAACTTGGCCAGGCTTGGGAATCCCCGCAGCCCCATGTCCACACCACACCCTGCCCTTGAGTGGGGACCCGGCAAGAACAGGGCGCAAAGAGCTAGTTACTATTTATAAGCTTGGTCACGGGCACCATCTTTTCAGAACAAATGCAAGGTACCCGAGCAGCCACAAGCCCACTTGACAGATAGGGAAACTGAGGCAGAGAGGGGTGCCACAGACAGCCGTGGAGCGGGATCTTTTAACATTGTACTTCCTGAAAAGCCATTCTAAATTTTCAAACATTGCTCTCGTTTTCCCAGAAAGCCCAGCCCTCCCTGCCACCTTGCATGACAAATGCTTACACTCTGTTTAAGCCCTGGTCAGACGTCTTTTCTTAGACAAGGGGCTCCATACCCCTCCTAGAGCCACGTGAATCGTGTTCAAGGCATTTAGACTTCCTTACCACGTCTCGGTTTCCTGTCCCCCAGCCCAGGCCTCGCTGGTCAGCAGGGCCTAATCTTACTGAGGCTCATTCACACTCAACCCACGACCCAGAAAGGGGGTCTTAAGGGCAGGGGGTGTCCAAGGAAAGCTGCTGAACGGGTGAACGAGTCGGTCAAGTCCCTGGATACTTCTCTAATGGCCCCGTCTACTCTCAGGAGTGAAGGGGGTACCCCGGCCGTGGCTGTCCACCGGACAATCTCTGTCGTGCACACAGACTGCTCCCCAGCACCCCTGGAAGGCTCTGACATCTGCAGGGAGGGCAGGAGGGAGGCTGGCCTTCACACAGGGAGGGCCAGGGATGGCTGGGCTCTGGGGAGCTGCTCAGACCCCTCCTGGGCATTGGCTAAGAGAGGATACCTCGGCTTGTTCCTGCACGCTCCCCTTCACGAAAGGGGGTGATCACACGCTAGAGAGAAGCCGCATAGCCAGGCAGGTGCCCCAGAGACAGCTCGGTACTGGGCAGAAAGAGCCAAAAATAGTGCTGAGAGACGTCTGGAAAACCCACTTGCCAGCTGGACTCCCCTGTCTCAGAGAGTGGACGGAGCCCTGGGACACGGGGACCCATGCGGCATCGGTGTTGTTTAGAGGAACACAAAGGAGATGGTGTCTGACTGCCTGCTCCACAGCATGGGAGGGGAGGGGACCTACCCTCACATTACCCCGACTGGCCTCCCTCCACCCCACTCCTGGCTGTGTGTCCCCAGGCCAGCTCCCTGCAAAGCCCCCAGGACTGTTCTTTCCACGCCAGGCCCTCAGCCCGCCCCTCACTGCCTCCCGAGCCACCGGTGACTAATGCGGACCTTCACAGGCAATCGCCTACAGGCCCAGGAACAATGGCACCGAACCTCCACGCTCCGAAACCACTGGGGACACATTTCCCTGAAATCAGTAATTGGATGACTTTTTTCTGTCCAGTTCAGCAGATCTCAAAGTGCTCAGCAATGTGGCCTCTGAATTACTAAGTGAATGGGCCTCCGCCCGAGACAGAGCTGAGCCCTGGTCCCTGCCTGTGCTCAGGAAGTGGCAGGAGCAGCTGGCGGAGCTCTGCCCTGTCTCCCTGCTGTGCTGAGGGAGTGGCCTCAGCCTTCAGGGGCACGAACCTCCTTTTCACTCCTGAGGGGGAGACCTGTCCTCCAGAAAGTGCCCCTCCTCGGTTGGGTAAGCAGAATGCAGCAGGAAGGGCTGTGCGGCACCTGTCCCTCCCTCACTAGCCTAGCGAGGGCAGCGGTAGCCCCAGGACCACGGACGGCATTGAGGGTGTCCCTCCCCTCCCTTCCAGGCCCTGCAGGCGCGTCCCTGTAGAAGGCTGTCCGTATCAGTCACTCCAGAGATAACGTTCCATCAAGGTGCAATGGCTTCCCAGCTGCCCTGCAAAGGACAGTCAGCCCCCAGCACCCCTGATGCCCTCGGGAAGCTCGGGGAGGGCACCTACCAACACTGGTTATCTTCTGAGCACCGAGGTCACGCAGGAGGGCTTCGATGGCTGGGTTATGCCTGGAGTAGAGTTCATACCGGTTAATGCCGATGTGGAACTTGAGCCAGTTGGGGTAGGAGTCCACGGCTGCCTCCCCTGTGGGCAAGAAGTCTTCATTTTCAGTGCCTTCACGTGGCCTAGAACATGCAGAGGACCCGGAATCAGCGGGGAAAGAACAGAGTCATTCCGAAGCCAAGGTTCTAACTGTGGATCCAGACAAACGTGGATGTGCTCACAGATGTCTCTGCCCAAACAGGACCTTGCAAACGTCCCTACTTTTTCTGCGGCTGTTGTTCTACTAACTAATAACATATCTAAACCGTAATTCTCACTTACCGTCAGGAGACGTCCAGACAGCTATAACTAAAATTAAGACCGAGCCCAGAGCGTCCGTGCCAGGCCCTACCGCGTCTGCCCTGGGGTCACGAAACAGCCCAACAAGTGTGACGTCAGCTTGGGGTGTGAGAAGCTGTCAGCTCTTCCTGGGGACAGATGAGCGAGCCATCTTTGACCACGAACCGTGTGCACGCCGGAGACACACCCCGCCCGTCAGAAACCTTCCCTGGGCGCTCTGTTTTGCTTCCAACAACCAAGGGGAGAAATGATGCAAGAAGCTAAATTTGATTTTAATGAGAGCAGTCTTGGGTGGGGAGCGAGGAAAGAGGCAGGCACTCGCTCCAGCTGAGACCCAAAGTCAGGACTTGCCGCCCACATGGCCTGTCCTATCTCTGGAGGCAACGGGCCCATCTGGGGGAAGACAGAGCCTATTTGCTGCTGGGCCAGACGGGAAGTGGAACTTGTCTTAGCTCCAATCCACCTGCAGATGAGACCCTTCTGGCCCCAAGTCCTCACCCATAGGGGCCACATCCTGGGCCCCCAGTCCTGGGCTCTATCTCTCCTGTGAGGAGCGCTGAGCCTGGGCCACTGCTCCGATTCTCAAGTTTCTGAGCATTTCCTTGAACCTGGCCAGCACACAAAGCTCAGAGGCCACCAAACACTTTGGTGTATTTAGACAGAAAAGCCTGGGCCTGGTCAAATTTCAGGGTGGAAAGGATTTTTATGCGACGGCCTTCCCCCCACGTGGCCCGGGTGATACCTACCTGCAGGCAGGTGTTTGTTCTGGCCTCGCTGCTAGTTAATATTTCACTCCGGGCTGCAGCATGGGCTCATGCTGGTCTGTGTGGCTGAGGAGGGCCCGGGGGTGGGGGGGTGGGGGGGAGGGTTTAAGCCAGGACAGTTTAAAGAGATGCTCCTGAGGATGCTTCTCCCCTTTTATGAAGATGTCACGCAACACAGCTGGCAGAGTTCCAAGGGCGGCTTCTTTAGGCACCCAGGTTGGGAGAACCCTTTTGTTATGCCTCATTGGGGCCAGCACGCCCCTCTGCTAATTTTGTTCTCAGCCACCGGCTTACAAGGCTCATTAGGCTTCCGCAGACTCTGCTAACGTGTCCACCAGAGTAATGTCCCCGAGCATCTGAAAGCTTGGCGGCCAGCAGCTCCCCAGGGTAAGGTTAGGGGCAGGCCCTCCCATTCACTCCCTTGCCAGCTTGTGCATGCACTGCCTGACTTAGTTTCGGGAGCCAGGGACAGGGACCCCGCGGGCCACCCTGCCCTCCTGCAGAGTCAGCACCGACCCTCCCCGGACTCCGCAGGGAGCAGCTCCCAAACCACCTAGCAGCCCTTCTCAAGAAGGCAGTCATTCTGGAGACAAAGGCACTACCCGAGCAAGAGGCAGCATGCTCTCCTGCCCCACAAACCTCCCTTGCTGGAGAGGGGTGCTGGGGTGGGGGTTGAACACTCTGCCAGGGGGGTTCCTGCCCCCTGGGGGTTCCCGGGCCCCTGGGCCTCTTTAAACGAGGCCTGGGATGTGCAAGGCCATTTCCTGGGAAGGCGAGCACAGGTTGAGGGCTGCTTGAGGGCAGCACCCACCCTGAGCTGCCCGGGGTCTCACTCACCAGTCAGGATTCTCCGCGGCAGCCTTGGGGTTGAACCTGATGTCGCTGTTCACATTGAAGAGGACGTCGTCCTCCGTTAGCGGTGGAACAGACACCTGGTAGAGTGGGTGTTCAAACAGCCGGGCCAGGAGAGAGTTGTCCCCGCTGGGGCCAGGGGGCGGCGCCGACCCACGGGGTCCGGGGTCTCGGAGCAGCGGCCGGTGTGCGGAATCTCGGGGCCGGGGACCGCCGGGATTCTGCCCCTGCAAGGCGCCTTCAGCGTGTTCGGCTGCCGCGGGCAGTTTCTCCAGCGAGTGGGATGTGAGATTGGAGGAAGGATCGGAGCTAAAGTCCTGCAGGATCCGCAACGTGTGTTTGTTGGGCCAGCCCGCGTCGCCGGCTGCGGAGGAGGCGGCCGGGGGCTCCCCGGGGCGGCCCTGCGCCTTGGCCCAGGCAGGCACCGCCGCCTCGACCGCGGGTTGCGCGCACGAACAGCCGGGCTCCCCCGAGGGCCGCACGGTGCGCCGCTCCAGTTTGGGCAGCAAGTCCAGCACGATGTGCAGCGCGCAGGCCAGCAGGAACACCATCAGGATGAGCACGCGGAACCTGCGCACCAGGATCATCTTCATGGCCGCGCCGGAGAGCGCGGCCTGGGACTCCGGGCGCCCTCCCAGAGCGCGCTCCGCCCGTGCCCCAGCTAGCCTCGGCTTGGCACGATCGCAGTGCCGAGGCACAGGTCAAGGTCCATCTGGCGTCGGACAGCTACCAGCTCCAGGGTTGCCCCCCCGCCCACACCACGTGTAGGGCGCCCACCACCAAAGAGCTCGCTCGCCGGGCCATCTCCCGCTGTTCCCTCTCGTCTCTCCCGAGTGGCCGCGCCCTCAGCGGCCAGGCCCAGAGGCCCTGGTCCTCCGAGCTGGGCGCGCAGCCGGGTGAGGCCCCGCGCACTCAGCGGCCGGCTTGGGGTCTCTGCGCTCATCCGGCGCGCATTGGCCTGAGGCGGCGGCCCATCTAGGCCAGGGCGCGGCGGCCTGTGGGTGGCGGTGGAGATGGCGCGGTGCAGTCCCCTCCGCGGCTCCGTGGGCCACGCCAGGCGCCGGGCGGCCAGGCGGAGAAGGGGCGGCTCCTTCGGGCAAGGCTCGTTTCTCTCACGCTGTGGTTCGGAGGCTGGGACCTGGAGGGGGAGCAGGGCGCAGAGCCGCGGGGACAAGGAGGTGGTGGGCACGGGGCTGGGGGGCACTCGGAACGGCCGGGGAGGTCCCCGGGCAGGTGCAGCCGCCGTCCCCGGAACGCAGTGCCCGCGCGGCCGAGCCTCTTGGCGCCCCGCGCCCCGGCCGGCAGATATCCGAGAGCCGCGGAGCCGCCCCCCGCGTCAGCGCCCGCAGATTGGCGGAGACGCAGCCCCGCGAGTCACCGCCAGGCCTGAGCCGACTCTGCTCCCTCTCCTTTCTCCTCCCCTCGGCCGCGCCCCGCGTTGCCTCTGCAGCTCCCGGCCCGCTAAGGAGAGGGCGCCTTCTTCCCTTGGTGGCCGAGAGAAGACGGAGAGACCCAAGAGACAAAGACCGGAGGGCTCGGGCGCGGCGAGCCGGCTCCCGTAGGACGGGGAGCGCGGGGGGACGCTGTCTAGTGGGCCTCTCCAGCCAGGCCGCGGGACGCGGGACCTCCGCCCGCCTGGGGCCGGCCGCCGCCAGCTGCAGCCTCCGGGCTCCTCCCCAGATGAGCCAAGGGCCGGAGCCCAGGCCAAGTCCCTCCCCGGAGCCTCTGGGCGTCTGCGCCGCCGGATGAGCTCCCTGCCAGGTGGCGACCTTCTGCCCCCCACCCCAGGAGGCCCCCCGCGCGCGCCCCGCACCCGCGTGGGGGAGGAGGGGACGACCGGGCGCCGCTGCGCTGCCGGAGAGACAGAGGAGCTCGGTATTTCGCCCAAACAGCAAATCCGGAGGGGATGCCGGAGCGGCTCCTGCTCCCGACTGGGGCCCCACCCCACTAAGGGGACACGCCTGCGCCTTGACTCTGGTGGCGCGGGCGCCCCCGCGCTAGGATTCGCTTGGCACCGAGAGGTACCTGGTGTTTCCGGAGGCCGCACCTCGCTGGCCCGTGTGGGTCTCATTTGCTTGGGTAGGTGCCAAAATCAGCCACCCAGGCCTAGGGGCGTGGCACTTCTACGTGGCCTCTTCTGGGTCCCAGCCCCCAGTAGAGAATATTAATGTGAATGTCAGTCTAAAGTCCTGGTGAGGAGGGTAGGTGACCCTGGCCAGCGAAGGCAGTCCAAACATATCCACGGCCCAGCAAACAGGCTGTCTGTCTGCCCCATGCCCTGGAGGCCCTGCCAATGTTCAGCCTCTCTGGCAGGACTGAGTGGGGGGGCCTGAGAGTGAGCCCCTGCTTTCCTGTCCACTTGCCGTGCTGCCCTCTCTGGAGGCCAGTTTCCTCTTACCGGCATTCAGGGTGCTTTACCCCTGGGACTCATGGACTTTTCCGTGTCTGGCCGGGGCCCTACCCTGCATGCAGTAGGCACCCACCAGATGCTGGTGACGGAGAGGTGTCCCAGCCCAGCTGGCCAGCGAACTGAAGATCTCTGAAGCCATTTGAATTAAGTGGAAAGGTCACTGGGCCCCATCTGGGGCTGAAGGTAGAGCTGGAGGTGGGAGGGGGCAGGAAGGGAAGGTGGATCTGACCTGGCAAGAGCTCCTCCTCCCTCCCCCACCGCACCATTTGTGTGCAGAAGAGGTAAGTTTGGGCAGGATTACCTGGACAGGCCAAGGAGATGATGTCCAAGCTGAGACGGAGGTTGGTGAAAGAGCCCCTCCCCCTTTCACTGGGAGAGCAGAGCCATGAGCCCCACAATGTGTCCCTTGACCTTGGGGTTCTGCAGCCTCTGGCCCCCTCAACTCTCCCCTGGACCGTGGCCTCAGTGGTAGCCGTGGGGAGGCCTGACTCCATGAATCATGGACAGCACGTAGGGGGCCTCCTTGGGTCTCATGCCCAACCCCCCCCCCCCATGGATTCTTAGGAGAGCTGAGGTGTTAGTTGGACTTCTGTTCACCACTGGATGGCTCCCTTGCCTAGTTCTTGGTTCACCTTAACTATCACCTTGAAGAGGCATTGTCTTACTGACCAGATGGTTTCAGTGTCCCACTACTCTGTTTTCCTAGCAACACCCACCACTACCTGAAAGTAACATCTTCTGTTCTTGTCTATGGCTGGTCTCCCCTAAAATTCACGGGCCTCACTACGTAGGAGCCTCCCAGCATGCCTTGCTCATAGCTCTGCCCTGGAGCAGAGCAGGTGCTCAGGGCCCCTGGGTTCTCTGAGGACGCCCCAGCGGGAGTGTGGTCCCCAGGATGCCATCTGAGGCAATCTGCTAGGGAGGGGGTGGGGTCCCAGAGGACTGTGGAGGGAGGGGTTTTCCAGGCTGGGGGCGGGCAAGGGGCCTGGGCCCTGGATGTAGATGTAAAGCCTTTGGGTTCTTTGTGGCTGGTCCCTGGGGACAGGCAGCACGGGGAGATGCTGCTTGCTCTAAAGTGCTTAGGATAGCCCAGAAGTCTGCCAGTCACTCCTCGGTCCTGGTTAAAGCACAAAGGAGGTGAGCCTCCCACCCTGAACCTCCCCTGGGTGTGCGAAGCCCCCAGTTGGGCTGGCCAAGGAGGTGCCCTGAATACAGGGCTCCTTTAGGAGAGCAGAGGTGAGGCCGGGGAAGAGAGCCAGTGTGGGAGATGCACAGTGCTGGCTGTGGAGTGAGGGACGGGGGAACCAGAACAGTGGTCATCTGTGATGTGGGACCCCCACCACAAGGACACTTTGGGGTTGGTGTAATGGGTGCGGAAGCAGAGCTGCTGCGGAAAGACTGTCCCAGGAACTGCAGGCCTAGCAGCGGAGGAGGACTGGTTTTCCTGCCCCAATGGCTGGAGAACACTCCAGAAGGGCCCAGGAGGGAGGTCCAGAGGAACCCACCCACAAGGTCCTGGCACCGACATGTCTCAGTCCCTTCGATGTTTTCCTAAGGATTACTCATCCAGGACCCAGCAGGGAGGCTTGTGGGACTGTTGACCACAGGCCAGTCCTGGCCACAGGCTATTCCGGGAGCTGGGGGCAGGTAGGCAGCATGGAGAAGGTCATGGTCTTCACCCGGGACCCGTGTCCAGGCGTCATGGGTGTGCGGTTCTTATCCTTGTTTACCGGCACCAGGCAACGTGGAACTGGATTTGGTGGGCAGGGGCACAGGCTCAAACTGTGGCAGCCGAACTTACACAGGGAAGGCCCACCACTGGGAGAAATAACCCCCAAGGAGACGGTGAGTTGACACCAGTGTCCTCTGTGCTGGCTTTGAGCCACTCCTGGGGTGGCTTGGAGCAGGGGGACAAGGCGGGACCTGTGGCTCATTCATTCCCCAGCCACCAGTCCATCGCCCGAGGGATCTTTGGGAAAGAGAGCTTCTTTGTTCTAATTTAAAGCAATAGGTCAAGAAGCCAAAAATGAACAAATAAAACCATAAAAAAGCTTGACTTTACTTTGGAGATTTGGGATTGTTCAAACACGTGATTTATATTCTAGCATACGCGGAATAGCCACGAAAACTGCCCATCTGTTGACCATAAGGAAAACGTTAAGAAACTGCAAAGGCAAATGTCTACCGTCTGTTCACGGTGTGTGTGCATGGACACGCTGACAGAGAAACGCAGGTACACACGACCTGTGGTCCCTTCATGGAACACAACGCAGTTTAACAGAAATAAGAGCTAAGCTTTAAAAAGATTTCTAGGGGCGCCTGGGTGGCTCAGTGGATTGGGCCGCTGCCTTCGGCTCGGGTCATGATCTCAGGGTCCTGGGATCGAGCCTCGCATCGGGCTCTCTGCTCCGCAGGGAGCCTGCTTCCTCCTCTCTCTCTGCCTGCCTCTCTGCCTACTTGTGATCTCTCTCTGTCAAATAAATAAAAAAATAAAATAAAATAAAATAAAAAGATTTCTACCTGGAGATTAAGACCACAAATAAAAACTCATCTGTATAATTTGGGGGGTCATGAAGGAAACCAGAAGGGAAATTACACACTCTTTAAAAATGAAAGCAAGTGGGTGCCTGGGTGGCTCAGGGGGTTAAAGCCTCTGCCTTCGGCTCAGGTCATGATCTCAGGGTCCTGGGATGGAGCCCCGCATCGGGCTCTCTGCTCAGCTGGGAGCATGCTTCCCTTCCTCTCTCTCTGCCTGCCTCTCTGCCTACTTGTGATCTCTCTTGTCAAACAAATAAATAAAATCTTTGAAAAAAAAAAGAAAATGAAAGCAAGTGAGAACAGCACCCATTAAAACCAAGGGGTGCTCAGAGGGAGGTTGGGGTGATGACCGCACTCACTAGAACAACAGGAACGACCACACGTATGTGAACTGAGTTTTCGGTCCAAGAAACTAGGAGAAGAGCAATTTAAAAAACGCCAGATAAAGAAGGGATGAATTAACGAAGAGCAAACCAAAAGCAAGTGCATTAGAAAGGGAACAGGGCTGGAGGTGGCTTAGAAGGTGGAAAAGGCCAGCGGGAGAGCCAGTGAGTGGTGAGGCCAGAGTGAGGGACGGGAGGGGATGCAGACGAGGGCCCTGGAGAGAGGTGCGGGGTTGGGCGGAGGTCCCTGAACAGAGAGTGCCTTGATGCCAGCTTGATGATGCAAACAGAAGAGGTGTTTTTAAAGAAAAGTTCAAATGGAGGTCTAGAAAACAGGACTAGACACATCATCGTAGAGGTTGAAAAACGGTCAAGTATTTATCCCTAAACACAGAAGTGTTTGCTGGACCTTTTTCAGACATTTGAAGAACAGATACGTGGCATGTTACTGAACTTGCTCCTGAGTGGAGGAAAAGGGTGGAAAGTCATCGGCCACTTCAGACACGGATGTCCCCAGATAAGGCCATCCCACCTCTAAGCAGTGAGCACGCCACTCCGTTTACTTCATAGAGGAAGGAGAGAATCCTCTGATTGTTCGACAGGTGCTGAAAATCCACTTTGTAAAATTCAGCCCTTGTCAGTGTTAACACACCTGGAAAACCAAGAGGGGTAGGAAATTGCCTCTCTCTGATGGGGGCTCCCACGGACCTTGCTGCTCCAACCACTCACCAGTGGCTTGTTACAAACATTCCACTCAGGGAGGAAGCGCTTCTGAAACACACATGCGGCCGTGTCCTTGTGGCTCGGGGCTTCTGGGCCCCCTTTCCCCCAACTTCCCTGGCTCCAGCCCTAATATCCCAACCACTGAGCAGATCCCAGTCCCCTCCGACCCCCACTGGTCCTTCTCGGCCACCCTCGCTGTGCAGTCTGATAGCCTGGTTCCTGTGCCTGGAGATGAGTGCTCAGGGCCAGAACCCCTGTCTCCACGTGGCGCCGGTGTCTCCTCCAGTCCCACTAAAAGTCATTGGTGCACTCCCACTCCACGTCCACAGGACGAACGCCCAGCTGGCTTTCTCCACTCAGATGACTGATGAAAATCTCAAACCCAGCATGCCCAAGACCAGAATCTGCCTGCCGCCCCCCACCACCACCCCCTACTACCCCAGAACCCCTCCTGGTCAAATCTTTGCCTGGGCCGAGAAATCTTGGAATTATCCTGGACATAAATCCTGCTAATGCAGTTTTCCAAAATTCGTCCTTACCACCACTGCGGCTGATTGAAGCCGGTGTCAATTGCCTGGACTGTTGGGATAACCTCTTCCCTGGTTTCCTGGCTTCCGTCCTTGTCCTGCTCTCCCACTCCTGCTGCGTGCTGTACAGGACATTGGAGTGATCCTACTAAGACAGAGAGAATAGGTCAGTTTTCCACCCAAAGCCCTTAAGCTATTATCCACCCAAAGCACTGCCCACGGCCTGCACGGCCATCCAGGACCTGCCTCCACCCCACTCTCTGACTCATCTTGTACTTCCCTCTCCTCTTCTTCCTAGGCAAGCAGGTACCTACCCCAGGACCTTTGCATGCACTGTTGAAGGGCTATGCCCAGATGTCTGTGGGCTTGTTCCCTCATTTCTTTTAGATCTTCACACCCTCGCTTGCCGCCCTTCACCCTGCTAACAGAACTGCCCTCAGCAGACTCACTTGGGGTCAGTGAAACAAAAAGCAGCTGTAATTCCTAATCACAGGGCAAAAGCCGCATCAGGGTACCAGCTGGAGACTGTGCCTCCCAGTGAGGACCCAAGGTCACATGCAGGCAGCAGCCCAGGGCTTTTCGCCCAGCTCCTTGGAAGAGAACATCTTCGAGTCCCAGAAGATTCTCATGGTGTGTCACCCTTTGGTCATGGGAGCCATGCTTAGTGACCAGTAGGACACTAGTGGGGAATGCGTGAACCTGCGGAGAATCCCAGAATCCGCATTGTCAGACCCTGAATATGGGAAGGAAGGAGGATGTGTTTGAGGATCTGGGCTGGGTCTGTTGGGAAAACCCTGGTGGGTCAGTGGGGCCAAAGTGACCCCGCTCCTAGAGGTCACCACATGCGGCCTTCTCTCCTTCTCCTGAGGCTTGGGTTTGAGCTTCACCTTCTCGGGATCGTCTCGGTGAGCATCATTTCCTGCCGTGACTGGCACCAGCCTCTGCAGGAGGCTGGGCCCCAATTGCTTCATGTCCCTTGTGTCTTGTCACCTCCCCCCACCCCCACATCCAGAGTGCTCAGTGTGGTAGGGACGGGGGCAGGGGGGTAAAGATCACCCAGATCTGTTCAATTCAGCTGCTGTTTGCTGAGGACCTGCTGTTGTTTGCTGAGTACCTACTGTGTGCCAGGCCCTCTGCTAGGGATTCAGGGGAGAGAAGGAGTGAGCCAGACAGGGCCCTGCTGGAAGGCCTCGCATTATCCCGTCACCTGGAACTCCTACCAAGAAGCCCCTTAGAGCAATGACTAAATTTTGAAAACAGCAAATTTGAAACATTTCCAAAAAATGGCCAGGGTCTCTGCTTCTTGAGCACTCGGCAGGACCAGGCAAACTCTGGGCATAATGGGAAGGGGCCAGGGGCACTCAGGCCCCTCCTGGTGTCGAGGAGGCAGGTCCTGCCTGAGGACCCTCTTGGAAGAGCCCACGGACACAGGCAACCCAGCCTCAGAGGTAGGAGAGGGGTCCTTACCCTGCAGACCCTGGCCTTAAAACACGAGGGGGCAGACCTCCACGGGGGCCACATCACCAGTCCAGAGGTGACCACAGATGGTAGGATAGAGGAGCTGGCTGTGGGGCCCGCCAATAGCCTCCCGCAGCGGCCACGTAGCGAATCGCCCTTACAAAGCATGGGGGCTGTTACTACTTCTTATAAGGGAGCAGACCCACAGCTTCCTCCCACAGTGGCCTGTGCACTGAGGCTGGGGACTGACCCCTGGGACAGGGTGCTTGGGGGGGACTGTGGACACAGCTGAGCAGGGAGCCCTGAGAACCTGGGTCCAGCAGGGTACATCACTCACTGGCAAAGTGATGGTGGATACATTTCTGGGGCCTTGGTTTACCCTGGTGTGAAAGGGATGTTTACACTTTGCCTTGTGGGTCAGTCCATACCCGGGGAGCCACACTTCTTTGCCTTGGTGGGTCATTAGGGGCAGGGCTCCGGGTCAGACTACCCAGGTTTATATCTGGCTGCGGCCACATCCCACCCACGAGGCATGCAAACTTGCTTGCATTTCTGAGCCTGGCTTCTGCCCTGAGCAAGAAATCTTGGAATTATCCTGGAAAGGGGACGAGTGTCCCCTTTCTCCTCCCAGTGCTGTGGGAAGGACCCTGGAGTGTAGAATCTCTGTGTCTGAGTGGGGAGCCAGAGCTCCAAGTCGTCAGGGCTCATTCCTGTGCGCAGTGCAGAAAAAATGCTCAGTAAAGCCAAGGAACTCTTTCTGGGTCTCCTCTGTAAATGAAGGCTTTCAGCTGAGCGTAGCCTGGCGGGAGCCGCAAGGAAGCCCGTGCTGTGTTCTTATTTCTGCAGAGGCTTGGGCATCTTGGAGATCAGAGATGGTGGACACAGAGTTGTGAGAATCTGGGGGCAGATGCCTCCAGATCCCGACGGCAAGGCACTTGGGGCGCTGCTTTGGGACCAGCAACTCAACTGGAGCCACAGCCTCTGCTAAGGGGAGAGTCTGGGGGAGGACGGGGACAGAACTATGGAACATGGCATCACTTAGATTGTCTCCTTCCTCTCAACAACTGAGGACATCAGTCCGATTTCCATCCGTGTTTGCTAACCTGAAGATAAAAAGCCAAAATTGGTAAAACTTGCAAAACATTCTCACCTCCAAATTTCCAGTGACATCATTCTGTCCTTTCCTGGGTCGAGGGGAATAATTTTAGAAAAAGGCATTCTGTGAAATTAAAAGGCATTCATCAAATGTTATTTTATACGTAATGTAATCCACGGCTTTGCCGATTAGAGATGAAAATGCAGATATTGGACACGTAAGTTCTTATATTTGGAGGCAAGTGAGAGACTAAATTACAGTAAGACTTCTTATGCAGAGCCCTAGAATTTCCAGGTCTGGGGCACGTGTTCCTTGCAGATACCCTGCCCTGTATGGGGATGTCAGGTTCCCCGGGGGATCAGCTGTGCGAAGAAGGGTGTTGACCCCAGCGGCCAGTGCTGACAACCTCCTCAGCCAAATCATGAAAATTCCAAGTCTCCTCTGTTTGTCGGGCACAAGCTCCAGGGGGGCCAGAGCAGGTTCTCACAGGCCTGTCCTCCTGAGGGTCCCTGTCCTCTGCACACCTCAGGCTCTGCCCCGGGCCGTGTGGTCAGAGGGCTTCTTGCCAGGGAGGATGCCTGCCCTCCTCCAGCCCAGACAGAACCGGCTGTTCTTGCGTTACTGTAGAAACAGATTCAGTACCGGGCTGAGATCCTCCCCCTGGTGACTGGGAGACCCAAAGCTGGCTGATGTTCCCCCAGGTCCCCATGTCACAGCCACTTGTCCCCCAGGGGACAGGGTCCTGTGCTCCCAGGGCTATGGAACACATTCTAGACACTTTCCTGCCGCTAATGGAGGGGGGAGGGGTGTGCCGCTGAAGAGGGGCATCAGTAATCGTTCTGGGAATAAAATTACCGCCCACAGATAAATCCTAGAAACAGCTGCCTAGAATATTCTTTATATTGGAAAGTATGCTTTGAGGTCATTACTCAGGATTTTATAGGCCATTTCTTGGCTAAGCCCCAGGATGGCTTATGGCTTTGCAAACAGACGACGTTGCCTTTTATGAATGACAGATGGCTTTTATCACACCTCTGCAGTACCGCTTATGACAATAGGGCTGTGGCAATGCCCCATGCCCATAGGCATGGGCACAGCCCACAGGTCCAGCCTTCAGTAGGGGTCTCTGGACCACATCGGCTGAGGGGTGTTTCCCACTCTGTTTTCCTACCAGTTGCGTCACGGCGGGACAAGCCGCTGCTGGTGCCCCCGTATCGGGCACAGCCCCGTCACAGGCCAGTCTCCACAGTGGTCTGTTGCCCCCCACCCCCCAAGGTTCCCACACTGAGGCCTTTGTCCTTCCTCCTCCACCCTCTGCCCCACGGCCATCTGCGTGGACCTCCCTGCCCAACCTGCTCTCTTTACCAAAAGACAGAAATCAGTGTTTGTTGAGCTCCCGCAGTTCAGGCCTGTGTCTAGTGGTCAAGGCCAAAAGCCCCTTCTCCTCCTTCTCTCCCCTGGGCCCCTGCTGGACGGGTGCCTGTCTCCCGGGGATCCTGTAACTGGGGCTCAGATCTGCTCCGGCGCCTCCTGGCATGACAACAGGGTTGGAAAGATTTCTCAGTCCGGGGAAATCACTGCACTGGACTAAAGAGGAATGGTTTGAATACCCCAAATTCAGCTTCGGCTCCTCATCCAAAGCCTTGCAGGAGAGCTTGGCTGCCTGAGAGCAGGTCAGGGCCCACACTGTGCTGCTGGGGTTGAGGAACAGAGAAAAAGATTTGGGAACGTCATCCAGGGCGAGCAAGGCAGGACAAGCTGCAGGATGGAGCCCATCTAGAAGCAAGGAGGCAGAGGGACTGCAGTAGAAATAGGGATGGGGACAGATGTGGGGGGTGGGGTGTTCAGAAGCTTCTCGAAGGGACCCCAGAGGTCGCTCACTTTCCCTGGGAGCACTTTCATCACCTGGGTCTCAGGGTCTGCACCCCAGGCACCCCGGCAGGTGCTCTGCCCTGAACCTCCCAGACCGCCCTCCCCACCCCGTGGCCAGGGGACATCTCTTCTGTCCCTCTAAGCAGAGCCTGCTCCAGGCTGCTGTCCCCCAGATGGGATCTGATCACGGTCCGTGCTGGTGCCCTTAGGGCAGTCTTCATGTTCTCCAGGGAGATGAGGAGGAGCCTTGGACAGGCTTGGGGGACACTGGGTTCTCTTTGGAAAACCCCCAGCCCTAGCCCTCAGGGGACCCCAGGGCTGCCCAGACTGCCTTTGATGCCTCCCAGAAAATGCTGCCCCTCTCCTGGTCTGTCTCCCCCGCCCAGCACGTCCTCCTCCATGCGGCTGGCCCATCCCTGGAGAACACAGCTGCAAGGATTGCGGTATTCTGGGAGGCCTCAGGGATTTGGACCACGCACGGGGAAAGTGCAAAGGGGGGGTGCAGGAGCCAAGGGCCAGCAGCTGCTTGGGGGCCCACGGTGACTCCTCAGCGGGTGCTGACACTTCGATCTGCCTGTGGGCTTGGGGGAGCCCTAGGACTGTGTGGCCTGCCCAATGATCTGGGCTTGGGGAAAGCAAAGGGCCAACACTGCAGAACAACAGAGGCTCGGGTGTGACCTGGGGGCAGGACTTCCTGACTTCCTGGGAGGTGACTGCTGCACCCTGGCCTTTGGGCTCCCGTGTTCCCCCCCTCCCCACCAGGGAGACCCCAGAGGGGGAGGAGCAGCCCCCCACACAGGCACAGGGCCAAGCCTGCACCACGGACCCAGTTGTGTTTGCTGAATCAGGGACAAAGAGACTATTTGGGATATGGCTGGTATTATTTTAAACACTTATGGACTGAAATCCCTGAATGTGAAAGAGGCAGACTGGCCGTCCCTCCTTCCGCACTCTGGCCCCAAGCTCTGCCTTCCTTCCTGGTCTCTGTTGGAAAACCGGGTGTGAGCCCCAGCTCTGTGGGTATTGCTGCCGTCACGGTCTGCAGCTTCCTGCGGCCCCCGGTCGGCCCCCAGACCCAGCACAGTGGTCACGGGCCAGGCTGGCTGCAGGCAGGGTGCCAAAGGTAACTGCTCAGGTGGCTGGAAGCCAGACATCCAGAATCAAGGCACCGACTTCCATGTTTGATGTCTGGCGGGGACTTGCTTCCTGGACACTAGATGGCCATCTTCACACCATCTCCTCGTGTGGCCGAAAGGACAAAGGAGCTCTCTGGGGTCTTTTCTTATGAGGGCACTAATGCCATCCTTTGGGGCTCCCACCTCCTAACACCATCTCCCTGGGCATCAGGTTTCCATATATGAATGGGTGGGGGGAGTGGACTAGGGTTTCAGCTCATCCGAGAGTCTGAATCCATCAGTGAAATAGAAGGGGGTTGACCCCCTACCCGGACCTGGTGCCGGGATCAAAGGCGCACCCCCCGGGCTGACATGGCATCAGAGAAACGAGAAGGGAGAGGCTGGAGTGAAGGGCCAGCAAGTTCCTCTCAGAGGAGAAACCCAGAGGGGCTTCCCCGAGGAATGAGAGCCTCCCACCAGCCCCGGGTGCTGACCTACCGGCCGTGGCCTGACTCCCACCGGCTGCCCCATGGCCCATGCCCAGCCTCCCCTGGGAAAAGGAGTCACCTGCATTTGTGCCGTCTGCACACCCCTGGCCATTTCTGTGTCCCCTCGAGGGCATGGGTGAGTCCAGCTAGTCTGGAGGACTCAGGGCCTAAAGCCCAGGCTGCTCCGGCCATAACACATGGCTGAGGCCGGGTTGCAGATGCCTGGCAGCTTCGGGACCTCGGGCCTCTTCCTTCACCGAAACCACTTGCTTCTGGCCTAGGGTGACTCAACCGATTCTCTATTTTGGGCATCTGCAGATGCCTTCCTTCCTTTTCTGTCCTGTGGAGCCTGGTGTGGTAACAGAATGGCCCTGCATGCCCCGATTCTGGAAGCGTTAGACCTGGGGTGGTGACAGGAGCCAACCGCAGGCGAGCCCTTCTTCCCAGAGGCCACCTGGCTGGCACCTGTCTCCTGGGCCATCTTGGGGAGCTGATGCCGGGCTTTAAAGCAAGACTCCTGGACCCCTCTCACTGGTGTACACCACTGGGACACCGTGTTAAAGCCTGGTGGGGTCTTGCCTTATTGTCATCTTCCTGGCTGAGCAGAGGAAACCCCGAGAATCCCAGATCAGAGGTTTAGTTCCTGTTGAGGAAGGACGAAGAGAGCCATTCTCTTCTGGCAGCAGGAAGTGCCAGCCAAGGACTGGGCCTCACCAAGACTCCCTAGCCAACCATGAGCTCCACATGGCGAGCCCAGTGGGGTTGCTCAGGGCAGGGAGGACAGCTGAGTATCTGGGTAGACCCCCCCACGCATGGACACGCATGAACACACATGGACATGCATGGACACGTGGCTCTGTGTGTGTGTGTGTGCACGCACACACACACACACACCCTCCTCCCTGCAGCAGCAACCACACAGTGAATCTTGAATCCCATAAACCTAGGGCAGCAGAACGGCGGGAACACCCGTGCCAAAGCATTCCCTTGGTCACAGAAGACAGGTGCCATCAGCCATCGTCCCATTGCTCCTGGAACGGATCCAGAACCTGCCTTGGAGTAATTCATAAAAGACAAAAAGTGAAATGTTCCTACCCCATCTCCAAAATGCACCCATGCCTTCATTCTGGCCAGGGTTCCCCACCTGCCCTCCTGCACGGACCCACGCCCCCCAGCCACATCTACACGCCCTTCTCCACACCACAACATGCAAGAAACTCCTTTGGTTTGTTTCTCACTGAATCTCTCCCAGTCTCAGCACCTGAAGGCAGAGGTACCACTGTGAGCTTTGAGCAGCGTCCCGGATTTTTAAAAAAGCAGCTCTAAATCCATGCAGACTGAAGATCTGGATGGTGACAGCATCTCAACTCAGTTCCAGGTGCTGTGGGGGGTGGGTCCCAGCTTCCCTGAAATTCTCCCCTCTCTAGGGTTCCTGGGGGGTGGGCGATCCTCTTGTCTGGGAGAGGCGGCAGAATGGCGCAAGGGGTGGCCGCATGCGTGCGGGGAGAGTGGAAAGAAACTGGTGTCTTGAATCTTCCTGGGTACTAGATCCCAAGGACCCTTCCAGATGCAAACCTCTCCCGTATCTTCGAGAGGTGCCAGGCCTGCCACCGCCAGTTGCTGGGGTCCCGCCACCTCCCAGGCCCCGCCCTACACAGCTTTGCGTGGGGCATTGGGGAGGACGGCCCTCATTTCACCTACACCCAGCCTCCCGAGGGTGCAGGAGGATCCTTAGCCTTCAGGGTTTCTTTGCAGGGGGACGGGGCAGCTCAAGGGAGCAGGAATATGGGTGGTCACTCCTGGCACACAGCCAGATTTCTGGTGGGGCCTGGCTGACTTCTGGCCAGTACAGGTGGCCTGGTGGCTCGGAGCACCTGGGACAGGCTCCCTCCAGCCCTGTCAGCCAGAGAGCGCCTAAAACACATTGGGCAAAGCTACTGGGCCTAGAGCACTTTTCCAGTTCTCTCCCCGAGAAAAAGCAGGCAGAAAACTTTCTCTCTCTCTAGGCCAAGGATAAATTAGCTAAGGACACATGCAGCGCGACCATCATCTATCATCACGAGCCGGAAAGGATCCTGGGAACCTGTCCTGGCCTCGTGACTCAAGGTCAGAAGCTTCTGCTTTCCCTCATTATTTCTATTTTTAACAGTTGCGTTCAGGCCTCTTGCAAAAATAGCAAGAGGTGAGAACATTTCAAGTGCTAGCATGCCCCTCTTTGTCAGAAAACCACTGGGATGCAGGAAAAACCGGCCAGGATTTGGGTAGCATGGGTAGCGTCCTTCACCACCAGAGCTGAAACGACCCCAGTGATGCACGGGTCCATCTGCTCACGGCACAAGCGGGTAAACTGAGGCCAGCCAGCAGTCAGGTGCCCAGTTGGCCGGGGAGTGAGCCCAGGTTCTGGGGGCCTGATGGGCAGGCGGCGGTGCGAAGGGGCTGTCCCCTGCAGGCCCCCACCTGCACAGAGGGCCCGCCTCCCAAGCAGCCCGGAGACCTCGGAGGCTGCACATCTGTCACCGTCCTGTCGCAGGAAATTAGGGCGAACCCCTCTGATGCCAGGGCCGAAGCATGCACTCTTTTTTGCACACACGTATGTGCATGTACACACGTGTGTATGCACGAATGCACGTATATTTGAGGGCACCGCTGTGTGCCTGTGCACAGGTCTGGAATGGGGCTCCTCTGCAAGACTGGCGAGGCCCCAGGCCCACCCAGAAGGGTGGGCGTGGGTATCTATCCTGAAGAAGCTCCAGGCCAGCAGCCCAACCTCACTGTTGGAGCATTAGGGCGGCAGGTCTGAGTCGGCTAGGCCCCGTGAGCCTCCCCTCGCACACCCCAGCCCCCGCACCCCACTTCTTTGCCCCTCTCCATCTTCAGCGCATCATCTGGCTTCAGGCCCTGGGAAGGAGAACAAAGGAGATGTCGTGAGAGGACAGCAGGTCAAACCTCTGGCGGTCGCCAGACCCGCCGGCTCCCTGCACCTTTGGCTTCACTCCAGCCTCCCAGCCCTGAAACCTTGGGAACAGTCCTCGGGGCTGCCGGGGACCTTGCCCTTTCATGAAGGCCTGGACGGACCCTCTGGTCCACACACCCCCTTATTAGCTGACCAGGCATCTCAGAGTGCCTGCTGGGTGCCAGGAGAGTGGACAGCTGTCCACAGTTTGATGTGGGAGAGGGGCGTGCAAGGTCGTCAGGCCCCAGGGGAGGAACTCGTGGGCTGGGGAGGCTGGGGCTGACAGTGCATGCCGGCTCTCTGAGACTCACTGGTCCCCTCATACCAGCTCGACAGAGGAGGTGGGATGTGCTCAGGCTCTCCTTCCGGAATGAAGCCAGGGCCAAGGAGCCCAGAGAAAGGGACTCCAATGCTGCCTCTGCCTGGGATCCGGGTACCATCGGGAGGTGGCTCCCGACAGGGGGTGTCGGAGTGGGAGGGAGGTGCCCCGTCAGAACTCCCCCTGCAGACCTGCGGTCTAGACAGACCAGCCCCTGACCCGACCTGGCCACAGCTTGGACTCTGGGGGAGGTTACGTATCATGCTGAAATTTCAGTGTCTTCATCGGGGCCTCAGGACCTTGGAGAGGCTGCCCTCGGTTCCCTGCCACAAGGGTCTACCAGCAGCTCACAACATGGGCTTCCAGAGAGAGCAAGCGAAGGGCGGAGGGGGGAGAGGGAAAATCATGGGAGGGACAGCCTTTATGACCCAGTCTCCGAGGAAGAGCTAGTCATCACGGGAAGCAAGTCCCCGCGTCCTGGCCATGCAAAAGGGCAGGGGCCACATGGGGCAGTGCCTGGGAGGAGTTCACGAAACACAGGAGTGAGAAGAGAAGGGAGGGGACCCTTTGAACCCCAGAGCCTCTTCTAGGGCCTGTCACTCAGCTCCGTCCAGAGGGATCCCACCCTGCAGACCGCCACCGCCTTTTTGAAAAGCTAAATCCATAAAGCTATTCGTCACCCCTGACCCCACAAAGAAATCCCTGAACTGAAGAAACAAGCAAACAAGCACATAACAACAACAACGAAAAGGCGAACTTCCATTCTTAGAGATACTTGTGGCATGACCTGTCGAAGGATATATATCAGGGGAAAAAGAGTATTTCCGCATTCGAGAGATAGAAGGTGAATTTTGACTTACAAGCTTATTGGAATATGATGTAACTGTTTACCGTAATCGTTTTCAAAATGACTTAGATCTTGAGAAAACAGTGTGGATTAGAGGTTAAAACAGTATTATATGTGCACTAAGACAGAAACCACTTAAAATGTCTGCCCGAGGGGCGCCTGGGTGGCTCAGTGGATTAAGCCACTGCCTTCCGCTCAGGTCATGATCTCAGTGTCCTGGAATCGAGCCCCGCATCGGGCTCTCTGCTCCACAGGGAGCCTGCTTCCTCCTCTCTCTCTGCCTACTTGTGATCTCTCTTTCTGTCAAATAAATAAATAAAATCTTAAAAAAAAAAAAATGTCTGCCCGAACTAAACGTGCTACCTGATGTGAGCAAATGTTAAAAAAAAAAAAAAAAGAGTAACCAACTTCGGGATATGTGTTTTTCTCACATTTCTCGCTAACAAGAAGATACAGATTTTGTGAACACAGAGACTGGGGCCTGCCCGGCATGGGGACCAGGTCTGAGCAGGGAAGCTGCCAGTGGGAGTTAGGACCTCGGGGAGGGAGGTGGGAGCCAGGCCTAGGGAGGAAGGCCCCGTCTCGGGGGGGATTTATCATCATGAAAGAAACAAAGATCAATGATGTTAACATTCTCTCAAAATGATGATGGAGAAACTAATTCCTGAGAAAAAATTTTTTAAAGATAATGGAAAATAAGCTGTGTGCCTATAAATATTTTTGCCTTTTAATCAATTGTGATTAGAAAAGCCAGTGCCTGGAGCTGTTGTCTGGTGACAAGACGCATAGCCTCGGTGCACCGGCCTGGCCATTACTTAACCAGGGGCTTGATGGCAAGAAACACATCACCTGCTGGTTCATTCTATGGCTCATTAAGCAAGCATAGCAGACACCCATTACTGGTTTTGGCGTTAAGGAGATTTTGAAACGTATGCACCGCTAATAATTAGCAAAGGTCAGAGTGAACGTTAATGGAATTCTTAGAACATTAATGGGATTCTTCTCCGCACAGAGTAAGAGGGCCCATTTCCTCCTCCTGGTAATGCTGTGGGTGCTATTAAAAGCAAGGCTGGAGCCCACAGGACTAGGAAATTGCAGCCCCTGGCAGGAGGCCTCTGAGGCCTGCCTAATGCACAGCCCTCCCCTCAACATGGCCTGGGTGCCCTGGGGGAAGGACACACCTATGCTCCCAGAGCTGGGTGTCAGGACAGGGCGGGCCTGACTTAAGGGTTCTTGCTGTTCCCCAAGGCTCCATTTAAAGACTTCCCAGGCTGTGTCTGCCCCCCCTCCCCCCAGGCAGGGAGCAATTCAAGCCTGTTTTCCCTTTGAAACAATCTGGATTGTTAACATCCAAGTGCTTTAGAGGCAATGATTTTATACTCTGCTTTTAATGGATTTTTCAATAAAAGCAGAGAAAATATCACAGTGGAGTTACTAGGGAATGGCCAAGGGTGGGGGCTCAGAATCCACCCCCCTAAGGCCTTCCTCACCCCCTTCTGGTGGCACAGGCGTGCCCCTATAGCTCTACAGGATCGGAGGGACCCTGTTAGAGACCCCGACTTGTGGGGGCTGGCCGTCTCTGCACACAGGGCACACCTGTCTGACGGCATGGGCTTTCCCTCCCCGTGGACCCTGGCTGGTGGGGACTCAAGCACCTCCTGAGACAAGACAGGTGTGATTATGGACAATGTGCGGCCTGGCCAGGCCACAACACAGGACCAGGAGCTCCTGCGCACAATGTTGGCAGCAACCAGCCCCGGAGACTCGCCTCAGACACTGTGCGGAGCAGACCCTCGTTTCTACAAGGCAGGGCGATGGGCCCAGCTCACAGGCACAAAAGGCCGACGGCCCCAGAAGAGCTGTCTTGGGAGCTGCCTCTTACCATGACCTCTGTACAGATCAGGGAGGGGGGCTGTGTCCATCTATGGTTGTTTAACTCCCTCTTTGGGCAGGAGGCATAAACCCAGAGAGACTCTTGAGGACTCTTGGAGATGCGGAGGGAGTTGCACAACGTTGCTTCTGTGGGTCGGGCTGCCGACCTAGATCCAGAAAGGACGGTCCCATGTCACGCTCCCAATCATCCAGCCGGGAGGGTTATTCTGCCCACTTTAAGAACAAGCCGACAGTGGCATGGGGAGACGAAGGAGGCTTTTCCAGGGCCATAGGGCTGGCATGCGTCAGAGCCTGGACTGTGTTGTTACCCAGCGTAGAATCAAGCACACAGTAAGTGCTTATAAATGCGGATTCCGTTTTCCCTCCTTAGCTCATGGATGCAGGATGTAGATATTGTCTCTCTACCTGACCTGGTCCCTGGGGGGGGGGATCTCTCTATCGTCAGGGCTAGCAGAGTCCAGTGTGTGGCTGTGATGGGACCCAAGCCCCTGAGCCTGGTCCCCCTCACCTGGGATCTGGTTCCTGCCCATGAGCACAAGAGCCTCTGACTCCCAGGCAGATGTCCAGTGGGAAGATCCCTTGACCACCGGAACCCACTTTCCCCACCCTCCTTCCTACACAGAGGCAGGCAGGTGCGGAGCCTCAGGGCAGGAGTCCTCAGACCACCTACCCCATGCCCTTCCTGCTAGAACTCCTCCCACCCCTGCCCAGGGCCTGGCACTCGGCCCCCTCCCCAACGGGACCATCGTCCCAGTGTTTCTGCCCAGACAGCTAGATCTCAGGATGAGAGCCTCCCCCAAACACAGGCTGCTGAGGTCCCCAGGCCTGAAGGTTTAGGAGAACGTTTCCAGGGGGAGATGGAGGGCATGGACGGACAGGAGGGCTGAGCTGGGGCTGCGTGCTGGGTTGGTAGAACACATGGCGTGGGACCTTGGGGCTCGTGGGGGCAGTGCCGAGGGGCTGTGTGTTGCTTCGGGCAATCAGAACTCGACCTTGGAGGCAGGGGTCTGGGAACCCCTGGGAATGCCGGGTCTCATGCTGAGCATGAACCAGACCCCCCGGAGCTGGGGGCTGGCCCCGACCGTAGCCAGCACTGAGGCGAGGCTCCCAGCTGCCCGGACAGGTGGCCCTCTTGCCCTGGGCTTCCACAGAAGGACCCTGTCTTCCAGTGAGATTTTGGTGGGTGTGATGTCAGCCAGCCCTGTCATATGTGTGAGGGGTTGGGTCTCTCTTCTTGAGCTCCTGCTGCCACCACGGACCCAGACCAAGCACAGGCCTGCACCCCCACACCTGTGCTGACCCGCAGACCTGTGAGGAAGGGCTCCATGCTCTTCCACAGAAGCTGCTCGAGGGGGTCATTTCCTCCGTGACCTCATTGCAGCCACAGCCTATGGAGAGGACCTTCTCCGGTGCGTGTCAAATTAGAGACCACATGTCCCCCAACCCCCGCCTCCTCAGCCACTCACCCTGTGAGCCTCAGGCCGGCCCCTCTGCCCAGGCCAGGTCTCCACACATCTGCTTGTCTTGCCAGCAACTCAGGGCTCGCACGTGGTCACACGGAAGGGTGCTGCCACGGACAACAGGATCGGGTGGCCGGGTGACACCCACGGCCATGAGGAAGCACTCTACGACTGGTTCCTTCTGTCCACCCTGGCTCAGTGCTCCAAGTCAGGATGCGTCCCCCTGCCCCGCGGTCCTGGTGCAAGGGTGGCCAGTCACAGAGACCCCGTGGATCTGGCCCGTGTGGTTCTGACTGCCGGCACCAGGGAAGTAGTCGAGCCCTACTGGTGTTTACAGTGCAGTTGGGAGTGAAGGGCTGCCCATGGGGGTGCTGCTGACGGACAGCACACTCCCCATGTCCCTGCAACCTGTGTCCTTTTGGGGGGGACATAGGGGGAGGGGAAACGGGGGCAGGGCATCTTAAGAGTCATGTGGCCAATGGCCAGAAGCAATGTCCCTAGTCCCTTGGAGGGGGAGCCCTAACTGGGGCACAGGGAGGCTCTCCCACCATAAGATGAAGCCCCCCGCAGCTGCTGTCTATGTGTGCTCAGGTCCCAGAGCCTAGGGTCCTCCACAAATGAGCCTCCCAGCTGGGAGAACACCGTTCCCTCTCACGGTGGAAGGCAGAGGGAGCACAGTTCCCACTAAGAAAACCTGCCACCCGAACCCAGTGAGATTCAGTTAGGTTGAGAGCTGATTGCCCGGCTCACTGATGAGGAATTGGTGGTTTACCCAGCATCTGGGTGGCAGTGCAATGAGAATGTTGGGCCGGAGCCCTGGGAATCTGCATCCCAGAGAGTCGAGGTGTCTGCTGATGAAACCTGGTGCTGGGGGGCCTGAGCTGGGCCGCGCAGATGGCCCTGCTGGTACTGCTTCCAGTGGAGGCTCTGGGTCCTCGTTCCTGGAGGGGTGGTGCCTGGCGGAGAAGCTCTCCTGCTCCTGTGTCCCCATGGACCGTCCCGCCGACCCTCCTCCAAGGGGGTCCGCTCCTTGTGGGGCTAGCCGACAGAAGCAGCCGCTGAAATGCCCTTGAAAATGCTTCCATCAGGAAACATTCAGACACTTTAAGTATACACCTCATATCGCACTAAATGACTACTTTGCTAGCTTTGATAACTATGATTTCTTTACCTTCCAGTAAACAGGGACCTGGGCTTTTTGTTTTTATTTTGCAGGATAAAAGATAGCTCAGTGACTCCTTCTCCAGTGCCTGCCCGAGCAACCTCTCCGGCAGGTGTCAGGAGAAGGAGCAATGCAACCCCTTGGTGGGAGGTCTGTGCCTCCATACCCTGCTGCCCACCCCCAAACCCAGCAGGGACAGGACACCCACCTGAGGAGCCGAGAGAACAGAAAGGGGAGTGGTGACAGTAACTGCACTCCTGGGTATTTATCCCAAAGATACATGTGCAGTGAAAAGAAGGGTCACAGGCACCCAAATATTCATAGCAGCAATGGCCACCAAAGCCCAACTGTAGAAGGAACCGAGATGCCCTTCCACAGACCAATGGATAAGGAAGATGTGGTCCATATACACAATGGAATATTACTCAGCCATCAGAAAGGATGAATATCCATCATTTGCATCGACATGGATGGGACCGGAGAAGATTATGCTGAGTGAAATAAGTCAAGCAGAGAAAGTCAATTATATGGTTTCACTTATTTGCAGAACGTAAGAAATAGCATGGAGAACATTAGAAGGAAGGAAAAATGAAGGGGGGGAATCAGAGGGGGAGATGAACCATGAGAGACCATGGACTCTGGGAATCAAACTGAGGGTTTTTAGAGAGGAAGGGGGTGGGGGCATGGGTTAGCCCTGTGGTGGGTTTTAGGAGGGCACGGATTGCATGGAGCACTGGGTGTTACACACAAACAATGATTCATGGAACACCACAACAAACACTAATGATGTATTGCATGGTGACTAACAGAACACAATAAAAAGAGGGGGTGAGAGTCTTTGCTCCAGCACCTCCCACTCAGACCCCCCAGCCCCAGGAAGGCCTGTGTCTGGGCTCAGAAGGAGTAAAAGCCTCCTCAGGTCAACCACGATGCCTCCCACAGACCCACATCAGGTTTGCTCAGTACCACACCTTCCTCGTGGCCGTGATGCACTCTGTCCACAAACCGTGGCCTCCAGACCACGAGGCCCCTCTCTGCCGCCCTCTGGTTTCGTTTGACCAGCAGCACTCACTGCCATGGGTTCCATTATTCCCTGAAACACCCCTCACCAGCTCCCCCCTTCTCCATGTGCCTGGTGTGGTTGGCTCCAGCGTGGCCTCGCTGCCTCCCTTCCCCAGGCCCTAGCTCCCCACGGCTGCGCTCACACACCCCTCACTGTGCTCACAGCCACATACTTCCGGCCTGTGCCACACATGCTGTGGGTTACCTTTATGCCCACGGGGTCCTCCCACCTGCTCCCCCAGCCTGGCCTGCCACGATTCTCCTCTGCAGTGAACGGCCACCACCCAAGAGGCTACCTGACCAGATGTGAAGGCTGGAGCTGCGGCAGCCACTGTTGGAGGAGGGAGAACGGAAGGCACACACAGCGGGATGGAGGGATTCCCGCTTGCTAGAAGCCCCACTGCAAATTCCATGTCAGCGGGGAATGCCAATGGCCATGCTTCCTTCCCCAGAAAGAGAATGCATTTTGGGCTTATTTTAGCCACTGTTGTTTTGGCTTTCTGTTTACACAGCTGAACCAAATCATAGGGAATAACAAATCCGCAATCATTACAGAGCTGTCTCCCCTATAGTTTAACATCTTGGGCACAGCCATGCTGCTGCCCAAGAAAAACATTTCTAGCATAGAAAGCAAGCCCAGAACTCTCCAGAGCACCGGCCGCAGGACACGAAGGAAAACGAACCGGAAGGCTACTGAGGAAATCCATGTTCTTGGCTAACATCTTTTGGAAAAATGCCAGGCAATTTTTCTCGACCTTCTGTGTCACAACAATTAAGCAGCTGGTTTATGAACCATTAAACTGACTGTGCTCATTGATGATATTTGAGGTTCTGTTGAAATTCATAAGCGGGTTCATCTTTCATAATAATCTCACGATGGTTCATCCATCACATTTACAGCTTCAGAAACAGAGCAGGAAGTGTCATATCCTGTAATGTCTCCAGTAATGTTTATTTTTTCCTTAATTACAGCCTGAAAGCAAGGCTGCTCATGTGGATGGTGGAGGGTGGGTGGGGAAAGCTCCTGTAGCTGCTGATAGGACTTGAACATGGGCCATAAAGGCTGCCTCCTTACTCCAAGGAAAAGCCACCAGTGATCAGGAGGGCTCACTGTGCACGGCTGTGCAGTCTCTGGGGCCGGTCCCAAGAGGAGGTCAGCTGTGGCCAGAGGCCTGTGGGGACTGTCACTAGCTGCACAGACTTCCCCTGACCAACCCCCATTTACATCTTTGGGATTACCCTGGGCATTGTGAGTTGTACCCAAGTCACGAGCATAATCCCTGTGTATTCTGGGGGGAGGGGAGGCTCCATTCAGAAGCAGCCTGGGCAAATGCTCCTACCCCATGAAACCCTCAAAGTCCTCCGTGTCTACTCTGGGGGTGGGAACAGCCCAGCCTGGTCTTGGTATTTGCAGAAGTAACCCTCACCACCCACACCGTGTCCTGGGCGGGGACTGGTGGCGTGTCCCCAGGACTGGCCTTCTGCCCCCTGCAGAGTGCCTACGAACCCACGTTTCCCCAGATGTCTCCAGAAAGACCAGACCAGTGGGGTTCAAGCGGTAAGCCTGGTTGGCACTTCTCAGCTCCCTTGTGGAAGCAGATGTGGGGCAGAGCAGGTCCCATACCAGGACAGTGGGGCTGTGGGAGGGAAGGGATAACTCAGGGATGGCAGCCGCAGGCCAGGGTCCTGGGAATTCTGGATGATGAGGGAAGGGATGGGGGTCACTGGAAAGAACCAGCCTCCTAGAGACTGCTGAGAAGGAGACTGTGATATGCTGACCTGATTTAATTCTTGTACCAAAAAGAACAGCAATTTTAATTTTTTTAAAAGATTTTATTTATTTATTTGACAGACAGAGATCACAAGTAGGCAGAGAGGCAGGCAGAGGGATGAAGGGAAGCAGGCTTCCTGCTGAGCAGAGAGCCGGATGCAGGGCTCGATCCCAGGACCCTGAGATCATGACCCGAGCCGAAGGCAAAGGCCTAACCCACTGAGCCACCCAGGCGCCCCCAGCAATTTTAATTTTGAGAGAGAAAGTTATTAGTGTAAAGAAATTTAAATGTGGCATGATTTTAAAGAAAAAATGGCTCATATGGAAAGAAGTATTTGGCCCTAGTGCTGGCCTTGTTTCCTCCCCACTGGCTCAAGGTCGTGTTTCTGGGCCTGCAGAAGGGTGGCGGGACCACTATCCCGACCCCAAAACACACTCCCAACAGAGACACCCGAGACCAAGAGAGACTTAATTATGGTTATGGAACAAAAGAGACAGCTTATCAGCTTTGTAGTATGAAAACAGCCATCTGGGAGGATCTGGAGAGGCAGAGGGCCTGGCAAGGCGCCAAGCTCTTCACGTCAGCGACGGTTAGGACAGACCGACTGCTCCTAGACGTGTGGGGATCAGCGAGCACAGACAGCATAGTTCTCCTCCTGGGATGCACCCGCGCTGTCCTGTTGCAGATATGTGTTTACTCCTGTCTTGTTTTCAGATGTTTTCTCTTGGCCCTGGAGGCCACCCCTCTCATTTGTTAGCATCTTCTCTGCGCCCTTATTTGCCAAGACCCGCTTCTAATGTTCACTGGAGAACAGCTTTTCTCCATTGCAATCCATTATCCCCAAACTCTTAGGCAGTGTTATGGATATCGGCTTAAAAAATCAGCTGGAGTCACCCCCACCCCCTGCCAACCAAAAAAAAAAAAAAAAAAACCAAAAAACAAAAAAACAGAACCAAATAGCCAGAGGATTCCTGATAAAATAGAAACTAGCTCCCAAAGAAATTTAATCTAAAAATATAGCAATTTCTGCTCTCACCTCATTGTAGGAGAGCATACAGGAGGAAAAACTGGGACCTGCATCCAGGTGACTATCTTTTCCAATGCCTCTTCTGTGTTATTCCCAGGAATTACTCAAAAATGGGTAGAAAGAGAAAATCTGTGACAATAGAGAGGTGGGTCTTAAAAAGAAATGTGCATATAGGTAGGTCTTCCCAGCTAGGCAAAACCATTTTCTGCACAAATAATTCAGGTAAGCCAGGATAAAAGGTATATTGATGATGAGGGAACTCAGGACAAAGCCGTCTGAGCTGGACATTGTTGCTGATGGATCTCAAAAAGATTGTGCTAGAAGATTCTGTGAGCTGTCTCAACTATGTCATTATTCCCTTGATCTCTGAAGTGCTTTCAACTCCCCAGAATGGAGTGTGGGGCTTCTGGAAGGGCTGTGGCGGCAGTTCAGTGACTGGGGCTTCCTGCCCAGGGCTACATGTGACCCCATTAGAGTGGCCAATGAGGAAAAGATCCTGTCTGCCCCACATGCGCTTGATCTCATTCTCCATGGGCAACAGTGAGAATTGCATAACGGCATTATTAAGTATCCCAGAATTACATTAATTCTAATTAGCCAATAAAATCTCAGTGCACTAAAATCTTGATGAACCAGAACTGAAATAGCCAGAATTGCCATGTTGTATTGCACTCTTCAGAGAAAGAAACAGAGCAAGCAAAAATGTAATCTAAAACCAAATTATAACAGAAATTCCAGGCGCCATTCTGGGACTGATATATATCTATGTTAGTCTAAGACTGCTCTCATCTGTAATGCAGGACACACTCAAATCCGCCTGTGGGGACTTGGCTTTGGCTGCCTGACCCCCTTCATCTTTCAGGTCCAACTTACCCTCACCCCTCCCCATCCTGGAGGTGCCAGGTTCCCGGTCTTCCTCATGGAGGTCCTCCCTCCCAGCCTACATTTCGGCCTGGGTCTAAACTGCTTGTTCTCATTCCAAACACTGGGTTGCAGGCCTGGCTGTGATTCTCTGACCTTTGTCTTCATTGTCTTGTACAAGTACATCACACCTGCATATACAGTGATTAGGATGACATAACTCCCACCCGCACCCCTCATTCCAATACCCAAGCATCCCATAGTCACAGCCCCTAAATATCAAGAAACACTAGCAGTGAGATGGGCGGGCACCTCAGGGGGCGTGGAGTGTGAGGTAGCTCTGGGACACTTTCAAGGTGGGCAAACTCTGAACAACCGGGTCCCTGCAGCCCCACCCAGCCCATCTCCCACACAGAGGGAAAAGGAGGCATCACTCTGACCGCTCACCCTGGACTGTACAGAGTCTTTTGACCATGGCACATACCTCCTTTCCCCATTATTGTCTAGGTTAACATGGCAACCCTCCCTTTGCCCCCCTGACACTGGCCTTTCTGTACAGCACACTGGGCAGTTAGTTCTGGCTTTTCTGACCACTCCTCTCCCACCCACTTCCTGGACTGTGAATCACCATGCATCCAGGAGGGCCATCAGAGAAAGGCTGCCCTTTGGAGGGCAAGGTCTCAGAGCTGGGGCTGGAGCAATGGTGGTGAAGCCAAGCAGGCACCCCTTGCCTGGGACACCCCTAGGTCACATCCCAGGGCCAGTTGCCCCATCTAAAAGCGAAACTTTCCCACAGTCCCTTCTGGTGCGGAGTCTGTCAGTGAACTGGCCCCCATGGGTCTCCATCCACTCCCCAAGTTCCTGACCCCATACCCACACAAAGTCCAAGAGGAGCTCCTGGCAACTGAAACCCCCCTCAGAGAAACGACCTTCCCAGCAAACAATACGAAGACCCCACAAGGCAGCAAGGATCTTCCTAGGCCTCGGGTGTTTAGAACCCAAATGAGCCAAAATGATCAGTGGTACGGAAGACATTAAAAGTGTGACCCGTCCTAAGCATGTTCAAAAGAGCATTAGGCGGGGGCACCTGGGTGGTGCAGTCAGTTAGGCATCTGATTTAAATGTCAGCTCAGGTTATGATCTCAGGGGTTGTGAGATCAAATTGTGAGATACACGCTCAGCGGAGAGTTTGCTTGAGGACTCTCCCTCTGCTCCCCGCCATCCTGCTCTCCGTCTCTCCAATAAATAAATATTTTTTAAAAAATCATGTGTTTATTTGGGAAAACATAATTCTTGTGACGTCCTTGTTGGAGAAGCCTTACGCTAAAAATACAGAACTGCAAGCACCGTGCACGCGGCGGACCTCAGATGCGCAAACCCAGACACCAGACCTGGACAGGCCGCTCATGCGCAGAGCGGCGCGCAGTGCTGCAGCGACCCAACCCGCTGCCACAGAAATCGCCGGACTCAGGCGCGGGTTCGCGCACGCGCAGAGCCGGGCGCAGGCCGCAGGACAGACGGCTGGGACGAAGGGGAAGCTGTGGGCACGGGCAGAAAGTGGTGCCGGAGCCGCATAGCGCCGCCGGCGGCCATTGCCGGGGGCGGGCGCCGCACGCGCGAAGCCGCAGAGCAGGGGCGCTCACAGCCGTTAGGGGACGGAGAGCGAGGTCTGCGCGGAGACACGGGGGCAGCGGAAAAAGATGGTGGTCGGGAAGGCTGAGGGGTGGACCCTTTGTAGGCGGAAACCCGGGTACAGCGTGTGCCTCCTAACTGGGCGGGCCAAGAGCCCTCGACTTGAGTTCCACGGTGCACGCGAGGGCTCCGTGAGAGACTCAGCGTGCCGGAGGAGAGAGGCGAGGAGGACGACACTGTGGCGGCAGGCCCGGCGCATGCGCGGACTGTAGGCCCGCCACGGAGACCGGCCCTCGGTCCCCCCGCGTGTTACCCCTCTCGGCTGCCAGTTCCGCTTTCGCAGGTATTGGTGCGTGCCGCAAGGCCGCCCCAGCCAGGAGCCTGCGTTCAGAGCAGGCCCCGCCTTTGAGCCTCAGGGTCCGCGCACGCCTATGACGCCATCGGAAGGCGACGGGAAGCATCCGCGTCCCTGCCCTGTCGCCTCGCGAGAAGGGGACTCCCGCTTCCTGCGAACGTGGCGTGCGTCCGGGGGCGCGTCCGGTTGCCGGGCGGTGGCCGCCGGCGCCTTCCCTTCCTTTGCTGTCCCCGCCGGAGAGCGGCCTGAGCTTTCCCCGGGGGGGGCGGGGAACGGGCGGGGGCCACGGTGCGGGCACCCTCTAAGTGTTCATAGAGGGGGTGGGCGGCCTTCCCCCTCAGGTTCTCCCCCGCGTTCCCCTCACATTGTCCTCACGTACCCCCCACGTCCCCCTCATGTTCCCCCTACGTTCCCCTCACGTCGCCATGTTCCCTTCACGTCCCCCTCCCTCACGTCGCCATCACGTGGCCATCACATTACCCCCATGTTCCCCTCATGTCGCCATCACGTCCCCCTCACGTCCCCAACATGTTCCTCATCACGTTCGGCTTACGTGGCCATCACATTGCCCCCATGTTCCCCTTATGTCGCCATCACGTCCCCAACACTTTCCCCTCACGCCCCCTCACCACAGTCCTCTGGGGGCATGTTCTATGTGGGGGGTCTTAGAATTCGATTTAATGACCAGTCCTTACGAGCCGCTTAGTTGGGAGAAGTATGTCCTCAGTCTGTTTTGTGGTGTTTTCTAGTCGCGAGTAAAGGATCCTTTCTTCACCCTTTTATCGTTGTACCCAGGCCTTCTGAAACGGAGGACCTGTGCAAATCGCGTGCGGCCCTCGACATGCTGCTCACCGCCTCGCCCAGAGAGCTGTTGTCACCGGTGAGCCCGGGGTCGGTGTGGCAGGTGAGCCTGGGGTTTGTTTCCTTTTCGTCTCCGTTGCTGCCTCTGAAGGGGTAATTGGAGTGGTGGGTCACGGCAGGTGGACATGCTCAGTATAGGACAGGTGTCAAAGTAACGAGACTGTTCTTTTGTGTCCCCTGTAAGAGGAGCGAGGTGTCAGAGGCCACACCTTCCGACAGAGTCCGTGCACCAATGAACGAGGGCCATGTGCTGCCTGGGCCAGGACCTCCAGCCCCAGCTCGCCTGCAGGGACCGGTGTCCCTGTGATGCAGGTGTGCCCAGCTGCTGGGCTCCCTATCATCGCTAGGCTCCCCCCATCACTATCGTCCTCGCCCCCATCGCCGCGCTCTCCCCCATCGCCTGGCTCCCCTCCGTTGCCTGGCTCCCCCCCATCGCCTGGCTCCCCTCCATTGCCATACTCCCCCCGATCGCCGTGGGCCCCCACCTATCGCCGTGCTCCCCCCATTGCTGTGCTCCCCCCATTGCCGTGCTCTTCCTCATTGCTGTGCTCCCCCCCCATCGCCATGCTCCCCCTCATCGCCTTGTTCCCCCCTATCGCCGTGGTCTCTCTCATTGCCGCGCCCCCCCCCATTGCCTTGTTCCCCCTCATCGCCTGGCTTCCCTCATCGTCATGCTCTCCTTCATCGTCGTGCTCCCCCCATTGCTGTGCTCTCCCTCATCACCTGGCTCCCCCCCCATCGCATCCCTCCCCAACCCCCCCTCACTCCCGTTGCCTTGCTCCTCCCGCCATCACTGGGCTCCCCTGTTTGCTCAGTTTGCTCTCCCCTCATTGCATTGCTCCCCCCATCGCTGGGCTCCCATCTGTCCTGTGACCTTTTGTGGTCTCTCTTGGTCCTCCCTCCACACTGGGAGCTGCACCTCATATGGCATCTCTCTGTACCCTTTCCTGGTCCTGGAGAGAGGGCATGGATGGGGTGTGTGTGTGTGTGTGTGTGTGTGTACACGCATGCACGCTGTGTCTCATCTATACTCCAGCTTCTGTTCACCCAGTGCACTTGTTGCCTGACGAGCTGAGTGGATGAGGGGACGAATGTAGCTTTGTGAGGTTTTATTGTGCTCAGTACAGGAAATAGCAGCAAAGCAGGCAACTGCAGAGAAGGAAGCAGCTATTGGTGTTTTCCAGGCAGCCTCCAAGACCATAGACACATGGCAAAGGTGTGACTCGGTTGGTGGTGCTGCTGCAGAGGAGGGGAGTTACTTGATAAAGAAACGGTATTTATGTCTTTTTCAAGATCAGCTCTGTTGATCTTACGCAGCCACTTTACATGTACGTTTTGACAAAGTCCAGCACGTGGGAGCACCCATGGAATCACGACTGCAGTTGAGATCTGGAACTTCTGCCTCACCAGAGATGTTCCCATGAGCTCCTTCCCAACCAGTCCTCATGCCTCAGTCCCAGGTGCCCCTGATTCTCTTGCTTTCTCTGTGGAGATTTGTCCTGTGGTTCGTGCACCTGCTGCACAGGGAGCCAATGACTGAGACTCTGGCTTTGAAGCACAGCAAGCTTTATTATCTGAAGGGAAGGAGTCATTCCCAAAGCTGCTTTGCCTTGTTGAATCTAGGGGTAGTTTACATGTGATTGGTTGGGAATGTGAATATGTGAAGGGAATTTTATGGGTTTCTTGAAACTTGAGGGGGCAGTCTTCTTTTTTTTTTTTTTAAAGATTTTATTTATTTATTTGACAGAGTGAGAGAGTACAAGCAGGCAGAACAGCAGGCAGAGTGAGAGGGAGAAGCAGACTCCCTGCCAAGCGGGGAACCTGATGTGGGACTCGATCCCAGAATCCTGGGATCATGACCTGAACCCAAGGCAGATGCTTAACCAATTGAGCCCCCCAGGCGCCCTGAGGGGGCAGTTTTGAAACCACTGTTGGTAAACATTCTTTCAGACAGTGAGGCGCCATCTAGGACTGGTATACATCAGATAGTTTTAAGAAAATTGTTATCATCTGTTTTTTTATCAGATTTGTATAATCAGTTTCAAACAAGGACAAGGTCAATGATAAGTCATGCACAGGGCTTAAGGAAACACAAAAGAACAGAACATGGGGCTAGGTTAATAAGACAACTACAGTACAACTTACGATTTCAGAACACGTCCCAGAACCAAGTGTCTGGTCTTACTTACAGTAATTTCAAATACATGGAATCCTACAGCAGGTACTGGTTTTTGGTTTATTCGCTCAGCACATCTCTGCTATTATCTGGTCCCTTTATATTGCTAAGTGCTGTCAGGCAAGTGTTGTAGCCTTCCTGCTGATGAGCATATGGGTGTTTCATGTTTGGGCTGTGAACTTTTGTTCAGGCCTTTGTGTGGACGTATATATTCTTTTCTCTTGGGTAAATTATTTGCAGGGGAAGCCACTGTGTCATATGGTGAGTGTGTAGCATCTTAAGCTTCCAGCTTGTTTCTGTTATTGATAAATTGGACTTCACTACAGCGTAAAGGGGCTCACTAGAATAAGATGCGACTAGACCACACAGCACAGATAGGGATGTGGAGTGTAAAATGGTAGGGCCACTCTGGGAAAAGTTCTGGCAATTTCTTACAGAATTAAGTACCTACCTACCTTGTGAGTCAGTAATTCTACTCTTAGGTATTTAGCCATGTCTGAAAAGGACTTGTACAAAAATGTTTACAACTTTGTTCATGGGGCGCCTGGGTGGCTCAGTGGGTTAAGCCTCTGCCTTCAGCTCAGGTCATGATCTCAGGGTCCTGGAATCGAGCCCCGCATCAGGCTCTCTGCTTGGTGGGGAGTCTGCTTCCCCCCCCCACTCTCTGCCTACTTGTGATCCCTGTCAAATGAATAAATAAAATCTTAAAAACCCAAAACTTTGTTTATAGTAACCAAACTTAGAAACAGCCCTTGTGCCCATGTAGAGAATGGCTAATTTGTGTTCTATCCATACAGCGGGCTGTTATTGAGCAATAGAAGGAAAAGAGCTACTGATATGCAGAACGCAGTCTTAAAGGAGGACATCACATGTGATACCAGTTACATAAATCTGACCAAAGAACTCCGGTGGGGAAGATTCAGGAAAACTGAACAGGTTGACAATAGGATATTTCAAGTATTTGTTCTAGTAATTCTAAAAGGCTTTGGAAATCCTAGCACGTACCTATAGTTAGCCACACTTGCTAGTGTGTCCACTGTGTTTTGATTTTATTTCAGCTTGTTGTAGTCACCCTGATGATCTTGTTTACCAAGCGTGCTCAGACTGTGTGGACAGGTTACTTGATAATGAGAATTTGGGAGAGTCATTACCTCTTAGGAGATACTTGGTGGACTCCACATCTTAACGTGTGTGAGGTTCATGGGTGAAAAATGAGGAAGGGACACTGGTCTTGGGGAGCAGATGAGGGGCAGCTCCCAGAAGTGACCTCACCCCAGTGTGGCAGTGGTGGGAGTTTACTCGTGCTGGGAGTGAAGCCTGGGGCTGGGGAGACCACAGGACCACCTCTAGCTCCTACAGACCCTTTGTGCAGGTGGAAGAATGCCTCCACTGAGGAGATGGCCAGAAAATGCGTGTTCACTCCAGGCAGGTGTGCCCGGCTGGGCAGGACAGGGTTAGTCCTTAGGGGCGGAGGCAGACCAATAAATGGGTACACAAAGGCTGGGAGTGGTTTCAGTTAGCACAGAGAGAGACCTGAGGAACGGAGCTGGTCACAAATGGCAGGTGTGGCATGATGGCTGAGAACGGGAAGCTTAAAAGGTGCAAACCAGTTTGGTGTAGTGGATGGTTGTTAATGTCTTCAGTTTTTCCCATTTTTGCTTTGGTTCATCCTGGGTCTCTTTTGCTTTTTTGTGGTTGTTTGATGGGATCATTTTGAACTGGATCAGGCTGGCCAGGGACTAGTCCTACCCACGTGATCCTTGTTGGTTGGGTAGGGTGTAAGAGCACAGGAGTCTGCTCTTCTGCCACTGATGGAGGTGCCAGTCTCCCTTTGACCCCACTTACAGCCCTGGTGGGTTTTTTTTTCTTTCTTTCTTTTTTTTTAAGATTATATTTATTACTACTTTTTAATTTTTTTATTTTTTTAAAAAGCTTTCTGTGTTCTTTTTTGAGATTTTATTTATTTATTTGACAGACAGATCACAAGTAGGCAGAGAGAGAGGAAGGGAAGCAGGCTCCCTGCTGAGCAGCGAGCCCAATGCGGGGCTCGATCCCAGGACACTGGGATCATAACCTGAGCCAAAGGCAGAGGCTTTAACCCACTGAGCCACCCAGACGCCCCACTTTTTAATTATTTTTTAGAGATTTTATTTATTTTTGGATGCGCATGAAAGAGAGAACAAGCATAAGCAGGAGGAGGGGCACAGGCAGAAGGAGAGGGAGAGGGAGAGGCAGACTCCCCCTTGACAAGGAGCCTGACCTGGGGCTCGGACTCTGGGATCAAGACCTGAGCCAAAGGCAGACGCTTAACCAGCTGAGTCCCCCAGGCGCTCTCAGCCCTGCATTCTTGATGAAGGGAAATACCAGCTTCACTCATTGCCTCCAACCTGCAGGTCTGCTCCGGCAGAAGAGAGGTGGCTGCAGGTGTGACTGCACTGTCCTAGGGAGCCCCAGGTCCCTCCATGAGCTTAAGGAGGATTTTCTTTCTTCTTTTCTTCTTTTAGAGACGGAGGTGGGGGAAGGAGGGGCGGGGAGGGGGGAAATCCTAAGCAGGCTTCATGCCCAGTACGGAGCCCAAAGTGGGGCTCTATCTCACAATCCTGAGATCATGACCTGAGCCGAAATCAGGGGTCAAATGCTTAACCAAATGAGCCACTCAGACACCCCAAGGAGAACATTTTCTCAGCAGAGCTCACTACAAATCAACAGAAATGGAGTGTGGTGGGGTACCTTGACATTAAAATATGTGGAGAAATGCTCTAGTGTTCACTTAGGATGTTTCAGAAAGAAATCAGGTGATCTCTTATAGCATAGGTCAGGGCATCTTGGTGAAGAGAGAATGATCATGGGGCCTTTTGACACTCAGGGTTGTGTAAATCTTATGTAACACTGCATGTTGGTTCTTGCCATTCTCTGTAGGTAGACTGCAAAACCCCTTTCCCTTCTGTTTCCCTGCTCTCTGATTTGGGAGTTTCTTTTGCAGAGGATGGGGACCCTGCAGTGTCTGGGAAAAGAAACTGGACCATGCATAGTACGTTGGCTAGTGGTCCTGCATAGTGGAGATGCTCCCCCCCTGGGCACAGGGTTGCCTTCAGTGACACGAGACAACCAAGCTGAAAATGAGTTTCTGCCATTTCTTTCAGTCTAAAAGGCCTCCACTGAGTGAGGATTCAGAAACGTGCACGGATGTGGCCACCTGGCCTCCTCAGGGGTGGTGATGGCTGAGGGGGTCCACAGAGGCACAAGTACGTTGCTGCACAGACATTCTCAGTCCCTGCCACCCACATTCCTGCACAGGCTGTGCTCACACTGCATGCCCTCGGCTTTCTTTCCACACCCTGAGAATCATCCCAAGGTCTTATCCCATGTCTAGACTCCGGAATGCTAAGATGAAACCACAGCCCTACACACGTTCCTCCTCCCTCTGGAGGGGCTGACTTCTTCGATACCAAGCAGAGTGCTGGCCACAGCAGTCAGGCTTGTCTGGACATGGCCAGAGTCAGGCCACAAGTCCCTGCACCTCAGCCATGCAGACTCACAGGGCGCATACCCAAAGTCCTGCCCGAATCTTGCATATATATTCCAAGTCTTCTTTCCAAATCGGAAGATTAGCTTTTTTTTTTTTTTTTTTAAACAGGCAGAGATCACAAGAAGGTGGAGAGATAGAGGGGAAGCAGGCTCCCTGCTGAGCAGAGAGCCTGATGTGGGGCTGCATCCCAGGACCCTGAGATCATGATCTGAGCTGAAGGCAGAGGCTTAACCCACTGAGCCACCCAGGCGCCCCGGAAGATTAGCTTTACTACGAAATGATGACCAGCAATTTGAAAACTAGACAAAGGCCCCTCTGGAAAGGCTGTAATCCTGGCGATACCAATACCAAAAAGGGGCCTGGTCAGATAGAGTAGCTATCGTCACTCTGTGTCCACTTTATGTGACCTGCTCCCTTGGAAGGACAGCATTCCTGCACATGCTCTAATGAGTCAGAGTGGCCTCTGCTGACTAGAGGCTCCAGCTGCTTGGGAGGGAGGGGGAGAGCACCCTGTAGCTGCTCTCCCAGGATGGCCCATGGGCACAGGGTCCCTATATGGTGGTATGTAGGGAGTTTGTGCTCAGTCACTTCCCATAAGGATTAGCTTGAAAAAATATTCAGTAGGTAGTCTGGGCACCTATGTTTTATCCTACCCCACCTGCACAAGCAGTGTGAACTTGCTGGTGCCCTCTTGACCAAATCTCCAAAGGGGTCCCTCTTGTGGCACCACTGACCTTGCTGTTTCCAGACATCTTGACACATTGACCTCCTTGCTTTCCCTGGTCCCTGACCCTAGGATCCTGGAAGTGCATGGATTAACGCAGAGCAGCTGCAGAGGGACAGGACTGAAGGCCTCAGAGCCAAGCCTGGTATCAGCAGGTGGCCAAGAGAAGGTCCAGTTATGCTGGGTCTATGCTGAGCCCTAACATTGCTGGGGAGGGTTATACCAGCACAAGTGACCCCCCCCACCTGAAAAGAAATGGACCTGCACCCAGCACGTCTCCACAATTTGTTCCTTTATCCCATCAGTCAATGAAGTGTCTGTCTTCACTGGGATGTGGTGAAAGCTTCACTACATTCCCTTCAGGCACCTTCTGGGTCCTGGGGTGAGGCCAGAATCAGCCCTGCAGGCAGGGCTGGGCTCTCAAGCCAAGACCAGGCACTCAGTCTCTCTCCCCTGGGGAGCTTACTTGAGGGGTCTTGTCTCCATTCCTGAAAAGAGTGAATCTGTGCCATCAGATCTCACAGGGTCCCCAGTAAAGGCTAAACTTCAGGGTGGGCAGAGTCTCACAGTGGCTAGAAACGTCCTCTCTTGGGAGATGGAGGATGGGAAGTGACCCCTGGGAGGGCATTGCTTTCAGCTGCCCAGAACACTAGCCTGGGCTCCATCCTCTGCTCCCTGTAAGTGTGGGTCAGTATGGGCCTCTGAGGGGCCCAAGGGCAGTACAGTGTCCCTGCCAGAGATGTGCCAGGATCCCAGACCCAGGAGGGCCACCCCAGTCTCCAGGGCTGCAACCATCTGTCCCGGGCCTCATTGCCTCACTTGGAAATGGGCTTCACCCTCTGTGTCATGCCCGGGCTTTCAGAGAAGGCATTGACTGTCTCATGTGCATGGGACTCCCTCCAGAAGTCTACACCATGCATGAGAACTTGAAAATGTCCCAGGGAAACCCCGTGAAAGCAAAGCAGTGCCTCTGGCCGCAGTAAGCCTGCCCTGGGTCCTTCCCTGCAGTCCTCAGTAAGAGAAAGCTGCAGTCGTCATCAGCCTGGTATTGGGTCTCTGCAGCACTGCCCCCACCCCACCCAGGGCCTGGGGGCTTGGTTCTGAGGGAAGGATGAGAAGGGAAGTTTGAGGCAGATGCAGAGGGGAGAGAGGGGGCCTCACAGCCCCCATTTCCTTCTGTGATCATCACTGCAGATCATCCACAGTCAGAGGCCACATGTCTGATTGGAGCAGATGTAAGGGTGAAAATGTCTCTTCAGATAAACAACATTTAATAACATCTTCACATTTGTATTCACATCCCCACCACTGCTAACAGAAGTGACCCCGTGCCCAGCAAGGAGGCCCACCTGGGTGGCCTTCCAGGAGTCACATCATGGCCCTGGGTGTCCTGTGAGAAAGCTGGAGCCAGGCAGGCTTCCCCTCTGGGCCCTGGGCACCGGTCACCCATCATGAAAGGAAGGTGAGGGTGGGCTTCTGCCGTCTTTTCTCTACCACGTTAGAATTCTGATTTTTTAAAAAAATTTTATTTATTTATTTGACAAAGACAGTGAGAGGGAACACAAGCAGGGGGAGGGGCAGAGGGAGAAGCAGGCTTCCCGCCGAGCAGGGAGCCTGATGCAAGGCTTGATCTCAGGACCTTGAGATCATGGCCCAAGCCGAAGGCTGAGTCACACAGGTGCCCCTACCATGTCAAAGGCTGAGTCACACAGGTGCCCCTACCATGTCAGAATTCTAAAAGATGGGACATTTTCTGTATTTAGGCAGCTCTCAGGACCTTTGTGTACCCTCAACTTTCTAACTGGAAAAGTTCTTACTCTAAGGTGGTTGGTATTTTCCTTTCATGTAGGATCCTGCTCCCAACCCCTGATACTGATGAAAATGATTAAATTTTATTTTATTTAAAGTACATTTATTCCTGGTGCACCTGGGTGGCTCAGTTGGTTCAGTGTCCAACTCTTGACTTTGGTTCAGGTCATGATCTCAGGGTCGTGGGGTCAGGTCTCACATTGGGCTCCATGCTCAGCATGAAGTCGGCTTGACATCTCTCTATCCCTCTGCCTTTCCCCCCTGTGCTTGTGTACATGCCATCTCTCTCTCTCTCTACATGTCTCTAAAATAAATAAATCTTGGAAATACATTTATTTCTTCATTGTGACAGTAACAGAAGGAATATTTTTCCAAAACTAGAAGGATCTGACAGTTAATTTAATTTAATTTTTTTTTAAAGATTTTATTTATTTATTTGACAGATAGAGATCACAAGTAGGGAGAGAGGCAGGCAGAGAGAGAGAGAGAGGAGGAAGCAGGCTCCCCGCCAAGCAGAGAGCCCGATGCGGGGCTCGATCCCAGGACTCTGGGATCATGACCTGAGCAAAAGGCAGAGGCTTTAACCCACTGAGCTAGCCAGGCGCCCCCTGACAGTTAATTTTAAAAGCTGGTGAAAATAGGTAATAAATAAGGAGCAAACATGCTTTTTTTAAAATAATTTTTTATATTTATATTTTTATATTTTTTACTTAAAATCTGTAGCTGTGCATTAATTTTTGACTAAGTTTATTGAGATACACTTTTCACACAGTGAAACCTTCAGGTTTTGACACTTCATGTTGGTAAGTTTTGACAAATGTAGAACATCGATAAAGGTATGTAACAGTTCCATTGCTCCAGAAAGTCCCCTCATGCCTTGCTGGTCAGTACCCTGCCCAGATGCCATGGCCACTGGCCACCATCCCCAGGTGGCCAGTTCTAGCTCCATTTGCCACTCTGGATGTTTCTCTACAGGATTGAGGGCTCTGAGTAAGTACTGGTCTCAGGACTGGGTTTTTAGTCTTCGGTTTTAGTATAAACCACATTCTTAATTTGTCTTCCTAAGATGTACAGTTTCAGTATTTTTCCTCAAGTGGACTGAGAAACCGAGTGCATTTGTAAAGAAATCGAAGACCAGAATTCTTCCAAATATTCAAAAATTATTTTCTGTTTAAGAGTTGTCTTGCCTATACCTAATTCAAAATCAGTTTTTAAAACAACTTGACGGGTGCTTGGTGGCTCAACAACTTGAGGGGTGCTTGGTGCTTGGTGAGTTAAAGCCTCTGCCTTCGGCTCAGGTCATAATCCCAGGGTCCTAGGATTGAGCCCCACATTGGGCTCTCTGCTCAGCAGGGAGCCTGCTTCCCTCCCCCTCTCTCTGCCTGCCTCTCTGCCTAATTGTGGTCTTTGTCAAATAAATAAATAAATCTTAAAAAAAACACAAAACTTCAACTTGCCTTTATCTTGATTTTCTAAATCATTTATCTTAATCTTCATAGAAACAGTTTTCTTTCATTTTACATTAACAGGTAGTTGGTTTACATAATCAAACAAGCTATGCGGTAGGGAGAATGTGAATAGGCGGCATAAACAGGTTTAGGAGCAAACTGAGGTGTCCCAGCCGAGGACACCGAGGACACCGTGGAAAGTGGTCTGTTTTTGCTGAGCCTGCGACCATGTGGGTGGTAGAGCAGAGGCGGGACTATTGCAGGTGCTTACGTACAAACACACATGCAGATGGAACAGCCTGTGTGCACAACTGCAGGGCGGGGTGCCCAGCAGGCCACTCAGAGCTCACTGAGAGCTGACGTACTCCTGGCTGTGGTTCATTACAGCAAAAGGATACAGGTTAAAATAACCCAACGAGAAGACCCAGAGTTCAGACTTGGAGCTCCCAGCCATCTGTGGGCAGCGCTCCTTCCGGTCATCCATAGTCTCTCTTGGGTTTCTGTCATCTGCTGCTCTTGTGCTTGACCTGTCTCCAGCCGCTCTGGAGGGTGCCTCAAAACCCCCATCCCAAGTCACAGACTTCCTTGTGGGGCCCAGGGGCTGCAGGCAAACAAAGGCATTGTGGGGCTTAACCATCCCCCCTTAGGATCTGAGGGCAAGGCCAAGCCTGTCTTTGGACAGGGTTAAGTTCTTTACCACACAGTCCTATACAAATGCTTTCTTCCCCCCGAAAATGGAATCACACCACACATTTTATTTTGCGACCTTTTTCTGTTTTCTACCTGGATCCCTTTCCTTAGTCCAGAGGGTGTTTTTGGGTATCATCATCTTATGGATTCATGGCGTGACAGCTTTGTTCACCTGGGCTGTCTCGAATTTTCCATCACTATCTGCTCACTCTGGCAGCTTTTTAGGAAGAGAATTTGTATACTGGCAAGTGAATGTGGATGGGTGTCAGTCTGGGGTTTCAGTAGCAGACTCTGATATGAGGAATTTTTGAAAGGGATATAAAGGGCATGTTCCCTGGGAGACATGGTATTGAGGAGCGGGGAGTGACTTGGGCTCCAGCTCATGAAGGAACTCTGGCGACTGCAGGTCACAGCTCACAGGTGTTCCTATCTAGAGGCAAGGGTGTTCAGGTTCATAACCTTCCTGTCAATGACCAGTTAAGGGTTGTAATTCCCAGACAGTTCCTCCAGGAGCTCAGGGGAAGGGGGTTCTTATGGCCATAGGGCAGCCCTCTGTTAAATATTTAGAAGCTGGATGTTGGGAGTGAAAGACCTGGAGCTTAGATATGTAAAAATGATAGATGAACAGCTGGAAATGCAGGTAGAACATGGATGGCATCTACTGCAATTAGATCCAAAGAGACCATGACATTCAGAGGGCCACAAGTACTTATTTCTTGGAGTAAGTGGAAGCTCTTGGTGGAATCCCCTGACCTCAAGACCCAGTGGGGTGAGCACCTAGACCAGAAGCAGAAGCTCAGGGACCACTGCCATCACCCCCGTAGACCCGGGGCAGGTTTGCTTTGGTGTTGGCCTCTGGCGCCCTGAGCAGGGATGTTGGGGAAGTGTCTTTACTCCGTTAGATCCCACACAAGCTCAGACTCTCCCCAGGGACTGTTAATAGACAAGTAGAACATGGTGGCAAAGATGAAGTGACTGCTGCCTATAGGAATACCCTCCACCCATTGGATTCTCCGTCCTCCCCACCCACCCCACCTGCCCCGTCTTCTCCATCCACCCCATTTGCCCCTCCTGTCCAGTTTGACATAAGGTTATTTGAGTGAAAGACACTTGGAGAACAGCAAGCACAAGAACAGTCTTACTTCCCTGTTCTTTCTGAGAACAAGAGACAGACCTGGGGAAAGGTACCACCCCTGCCCCAGGAGAAAGGCGGTGGCCTTGCCAAGGGGATGGGAGTCCAGGCTAAGACAGTTCTGAGAACTTGTTACAGTAACTCCCGTCCAGGTGTTTTGGATACTTTCCCACAGTTTCCTCTTTGTGCACACTATCATGAAACATCTTGGTTTTGCCATTTCTCTGAGTCGTCATTCTCATGAGGGCTCCCACGTTATGAAAAACTTATATTAAGTAAACTAGTGCATCCCCCTCCCCACCACCCCGCTCCCTGCTAATTCTCAGGCCAGGATGGAGACCTCAAAAAGGTTGACTGCTTTTCCTCCCTACATCCTCAGTCCCAGAACAGTTTCCACAGGAAATGGGGACTGGAAGACTGTGAGTGAGTGATCAGTGACCACAGCATTCTCATTCCTCCCGCAGACCTGCCCCGGGGAGCCTGTGAATCTTCCCTCTTGGCATGTGTGCTTTTGCTCATTGTGTTCTTTAGTCCATAGGCCGGGTTCTCAGAACACCTGTGTTTATTTGTCCCTGAATGTGGCCTTCTACCTCCGAACAGGACCCCAAGGAGAAAACAGGAAGGATTCATATACTCAGTTAAAATCCTGCACAAGCAGTAGGCAAAGAACAGAGCAGTGATCTGATGAGACCATATATTCAATAATTACACAAAAAATTTAGGACCCTCAGGGCACCTGGGGAGCTCAGTCCTTTAAGCATCTGCCTTTGGCTCAGGTCACGATCTCAGCATCCTGGGATCAAGCCCCACGTTGGGCTTCCTGCTCATTGGGGAGCCTGCTCCTCCCCGACTCGTGCTCTCTCTCTCTCTTTCTTGCTCTCTCTCAAATAAATAAAATCTTTAAAAACAAATTTCGGACCCTAAATGAGTAAAGAGCTTTGAGAGAGAAAATTCTGACAGACTGTGACGTAGAAAGACATGGACAGTGCCTCACACATGAGGGAACGTAAATGACCACTTGACCTGAGAAAAGGTTCCCCTGCACAAGCCATCAAATAAATGCAAATTGAAACAAGATTGCTTTTTCTCTTATCAGAGGGGCAGAGATTAAAACATCATAATATCCCCTGTTGACAGGGGAGACTGGGAGGGATGCAGATGTGCATCCTGTCTGCACCACAGGCCTCAGAAGGCGCTCACCTGTGTGGGTCCGAGACCATTTGTCTTGCAGAGAAACATCAAGTCTTGTCCAAAAATAAGAGAAAAGCATCTAGTTCTTGTTATGGCCTTTCCAGAAAATACCGTAGGGGTTTATATCATGGAATTGCTTCAGTTGCTTTTCTCCTTTGTCCCCCTCTCTGCATGAGGGGATCCCATGGAGGCCGTCTCTTGTGTCCCTCTTCTCCCTGCTCCTCTGGGGAAGCTGGGTGGATGTGGGCACCGGGCTCAGTCTTTACTGTGCAGACTTAGCCTGTCTGTTCCCCAGCCCATCACGACCTCACTCGTCATGAGAAAGGGGCCGTCACCCTGAGCCCTTCCTGGGGCCTGGGGTCAGCGGTGGGAAAGGTGCTGAAATGTGTGCTTGCCAGCGCTGCCCTTTACGTGTTTCCATTCAGCCTCCCTGCAAGGCTTCAGTTCTAGAAATCCTTTGTTTCAGGGATTTGGTGTGTTTGTACATCAGAATCATCCTGAAGTTAGCAGAAAGCCAGACTCATACGAAGGAAAAACGAGGTGAAGGAAAAAATCCACTCTCCCAGGCTGCAGGGAGAGTGCTTTTGAGAAGTTCTGATCTACAAATATGAACAGAGCAATGGCTTCTCAGCAACCCTGGCGCAGGGCATTGGTCTATATCTTGGGGGAGATGCTGCCAAGCTGTGCCAATGCCCCGTTTCTCCTCAGATTTTTGCCTTGTAGCCGGAAACAATTATTATGGTGGTGTTTGTCTAGTGGTGACATTTTACTTCCTTCATCCCATCTACGTTTACTAATGAGAGCTTTTCTGTAGGAAAACACTGTTCCTTCTTTCACATTTATGTATCTATTTGAGTATTTATATCAACATGGACTCCTAGATGTTTTTTGGTCTATGGGTGATTATCTAACACTGTCCTTATTAATTAATTCAGAACATATGCAGAACCATTCGTTTTTCCTCAGATCATTCTAGCTTTGGTCATTTGGAGCTATTTCAAACTCCTTGATACTTACTTGGTGAATTCCTCAAAGCCAGCCTTCTTCTCAGACCTCCTGTGGGCAAGAGGAAAGAGGTGTGGGGACAGTACCCCCAGGGAAGAGTGAGTTTCCAGACTGCTGGTCCCTGCAGAGGTGATTTATCACATAGACACCAAAATCCACAGATAAACACTGATGGTAACAATCACAGTAAAAATGACCATTTATTGAGTGTGCCAAACGGTTTGGGTACATTTTCTTATTAAATCCTCATGATAAACCTAAGGTCTTAGTTTCACTATCCTCATTTTATACATGAGGAAACCGAGTCTAGGAGCTATAAGACCTTGGCTGGGTTCATGCGGCTGAAGAAGGAGAGGGTTTCCCGGAGCACATGTCCATTCATTGTTGCTGTGCATTCTCACTCCGACCGGGATTGGGGTCAGTGAGGATGCTGCCTTGCTCACGTGCATCCTTTTCAAAGTCTCTCCTCTTTGCAGGGCTGGAGCAGCTGATAAAAAAAGGACCTCTCTGTTTAGGCACTGGCTCCTCACTCCCAGTGGAGCTCCAGGACCTAAAAATAACCACATGTTTTCTGTTTTATACAGAGAAAAAAAGCAGTTTATTTTGTAATGTTTACTATTTCTGAACTACATGTATTTTTAAAATGTCTTTGGAGGTGTCCTTGGAGAAAGACACAATGCAGGTTTCACAAGGGTTCCTCCACTCTCTAATCCAGAGCTTCAGGGAACAACTGCTGGAGACCAGATGTTCTTGACCAAGAGATGGAGTTTCAGGAAGCCTCCCAGTTGCAGAAGGGCCCTGGGACCTTGGGGCCCTTCTGGATGGGCTGTCCCTATGCAGGAAGGGGCACATAATCCCATGGCCAGAGGCTGACTGTGGGAGCCCAGGCCTCGGTAGTCCTGAGGGGTGAGCAAGAGGTGGTAGTCGTTCAGCATCACTCTGGCTGCTGCCAAGCACGATCTTCATGGAAGGAGGGGAGGCATTTTGCTAGGCCTTTGTTTATGCTTCTTTGCTCCTGTAGTGAGTATGGTGGGGAACTCAGTTGTTTCTAGGGCTCCCCCCGAGATGGCAGGCTAGGATGGTCATGGGTGGCTGGTGGTGCTCGGTGCTGTTCCCTGCCTTTCCTTCTCACTGGGACACTGGAAGTTTCGGAAATATATAAAGAAAAATGAAGTGGGGCGCCTGGGTGGCTCAGTGGGTTAAGGCTCTGCCTTCAGCTTAGGTCATGATCTCAGGGTCCTGGGATCGAGCCCCGCATCGGGCTCTCTGCTCAGCAGGGAGCCTGTTTCTCCCTCTGTCTGTCTGCCTCTCTACCTACTTGTGATCTGTCACTGTCAAATAAATGAAGAAAATCTTTAAAAAAAAGGAGATTCCTTAAAAAAAAAAAAAGAACAAATGAAGTAAAAAGAGACACAAATTGCCCGTAGCACAGGAAGCTGGAACATGGCTGAGAGTCACAGACCACAGGGTTATTTCTAGTGAGCAAAGAGCAGTGGGACTGTGGGTGGGTGTGGGTGTGTGGATGGTGGAAGAGGATCCCTGCCCATTCCAGGGATTGCAGAGGGCAGGGCTGCCTGGATGTCTTCCAGGGAGCTCTCCCCTGTGGCCACCATGGGGGGGCTCTTCCCGTCAGGACCTCTCCTGCCACGTGGCTGGCACCAGCGGGCCTGAGCAGAAGTGTCTGGGGCATAGAGCCAGAGGTGGGCAGAGGCAGGAAGTAAGGGGGAACTATGCGGTGAGAATGGTGGCAACAAAATGTGTAAAATGAGCACGTGTCCTATAGAAAGTCAGTAGTAATTTGGAAAATGTGGTAGGGCCAAACTGAGACCGGATCTCAGTAATAACAACTCAGGAATTATTTGGAAAGGCAGAGGCGTAATGTGGAAAATGCTCACATTCTCACTGAGGTTATTAAAACAGTCTGAGTGAAGGAGAAACACTATCTCCTGAAGGCAGAGACAGACTAGCAGGTGGATTCATTCTGGGTTTGAAAGATTCCATGTAAGTCAGAACAAAGTGATACCTAGGTATTCTAAACCTGCTAATGTGATTCAGAGCTTATGTGGAGGAATCAGTGAACACAGAGAACCACAAGCGTCCCAAGGGAAGAACAGCTAGGACAGAGATTGTTTATCAGGTCTTAAACCTGATAAACAACAGTACAAAGTGACGGTCACTCAGAATGGGTGCAAGAGGCATCGTCTGTCAGTGGAAGAGCACAAACCAGTTCGAGAAGAATCTGAATTCATGTAATAATCTACTAAATGCTAATGGTATCATCAGTAGTCAATGAAGGGTATTCAGTCAGTGATGTGGGGCCGAGAAATAAGCTACATACATTAAAATTAAATGTCCTTATATCCCCTTAGAATATAATCAATTCTAGACAGATTTGATTTCCAAATAAAACCACAAAAGAAGAAGACTAAACAGAGGAATGTTTATCACCTCTAAGGTAAAAATTAACATTCTTCAGAAAAATATGTAAGAAAGCACACAAAAAATAGAATCAGCATTGAAATTATAATTTAAGACAACAAAGATGAAAAACCGGAGGGTAATTATAAAAATTTTTAGACATACTCCCATCATATATAAGAATTTCTAAAAAATGATTATCATATCAAATGAAAAATGGGCAAAAGATGTAAGACAAATAATAATAGTAAACATGGAAAAATGCATCATTATTGGTCAAATTGATAAAGCAGGTTTAGATCAGAAATTGTTACTGATTTTAAGAGGATTATAGGCAGTGTTGGTAAGTGAGGCATTTCCAAGTTTTTCTGGTGATGGTGGTGTGGAAAGATACAAATTTTCTTCATCCTTAGTTAAGGAAATATGTTGAGTTGACCCCTGTTATTCTGCTTCCCTTTCTCATTCAGTCCCTTCCTAAAGGACTCAAGGCCACTGTCTCTGGGGGCTGCGCTCAGGGGCCAGGGCAGGACGAGGGGGCATCCAGTGGGAGTGTGGCCAGTGTGGTGGGTGATCGCTCACAGCTGCTGTGGTCGAGGCAGTGTGGGGGCACCCCGAGGGACTGGCTTGAATACCATCTTCACTGAAATGAACAAGGACTTTTTTGGCCTGACAGCTCCTTTCGGTGCTGGATCTGAGAAAGATGAGCAGGAACTCTCAGACTGTGTAAGTGATGGGAACACGTCAGATACCACAGAAGTCTGTGTGAGGGTCCTGTCTGCCAGTTGCAGGACAAGTGCAGCATCAGAACAAGTAAAATTTGGGACAGATTGAATGTAATAGAAGCCACACATCAAACTGTTGTAAAGAAACCCACAAATAAGTTCAGAGTTCCATGAGAAATGGAAGATTTCAGTAGAAAATCAGTGCACACCGGTGTAATCAAGTGATGAAAGGAACATTGTCTGCAAAGGGACAGATGGCCACCTGATGTGTGTGTGGACAGTCCTTTGTGTAGCCTTCCTGTCCGAGATTCATCTAACCCTGAGTAGACCTCAGACAGACCCAGATAGACAGATGCTGCACGGAGCAGCGCACCGAGATCATGAGAGTCAAGATGGGACTGAGCGCTCCTCCTGACTCAGGGGAAAGGGTGAAGATACTGTAACGCAGTTCAGACTGGACCCTTCTGCTCTAGCAGTGACATTGGACCAGCAGCAAGACCTGGGAGGAGCTGAGGGTTAGGTTAATGCAGTGCACCTGGCTTTGATGTGGTTTGATGTGGATGGCTGGGCCGTCCTGATGCAGCACAGTGCCCTGGCTTGTGGGAAACTTGGGAGTGATAGAGCCTCCCAGTCAGCAATTTATTTTTAGAGCAGTCAGAAAAAATCCTTGCACTGCACTTGCAACTTCTGCTTAGGTTCGAGCTTTGTCACACACATAGGCACACACGTGTGTGCACACGCACGCATGCACACACATGCTCTTTGGCCTGGCTGTTCTACACCCAGAGGCTGTCCTAGAACGGTAACTAGAGTCCCTGCCCGAGCAGTGTGCAGCAAGCTTTAATTCATTAGAGTGAAACACTGGATACCCGGTGAGGGCCTGCCAGCAAGGAGCTGCACCCTGACACAATCCTGGTCAATATCATCTTGTCATCAAGACTCACGTCTGTGAAGGATATTTGATGACAGTGGAATGTGATGTGATGCTCACAGAGACAAGTTTGAGGACGGGTATGGGAGAATATTCCAGTTCAGACAAATGTGCAGAAAAACCTGGGAGGTTCAGGAAAGCAGGCAGATTTTGGATGACATCAGGCATGCACAAGGAGGGGGATGGAGGAGGGGGAGGGGGCTTATGACTCATTTAGGAAGCAGACCTTTCTGCCTTATGACTGGGCCTTCCCTTGGGAGCCCAGCCCCCAAATCAGCTCAAATGCAGAGCCTACTGACCTTTGGACCCCTCATAAGCCAGCTTGTGCTGGGCAGACTCCCAGGGCCCAGCACGAAGGGCAGGGAGCCTTCCAAGGGCATAGCTCCGGGGTCACCCTGTGGCCTCTGGGCTGCAGCTGGGGCACTCAGGGAGTGTTCCCCAGGCTAGACCATGGGCTCCCTAGCCTCCATGCTGTTCCTTCCCTGTGCAGCCACCCTCTGGAAGGATGGCCCTCTTCCCCTGACTCCCTCTGTAGAAGGGAGCAGCCTCAGTGCAGGCCCAGGCTCTGGGGGGGAAGTTCCAGGTGCAGCCACCCACCTTGAGCATTAGGCTCAGCCAGCAGCCCACACAGGGCCACGTTGACAGGTGCCGTGGACAGGTCCCTACTGTGGACAGGTGTGTCCACCCTGATTAGCGTCTGTGTCACCAGCCCAGCATGTTTTGGGCCCTGCCTGCACCAGCCTGTCACTCGCCGGGCATTGGAGACATGAAGATTCTATAACGGGAAGGTAGTTGTTAGGCTCCCTTACATCCCAACGCCCAGATCTCCTGACAAGGATTGTAATGGAGACCTGGTTTGCAAGGATATCGGCCCCATTCTCTGGCCGTTGTGGTGCATCTTCCTGGGGTCTCTGTTCAGTGTGTGGGGGGGAACTGGAGGGAGGATTCAGGTGCCAGAGAAGCAGCCCCACGGGTGCCTGGGCTTCCACAGCCTCAAGGGTCAGGGCTACAGCAGGGCGGCACCCACGGGCCTGGGGCCAGGCTGCAGGAGTTCAGAACCCAGCACTCCCTCCTCCATGCCTCAGCTTGTAAGTCTGTGGGATCTTTTTATTTCTTTATCTGAGTGTGAAGTACGCAAGTGTTTTCAGTTGTGAAGCTTTTATCTGTGTGAGCTACACTTCGATAAAAATGTTTTTAGAGGGGCGCCTGGGTGGCTCAGTGGGTTAAAGCCTCTGCCTTCAGCTCAGGTCATGATCCCAGGGTCCTGGGATCGAGCCCCACATCGGGTTCTCGGCTCAGCAGGGAGCCTGCTTCCTCCTCTCTCTCTGCCTCCCTCTCTGCCTACTTGAAATCTCTGTCTGTCAAATAAATAAAATCTTAAAAAAAAATGTTTTTAGAGAAAAAAATGAAAATACACTGATAGCGAGAGCTTAAGTCCCTGCTGGTGTGAGGCCTGTGTGACAGCCCCTTTCTTGTTCTGGGGTTCCATTTTCACAACTGCCAAGTGTAGAAGGCCACATAGATTCTCCTGTGATTCTGACACAGTGAGGACACCCCATTTATCCCAGTACCTCTGACGTGGGAGCTACCAGTGCATGCCGTTCTAGGAGCCTGGGGAGAGCAGGGCCACCCCAAACTACCCCACCTGGGTAGAGGGCTGCTCTGTGCGGTGAGGTGGGCTGGCAGGTGTAAGGAGCCTCTGGGCTCTGGCCTGCAGGTGTTAATCCAAAGGCAGCTCTGCACAAATGCCAAGCATCAGGCCTGGAGAACAGAGAGGACTGGTTTTCCCTGCAGAAGTCTCTTCCCTGCATTATTAGCCACTCCTTCGGTTTTCCTCATTTTGTGCATGACAAGAGGGTGCCTCAAAACCAGAGCTCTTGCCAGGGCTCCCTCAGAGGGCTGGGACCATCTCAGGCTCACGTGCATGGACACAGCAGCATTCCCACCCTGTGTTCATTTGCATCTGTCCAGCAAGATCCCTGTCCACAGGCATCTTCACCATGACCTTGACCTCAGGGCCCCATGGCCCTCAGCAGCCTAACTTAGTCCCCATGACTCACGGAGCACACAGACTCCCACTTCCTTTGGCTTGTCTAGAGTCAGCTCATCTTTCAGATTGATCTCATTTTCCACTTGGAGGGAGTGGGGCAGAGGGCCCCCAAGTGAGCCCTCCACTGCTGGGGATGGGGTGGGGTAGCGTGGGAGGGCCAGTTTGGGGTGAGTCCATAACCCTCACCCAGGGGCACCAGGGGCATCTGTGCCTCTGGTTCCCGTTTCCAGTCAGACCCCTCCCTGTAGCTGAGAAGGAGCCGCTGACCTCTGGTGCAGGAAATCTCTTAATATTAGAGAAGCATTCAGACAACCTGTATCTGGTTGTGCTCTACAGACTCAAATTCTGTCCTCTCGCTCATCTTGCAGATGTCCCGGTGCCGGGCGGGCCCAGGGCCTGTGGGTGAGGACAGCCCGCTCTCCCAGGGTGAGGAGGTAAGCTGCTCATGAGGTAAGCCTCATGGAGGTGGCCCTGATGCCAGCCACAGTCCCCAGCATCCCACACCGGCGCTGTCATGGGTTCATTCCCTTTCCCAGCTTGTCCTTCACTCTAACGGCGTTCTTGAGGTGTAGTTCACGTAGCACACAAGTCACCGCTTTGGTTTCCCTGTGCTCATACAGCACGTGAGCATCACCACACTTCATTGTGGGCCATTTTCACCCCAGAGAGACACCAGTACGCCTTCGCTCGCCCCATAATGACAATCATGGTGCAGCTGGCCGGGTCCAGTGGGAGCCACCTCCGGTGTGATTCCTGGTGCCACAGGCCCCCACCCGCCCTTGCTGGAGCCCCGGCTTAGCGGTGGGGTTCTCCTTGTCCAGCTCCTGATGCAGAATGGCTGCTCGCAGGCAGGAGTGTGGGACTGTGGCCACGGTGATGTAAGTACAAATCCAGCAGCTCTCATTGTAACCACTGGGGTGTTACCTGGCTGGAGGTCCCAAGGTCATGGCACATGTGGCCTTGAACCCTCCCAGGTTGGGTGCAGGCACTTGACCTAGCATGGGGCCCCAAGGACCTGACCCCCATTAAAATAGTTAATATGGGCCAGTGTGAATCAAAGAGGCCCTCGAGGACTGAGACTTCGGGCAAGTGAAGGCAGTTATTCCACTGGACAGCTGCTGTGCGCATTCCTCAGCTGGGGCCATGGTAAAGCTCTGCTCCCAGTGGTACTAAATCCACTGACTCTGGCTGACAGGAGCCCATGTGGACTTTGCTGTTACGGATCTGGCTGACTGGTTCTGTGCAGGGCCCATTTCGGCCACCATGTGTGTGCCCTCACCCTGGCAGCCGTCTCGGCCTCTGCTCACTGCTGGCAGCTTCTCTGTCCTTGGGGATGAGACTGCAGGGCTCCCCCCCACACCACTGCTCTCTCCTTCCCAGAGACATGCCCTGAGCAGATGGTGGGGTCTGGGCGTGCAGAACACAGGGGCTCAGAGCCGTCCTTGCCCCTTCATCCAGGAGCTAGCTACGGCTCAGGGCAGGGAGGCACGCAGAGACTTCTGCTGGCCCGGCAGCAGCTCTACTCCCTCAAATAGGAGGGACCCTCACGTAAGGCAGAGAAAGCACTTTCTGGGTCCCTCCAATGCACCTTCAGGCTACAAAGCGGTGCCCAAGGCAGACAGGGTTCCACCCGCCCTGGTTCTCCAGGGTACTCAGGCAAGCCTTGGCTTCTCTGGGAATTCAGCTGCTTCAGGAAGGAGTCCATCTGGGCTGGAGTTCAACATCACTCACTCACCAGCCTTGTGGCCTTTGGCATCCCTTGACCTTCAGGTGCAAGCCCCAGGGGAGCCTGAGCAGATTCCCTCAGGCCGGTCTTCCCGAGGCTCCCTGTCCTCCCCACACCTCAGGCTCTTCCCCGGGCCGTGTGGTTAGAGGATTCCTTGCCAGGGAAGATGCCTGCCCTCATCCACCCCAGACAGACCGGCTGTTCTTGCGTTACCATAGAAACAGATTCAGTACCGGGCTGAGATCCTCCCCCAGGTGACTGGGAGACCCCGAAGCCGGCCGGCGTTCCCCCAGGCCCCCATGTGCCAATGTATCCGACGGCAGAGGGCACGGCTCGTGGGCACGCACGGTCACTTTTCCCCCAGGGGACAGGGTCCTGTGCTCCCAGGGCTGTGGAACACATTCTAGACACTTTCCTGCTGCTAATGGAGTGGGGAGAGGGTGTGCCGCTGAAGAGGGGCATCAGTAATCGTTCTGGGAATAAAATTACCACCCACAGATAAATCCTAGAAACAGCTGCCTAGAATATTCTTTATATTGGGAAGTATGCTTTGAGGTCATTACTCAGGTTTTTATAGGCCATTTCTTGGCTGAGCCCCAGGATGACTTATGGCTTTGCAAATAGACGACATCACCTTTTATGAATGACAGATGGCTTTTATCACACCTCTGCAGTACCGCTTATGGCGATAGGGCTGTGGCGATGCCCCGTGGCCATGGGCACCTGAGAGGGCAGCATGGGCACAGCCCACAGGTCCAGCCTTCAGTAGGGGTCTCTGGACCACATCGGCTGAGGGGCATTTCTCCATCTGTTTTCCTGCCAGTTGCGTCACAGCGGGACAGGCCGCTGCTGGTGCCCCAGTATCGGGCACAGCCCTGGCACAGGCCAGTCTCCACGGGGATCTGTTGCCCCCACCCCTCGAGGTCCCCGCACTGTGGCCTTTGTCTCTCTTCCTCTACCCTCTGCCCCACAGCCATCTGTGTGGACCTCCTTGGCCAACCCATTCTCCTTGTCAATTTTTGTCTTTCTTTTTTTCTCTTCCCACAATCCAGGCCTGGCATAGAGGGGCAGCAGCTGCTCTCTGTAGCCCCGCGGCCCTGGGGGGCTCACGCTAACTATGGCTCCGATGAGCTTCAGCCCCGCTCTCATTGCAGCAGAATTATTATTATCTTATTTGTTTATTTGTCAGAGAGAGAGAGAGAACACACACAAGCAGGGCGAGTGGCAGGCAGAGGGAGAGGGAGAAGCAGGGTTCCCACTGAGCATGGAGCCTGATGCAGAATTTGATCCCGGGACCCTGGGATCATGACCTTAGCCAAAGGGAGACGCTTCACCGACTGAGCCACCCAGGCATCCCACAACAGAATTATTTTTATTTTTTTTAAAAGATTTTATTTATTTATTTGACAGAGAGAGATCACAAGTAGATAGAGAGGCAGGCAGAGAGAGAGAGAGAGGGAAGCAGGCTCCCTGCTGAGCAGAGAGCCCGATGCGGGACTCGATCCCAGGACCCGGAGATCATGACCTGAGCCGAAGGCAGCAGCTTAACCCACTGAGCCACCCAGGCGCCCCAGAATTATTTTTAATAAACGAATTTATTTCTCAATCTGGGAGAGATCACTGTATTTGGCCAAAATAGGCATGACTTAATTTTTTTTTTTTAAAGATTTTATTTATTTATTTGACAGACAGAGATCACAAGTAGGCAGAGAGGCAGGCAGAGAGAGAGAGGAAGGGAAGCAGGCTCCCTGCTGAGCAGAGAGCTGATGTGGGGCTCCATCCCAGGACCCTGGGATCATGACCCCAGCCGAAGGCAGAGAGGCTTTAACACACTGAGCCATCCAGGCGCCCCATGACTTAGTTTTTAAAATCAGCTCTGCTTAAAAAATGTTTAAAGAAAAGATGGCACACAGAGACTAGGCTGTTTAGATGACTGGAGACGGCATCAGGAAGAAGCCCAGAGACCAGGGGCTAATCCAGGGCTGAGACTGTTGTTTCTCCAGCAGGTCATGGGGCAGTGAGTCAAGCAGAGATAGGATGAGTCAAGACCACAGCCCAGAAACTGCAGTGACACATGAGCTGCTCTGGTGACCCAGGTGACCCTGGCTTTAGAGGAGCAGGGGGTAGGGAGCTGGGGGGCAGGAAGAGGGGGGGTCAAGGGCAGGGGGGAGGGGGAGGAGGGAGAGGGCTGGGGGAAGGACGGTAGGGGACAGGGGGAGCTGGGGAGGAGGGTGGGGACAATGCCCGTGTGCTGCTTGGTCCCTGAGACTCACACCAGTGGGTGTGGGCTGGTGAAACAAAGCTGCCTTGTGCACATGTATGTGTCACATCTATTCTGGAGGGTGGGTGGACCCACTCGGCCTCACACAGCCCAGCGTTTCCCATGGCCATGAACCATGGGCCCTCAGCTTTGAACAAGAGCAAAGTCAATGATCAGGAATGAGAGAGGGCTTTTGGCCCTGTGGCTGCTCCTGAGAGGACAGGGGTGTAGTGGTGGGAGCTGAGGCCCGGCTTATGGCGTCCCAGGAGCATCTGCATCCCCCCAGTCTGGCTGCTCCTCACTCAAGCCATGCAGCCAGCTGGCCATGGTGTCCAGCGGCCGCAGCCCGAGGGCCCCATCTGTCCTGGGGTGGCAAGCACTCCCACTAAGCTCATGTCCCGAGGCCCTGATGTCCCAGGGCTGTGGCAGAGCCAGCAGAGCCTGGGGCACTTGGCTCCCAGCCCAGGGTCCCCTCCTACCTCCTCCCTCTCTGTCACCCAGGCTGGGCAGGGAGACCCCTGGGAAACCCAGTGGGGTCTGTGAGGCCCAGTACTGAGCCTCCACTAGGAACAGGGAAGCTGACTTCCAAAGTCAGGGAGGACAGAGCAGGCCCTGCACCCAAGCCTCCCAGTGACCTTGCTCTATTAATTTCAGAGTGGACCCTGATAGCTGAGAGCACCCGGAGCTCAGGCCATTGCCCCCCCAGAGGCTCCCTGCCCCAGGCGTTGGGCCCTCTTCAAGGCAAGGCTGAGAAAGGCTTCAAGGGGCCACACCTGCTTTCACCTCTGCAAGGCTGGGAGGCCCCAGGGGACCCCGAGCCTCCAGTTCATCAACCCCAATCTGCACTTGGTGCCTGGGCAGATGGGCAGACCCCGTGGTGCCCCAGGCCCAGCAAGGCCTGATGTAGCACTGTGTCGGGAGAGCAGAGCCAGGGGACCCCTCTCGTTCTCACTGACCACCGCAGAGCTGTGGAGCCTCTCTGTGGCCCTTGCCTGTCAAGGTGCTGTTTGGAACCCGGAAGCCTGCCTCACTAGCACCCACCTTGGTCTGTAACTTCCATTGCTGATGAAGACAAGAGCAGTACAAGGAGAGCAGAGGGTCCCTCACTCAAGCAGGGGGATCAGGACAGGCTTCTTTGGGGAGTCGAGGGATGAGGCAGGATGGGGGCTGGAGGGAGCAGGGAGGGCCCTATGAGGGGCACTGATTGGGGGGTGGGTGTGGAGGGGAATAGAGGCCTCAGGGAGCTGAGCAGGGGGCCAGGTTGGGGAGTGGCGGGAGGTGGAGTGGGGAGGACATCAGGGATTTCCCGGAGGAGACGCTTGAGGTGGGCGTGGGGGGCATGTGCCCTTGGCCAGAGCTGGCTGTTGTGTCGAGACGCAGACTTTGAAACAGAAGGGGCCTGCCGGGGTCTCTCTGCCCCATTGTCTCTCCGCCCTGTCGTCTCTCCGTGGTGTCTGCCCCTCGTCCAGTGACCGTGTCCAGCAACCTCTACCCTTCATGGGGCTGCAGGGTCCCCATGTCTCACCCGGGCAGTGAACCCGTTGTGACCTTTGAAGCCGATGACATGTACGGTTTCCCCAAGTGTGACTCACCAGATGCAATGTTCCTGCAGAAGGGGGTCTGAAGGGGGCTGGCTAACTGCTGTTGCTGCTTCCTGCAGTGATTCTGTAAGGTCACGACACAGTCCATTCTTCACAGAAGACGACCAGGAGATCTGCATGAAGTGCAAACAGGAGCCTTTCGATGGCCCTGGGGCATGATGAGCAGCTGCAGCAGATCGGGGGACTAGTGTGAGGAGAACTCTCTGGGTGGCCTCGAGCCAGGCCACACACAGCAGCTCTGCGGGAGGCAGTCTGCGGGGCAAATGGGGCCTCACCTCCTGGAGAACGAGGATATACGACTGGGGGAGTTTGGGGATTCCAGAAGGGGAAGGAACATGCAGGGAGCCTGCTTGCCTGCCTGCCCAGCTTTCTGACTGACTGGGCCACCTGTGCAGAGCATTCCAGAAACAACCGGCCAAGGACAAGACCCGAGCCGAGGCTGGAGCTGCAGCCCTGGGGAGCCGAGTTAGCTCAGCTGACATCACCACCAGCTGAACCCAATGAGACACACCACTGGCAAAAAACACCAAAATCCTAAAACCAGTAATATGTTATATGCTAATTAATTGAATTTAAATGAAAAAAACAAACAAAACAGAATCAGAATCTTCTCCAGACCTCATTCATAATGTGGACACAACTCAGAATTACTATCCAACATGCAGAAGAACAAGTCCACGGGACGCACTCCTCGGAGAGAGGAACATGAGTGGGGAGAGAACCCAGGAGGCCCCAGGCGTCGAGACCCCAGACGGGGCTTGCACTCTGTGTGCCGTGAAGCTCGGTGACTCAGTGTGGAGATGTTCAGTGTTCTGCCCTCTGCATCCCTGGCCCGTTGAGGGCTGCGCAGGGACTCCCTTCATCCCTGGTTGTGCTCGTTCTCTGCAGTCCCCTCTGTCCTCTAACAGTACAGTGACTCCAGCTCTTCTGGCTTGCGTGAGAGAGATTTTTTCAATCTTTTTGCTTTCGTGTGTGTTTTTATGTCTCACGTGGGTGTGGGGCAGGCAGCACAGGGTTGAGTCCTGCTGTCTTACCCAACCTGACAACTTAGGCCTCCGGATTGGTGTCCGCAGAGCATTCTCATCTGATGCTGCTGTTGGTAAGAGTCAGTCTTAAATCTGCGACCTTACTATTTGTTTTTTACTGTCCATTTCATTTCTGTTTCCCTTTTCCTCTTAATCTGCCTTTTGGAGAATTTGAGTATTATGATCCCAATGAATCACATTTTTGCTGGTTCCGTGTAACTCTGTGCATGGGCACACATGGGCACATGTGTGTGCACGTGTGTGTGTGCATGTATACGTGCTCACATGCTTTAGGGTTTGTAGTGCACGGTTTTGACCTCATCCATCTTCACATAACGTCGCAGGTCCTCCATGCCAGTTCAGTGGCCTCACAGCAGTGGCCCCATACCCCAGCCAGGGTTCCTGGTGGTGTTGCTCTGTCCACACTCGTCTCCATACCAGGTCTCCCTGTGGCGTCATCTTCTTTCTGCCTGAAGGACTTCCTCAGCATCCCTTGATGCTGCTGTGCTGGACATGGTGAATTACTGTAGCTTCTGTAGGTCTGAGAAAGTTGATATTTCACCTTCTTTGCACCATTTGTTGCTGGTCATAGAATCGTGAATTAGTAGTTTTCCTGATGATGGAAGGCAGGCATTTGCCAGTAAAAGGTAACTAGTACCAAGCAGAAAAAAGATAACCCTACAGAGATGCATCAGGATCAAACAGATGGTTGCTAATGCCAAAAAGCAAATCTCAAAAGCAACTAGAGGAAAAGTGACTCTACACAGCGGGGATAATGGTTTGATGAACAGCCAACTTCTTATCAGACTCTCTGAGGATCGGAAGAGAATGAGACACCAGAGTTAAAGTGTAGAAAACAAACAAAAAGGCCTTTCAACCCAGAACCCTATATCTCTCTGTGTCCCCTTATATTCCTTGTGTCCCCCTATATCTCTTAGGTCCCCTATGTCCTCCTACATCCCCTATATCCCCTACTTCCCCCATGTCCTCTTCTGTCCCCCATGACCCCCATATCCCTTAGGTCCCTATGTTTCCCTGTATCCCTTATATTCCTGTATATCTCCCTATATGCAGCAAACATAGCCTTTAAGAGTGACTGCTGCGGGGCCCTGGGTGGCTCCATGGGTTAAAGCCTCTGCCTTCGGCTCAGGTCATGATCCCAGAGTCCTGGGATTGAGTCCCGCATCGGGCTCTCTGCTCCGTAGAGAGCCTGCTTCCTCCTCTCTCTCTGCCTGCCTCTCTGCCTCCTTGTGATCTCTGTCAAATAAATAAATAAAATATTTAAAAAAAAGAGTGACTGCTGAAATACAGCTTTTCTGGATTTTAGAAAGCTTAGAGAAATTATCACCAAAAAACTTCACCATCGAAGATGCTAAAGGAAGCTCTTTGGGATGAAGGACAGTACAGCAGAGCAGGAAGACGTAGATCCTCAGAACGGAGTAAGTAGCCTCAGAATGGTAAACAGGTGAATGTAAAAAAACAGGTCTCTTCGTGTTAGTGTGCTTGCTCCCCTGACTTCTGTGCAATACACACGACTTAAAGTCAAAACTGTAGTATCACTGGGGCTGTGGAGGGATGAACAGGTGCAGTGAGGGATGTCTAGGTCACTGAAACCTTACTGTGTGGCTCTGCAGTCACGACACGTGTCGTCCATGTGTCCAAATCCACAGAATGCACAATAATGCAAACTATGGGCTTCACGTGGTGATGATGTGATAGCAGAGCTTCCTCAGTGATAACAAGTGTCTCTCATGCCAGGGGTGCTGATCAGGGAGAAGGCTGGCCATGTGGGAGGGCAGGGGGCATGTGAGAAACCCCAGTACCTTATTCTGAAATTTGCTGTGAACCCAAAACTGCTCCCAAAAAATGAAGTCTTTAAATAAGACTGTAGTATTTTTTCCTGAGCTGTCTAAGATGGGTGGATGTAGGACATACATATGCTGACTGCAGCACGAAGGGTGGGAGGGGTGGCCCAGGATGGCAGCAATATTTCCACATTGTACTTGAAGTAGTAAGATGTTCATTGTAGGTGGGATGGGAAAAGTTCAAGATGGGTAAGAAAATGGTATGACATGCAGAAAACACATCTGAAGAAATTCTATAGCCACTCATAATTAAAAAAAAAAAAAAAGCCCAGCAAAGTAGAACTTCTTTAAAATGATATAGGCATCCAAGGGGCGCCTGGGTGGCTCAGTGGGTTAAAGCCTCTGCCTTTGGCTCAGGTCATGGTCCCAGGGTCCTGGGATCGAGCCCCGCATCGGGCTTTCCGCTTGGCGGGGAGCCTGCTTCCCCTTCTCACTCTTCTGCCTCTCTGCCTAATCTCTGTCTGTCAAATGAATAAAATTTTTAAAAAATGATATAGGCATCCACACAAAAGCCATAGTTAACATCAATAGTGAAAGGCCGAATGCTTCTTTTATAAATCAGGACCAAGACAAAGATGTCCTTTCTCGTGTTTCATATTCAACATCATGCTGGAATTCTCAGCTAGTGTGAAACAGCAAGAAAAAGAAAGAAAAGGCATACAGATTGGAAAGCAAGAAATAAAACTGTCCTTTTTCATAGATGACATGATGTCTAGGTAGAAAATATTGAAAAAGTAAAACCCAAAAGGCCAGTAGAATTCATAAATGAGTATTACAATGTCATAGGTTATAAAGTCAACATACAGAAATCATTTGTATTTCTATACACGAGCAATAAATGATTGGAAATTGAAACTTCTAAACTGCCACAGAAGAGCAGCAAAAATCACAACATACTTTGGAAAAGATCTTATATATACAGGATCTGTCCTGAAAACTCAAAAACTGGAAGAAATTTGGGCTGGTTTAACAGAACCAGAGTATAAAGAACAGAAATTTATTTCCCACATTCTGGAGGCTGGATGTCCAAGGTCAAGGTGCCAGCATGGTCATGTTCTGGTGGAGGCCCCTTTCTGGTTCATGCCCAGAACCTTCTCTGCATCATCCCATGGCGGAGGGGACCAGGTATCTCTCAGGAGCCTCTCCTATAAAGACACGGATTTCATTCATGAGGATGGCATCCACATGACCTGATCACCTCTGAGAGGTGCTTGGTTCTTTTGTCAATTCTTGAGGAACCCCATACTCAGTGGCCTTTCCCCAGTGGCCACCCCCATTTGCATTCCCACCAGCAGAGCATGAGGGTTCCCCTTTCTCCACATCCTCACCAACACATGCAGGCATTAGTTGTTTTGATAAAAACCATCCTAACGTATGGGAGATGATGTATTATTGTGGTTTTGTTTTGCATTTTGCTGATTATCAGTGATATTGAGCATCTTTTCATGTGTCTGTTGACCATTTGTTTTTTTTTGTGTTTTTTTAAGATTTTATTTATTTGACAGAGATCATAAGTAGGTGGAGAGGCAGGCAGAGAGAGGAGGAAGCAGGCTCCCTGCTGAGCAGAGAGCCTGACACGGGGCTCGATCCCAGGACTCTGGGATCATGACCTGAGCAGAAGGCAGCAGCCTTAACCCACTGAGCCACCCAGGCGCCCCAGTCTGTTGACCATTTGTATGTCTTCTAAGAAATGTCTATTTGAGTCCTTTGCTTATTTTTAATTGAGTTGTTTTTTGCTATAGAGCTGTGAAAATTCCTTATATTTTCAATATTAACCTCTTATCAGATGTACAGTTTGCAAATATTCTCTCCCAGTCTGTAGGCTGTCTCTGCCCTTGATGTTTTCCTGTGTTGTGCAAAAAGGCTTTCACTTTTTTTTTTTTTTTAAGATTTTTATTTATTTGACAGAGATCACAAGTAGGCAGAGAGGTAGGCAGAGAGCGGGGAGGGAAGCAGACTCTCCGCTGAGCAAAAAGCCCTCTGTGGGGCTTGATCCCAGGACCCCAGGATCATGACCTGACCCGAAGGCAGAGGCTTAACCCACTAAACCACCCAGGCGACCCAAAAGGCTTTTACTTTGAATGAGTTCCATTTGTCTATTTTGCTTTTGTTGCCTGTGCTTTTGGGGTCATATCTAAAAGAAGTATTATACAGACCAATCTCAAGGAGCTTTTCCTCTCTATTGTCTTCTAATAATTTTATGGTTTCAGGTCTTAAATTTAAGTTGTAATCCATTCTGAGTTGGTTTTTACATGGGGAGTGAGTTAAGGGTCCAGTTTCATTCTCTTTTTTTTTAATTTTTTTTAAAAGATTTTATTTATTTATTTGACAGACAGAGATCACAAGTAGGCAGGGAGGCAGGCAGAGAGAGAGTGGGGGAAGCAGGCTTTCTGCTGAGCAGAGAGCCTGACATGGGGCTCGATCCCAGGACCCTGGGATCATGACCTGGGCTGAAGGCAGAGGCTTTAACCCACTGAGCCACCCAGGTGCCCCCAGTTTCATTCTTTTGTGTGTGGAAAACCAGTCTTCTCGGCACTTTCAGTTGAAGATGCTGTTCTTTCCCCATTGTGTGTTCTTGATCTTTGTCAAAGGTCAGCTTACCATATGCATGGAGTTAGTTCTGAGCTCTCTTCTCCTCCATTGGTCTGTGTGTCTTTTCTTATGCCGGTGCCATGCTGTTTTGATTACTATAGCTTTGTAGTACATTTTAAATCAGGTAGCGTGAAGCCTCCAACTTTATTATTTTTGTTCAGAGTTGCTAAACAGGGGCACCTGGGTGGCTCAGAGGGTTAAAGCCTCTGCCTTCAGCTCGGGTCATGATCCCGGGGTCCTGGAATCGAGTCCCACACCGGGCTCTCTGCTCATCGGGGAGCCTGCTTCCTCCTCTCTCTCTGCCTGCCTCTCTGCCTACTTGTGAAATCTGTCTGTCAAATAAATAAATAAAAATCTTTAAAAAATTGCTAAGCAAAATAAATAAATTAAAAATTAAAAAATTGCTAAGCAACTTGTGCTGGTGACTCCTCTCCTGACATCCTGATTAATACTTATTTTTATGGACCAAGGTCTTCTTTTCTTTCTTTTTTTTAGAAGATTTCATTTATTTATTTGAGAGCGTGAGTGAGAGAGAGCACAAGCTGGTGTGGGGGAGAGGCAGGGGCAGAAGGAAAGGGAGAAGCAGACTGCCCGTTGAGCAGGGAGCCCGATGTAGGTCTCTGTGGCAGGACCCCAAGATCATGATCTGAGTTGAAGACAGACGCTTACTTCATCGACCCCCAGGGTTTTCAGTTAAAAGGCGGAGATTATCAGGATGGATACGAAACCAAGGCGTAGGATGAAAATATGACAGCGAGTGGTTTTCCCTCATTCGAATATTAAAATCATCTCAGTAATAGACCATTCTCTAGTGTCCTATGTTTTCCCACTCTCCTAATGTTATTACTGAATCTGAATAATTTTAAGGGGGAAAATTCTTTGTTTCATAGAAATGCCAAGTGGGGGACCCATTTTAAAAGACGTTGTCAAGGGTAATTCCAGGGCTTATCTTAAAGGAGGACCCAGTGCCCGTGTCCAGACCCTGGCTGAGGTCTTCCTGCCAGGACATGACCCTTGGAGGGAGGGACGGCAGCCACTGTAGGGACTCTGAGCTCCGCCAGCGGCAGGCAGGGGCCCTGGGGACGCAGGGACACAGGAAATCTGCTCGCCTACACCCGGCCCAACCCTGGGCAAGGCCTCAGGAGCTGGGAGGACTCCAGCATTACTTCGTAGACCAACACACCTCACCATGAGTTCCGGTAGGAAATCATGAGAGACAGGGAAGGTGCTGAGCTGGAGAAAGCAGGGCTGTCGGAGCTTCTGCTCCTGCCTCGGCCACAGGCTTGGCGACCGGCTTCCAACAAGCTCCTTTTTTCGTGGCTGGGTTTCCTCACCTGTAGTGATGCAAGCCAGGTGGTCCATGCTATGTGAGAGGCGCCTATGTAGGGCAGGTGTGCGTTTTCCTTCCTTGCCCGCAGTGCACCGGCAAGACCCCAGTGCCTCAGGTCACCCCTGCCCAACGTCCCTTTAGAAAGAGCCTCTGAGACACAGCCGGCGGCTTGGGTCCTTCACTGGTATGATTGTAATGGGCTGCCAGCATTTGCCAAGGGCATATGGGAGGGAGGGTAGTTGGTGACCTTGGCAGACGAGGCCCCACACCAGGGAAGGTGGGGTGCGATCACTTTCCTTCAGCCGCTCCACGTTCATCAGTGGGACAGTGAGTGGGGCTTGTTCTACCCAGTCACGGAGCAAAATGTATAATTTCTCCCAAAGAAATTTGATGTTAATGAGAGGCTGGATCGTAGGAGAGAGTTTGCACGTGTCAGGTTAATTTTAAATCAACCTTCAGGTCAATCTATCTTAATTATTTCATTAACCGCTTTTGACTGGCAATTCCAGTAATTGTATTAGCATAACACTTGGCAGTATAATTGCTTTTTGGATCCTGTTTGTTGTGATTCCAGAATCAGCTTCTGGGCTCTTTCCCTGTGCTTGTGTTAAATGTGTGTGTGTGTGTGTGTGTGCACGTGCACACGTGCATGTGCATGCTCGAAGGTGCATTGAGGGTGCTTTTTCCTGATTATTAATGAATGTATTTCATGGCGCTTATTGATATCAGGGAGCCCTGCCTTTATTTAAAAAATTTTTTAAAGAAAATTTTAAATTTTGAATATTTTTTAGATTTAGAGGAAATGGTGACAATAATTTCCACGTACTTCATATCTGGGCTCCTCTACTATTAATATCTATCTTTCCTGTGGCCCATTGGTCACAATTACCCAATATTGAAGCACTATTATTAAAGTCCACACTTTATTCAGGTTTTTTCTTTTTCCTTAATGTCCTTTTTTCGTCCTAGGATCCCACCCAAAAAATACCACCTTCCAGTTAGTCGTCATATCTCCTTAGTGGTCTCTTGGCTGTCACAGATTCTCAGCCTCTAACCACTTTCTGGTGATCCTCCCAGTTTTAAAGAGGATCGTCAGGCACTCTGATTGTACCGCAGTCAGAATTTGTTAGGATTATGCTGGGGGTGGGTTTTGGGGAGGCAGACCACAGAGGAGAAGCAGCATTCTCACTGCGCCATGTCGGGGTCCATACTAGCAACAAGACTCATCGTTCTGGACGTGACCTTGGCCACTTGACTGAGGTCATGTCTGTCTGACTTCTCCACTGTAAAGTTATTCATTACCCCCTTTTATACTGTACTGTTCGGAAGGCAGTCATTATGCAACACCCTTATTTTTTAAACAGCTTTATTGGGATATAATTCACATTTCAGACAATTCACCCATTTCCCATTTAAAGTGCACAATTCAGTGGTTTTTAGTGCACTCACAGATAGGAGTGACAATCATCACACACGTTTTTAGAACATTTTCTTCACCTCAAAAGGAGACTCCAAACCTTTTAGCTACTCCCTGCCCCCAGTAAGCCCCCCCCCAATCCCTAAGCAACCACTAACCACAGATCTGTCTGTTCTAGGTTTTTTGTCTGAATGCAGACATGGAACACGTGTCTAGGGGACTGGCCTCTCCCCCTGAGCCTAGTGTTAGAAGGTCTGTCCCTGTTAGTGAAGATGTCAGCCCTTCACTCCTCTTTCCTTCTTTCTTTCTTGAAGCCCTTAGTTCCTTTTGATATTCCTTCTGTGGCCACATCACAGTTTGCTCATCTGTCCCCCAGGTCACAGACACTGAATCACTCTTGTTTCTCAGCTTCATGGGGAGCACTGCTGGGAACGTCTGTGTGGGTTTTTACTGGAACATGTGCTCTAACTGGTCTTGGGCACCTGCCGAAGAATGGGAGAGCAGGGTTGTATGCTGGCTCCCTGGTAGCTTTGGAGGGCCGGCCAGCTGTGGTCCACAGCAGCTGCTCGAGTCCCCCATGACTCCAGCCGCCGGGAGGGCTCCGTCACCTCCATCCTTGCCGATGTCACCTGTGTCCTGTTGTTCTGAGAGCAGCCGTCTCACTTCGGGGCTCAGCCTGGTGCTGATTTGTTTTTTCCCAGCAACTGTCAGGGTTCAGCATCTTTTCATGAGCTGCCTAGTGCCCGTGTGTACATCTTCTTTCAAGAAATGCTGATTCAAAACCTTTTCTTGTTTTAAACTGGGGTATTTGCTTTTTTTTTTTTTTTTAAAGATTTTAGTTATTTATTTATTTGACAGAAATCACAAGAGAGGCAGGCAGAGAGAGAGAGGAAGGGAAGCACACTCTCCGCTGAACAGAGAGCCCGATGTGGGACTCGATCCCAGGACCCTGAGATCATGACCTGAGCCGAAGGCAGCAGCTTAACCCACTGAGCCACCCAGGCGCCCCTTTGCTTTTTGCTACCAAGTCTTATCCATTCTGGATGCAAGTCCCCTACCAGGTAGTTGATTTGCTAATATTTTCTCTCTTTCTGTGGGTTGTCTTTTTCTTTATTGGTGGTTCTGGTTGCAGTGTGAAAGATTGTAATTCTGATACAGTGTGATTTTTCTCTTCTTTTTCCTTTGATCCTTATGCTTTTGGTGTCACATTTAAGAACTCATTGCCTTAAAAAAAAAAAAAAAGAACTCATTGCCTAACTCAAGGCTGTGAGGATTTCCTCTACATTTTCTTCTCTGGGTGTTTCTGTCCTTGCCTACCAAGATGGTTTGCTCCATTGACTGAATTTTGGACATAAGGTCAACCATGTGTTTCTAGGGTGAATCTTGCTGGGTTCTTGTACACAACCCTTCTAGTCTGTTGCCAGATCTGGTCTGCTACTCTTGTGTGGAGCGTTTTTGCATCTGTGTGCTCAGGGGACTTGGTTTGCTGTTTTCTTGTAAAGTCCATCAACTCAAAGTATTGTCTAATTTCCTTCAGGATTTCTTCTTTGATCCATTTGGTTAAATAGGAATATGTTGTTAGATCTCTACATTTTTGTGAATGTTTAGATTTTTTAAATTTATTTTTTTTCAGTGTTCCAAAATAGATTTTCTTCAGTTATTGATGTCTAATTGAATTCTCTCATGGGTGTCCAATCTACTTTGTATGATTGCTACCCCTTTAAATGTGCAGAGACTTGGGGCACCTGGGTGGCTCGGTTGGTTGAGCGACTGCCTTCGGCTCAGGTCATGATCCTGGAGTTCCAGGTTTGAGCCCTGCTTTAGGCTCCCTGCTCACCGGGGAGTCTGCTTCTCCCTCTGCCCTCACACCATTCTCTCTCTCTCAAATAAATAAAATCTTAAAAAAGAATGAATGTACAGAGACTTGTTTTGCTGCCCAACGTATGGTCTTGTAGAATGTTCTGGGTGCCTGTAGAGACTATGTGTTCTGCCATATGGCCAGGGGCTCTGCAGAGGCACACAGGTCAAGGTGGCTTATGGTGTTGTTCAAACCCTGCATTTCCTTGTTGATGCTCAGCCTCGTTCCTCTGTCCTTCAGTGGAAATTTTGGCATTGAAGTCCACAGTTACTGTGCCCTTTTTGTTAGACTTAGCACCTGTGTCTGAGCTCCTTGATGGAAAACTGCTTAATTGGCTCTCAAGCTAATGGCCTCCCTTCCCCCATCAGATGCCTGACATCCCCTAATGGGAATCTTAGAATATTCTGGGCTCTACTTCAGGCTTTAGATCTGCCTCTAGTGTTTGCACTCTATACCTGAGGAAAGAGACCTGGGAAAACCGCTCCAAGACACCTGGCTGGTTCAGAGCTAGATTCTAAGACAGCCGAGTCTCGAATCTGTGCTCAGCACCACATTTCTAGACATCCTCTAGGGGTGCCTAGATGGTATCATGGCCATCACTGCACCAGGAGAAGACGGCAGTCAGTTGGCATGTTGACCCACCTCCAGGGAGCGGTAAGGGGCCAGGCAGGCAGGGGTCCCCAAGCCCCATGCCCCTGTGAGAAGGGGAGAAAGGGAGGCGACCGATGTGCAGAGTGTCCCCACGCTGGAGCCTCAGACACAGTTTATCCTGGCTTCATGTCAGGACCAGGAGAGAAGGCAGGGGGCGCTTACTGAGCCTGGCCTGGCCTGGCCCATGGTCGCCCTCTTTGTAACGAGACAGCCCCGCTGGTGGATTGATGAGAGGAAAGAGGTCTGCCACAGACCCAGTGTTCGTGCCTCCCTGCACTCAAATCTTTAGACTCAATCCTTAGTGAGTTGCTGTTAGGAGGGGAGGCCTTGGGGTGATTAGATCATGGGGTATTGGCACTTGTATAAACGAGGCCCCAGAAAGTACCCAGCACCCTGGGACACACGAGGAGCCACGGTCCACAAACCTCAGCAGAGCCAAGCCTGCCAGCTCCTTGACCTTGGATATCCAGCCTCCAGGCTATGGTAAATAAGTGTCTGTTGTTTGTAAACCCCTCAGGCTGTGATGTTCTCCTCCCGCAGCCTGAGTGGACCCAGATGCATTCCTCTCGAGTTCGGGGATAACTTAGTAAGTAGACATATGGTGCTGCTGAGCCATCTACTACCTGGAGAGTTTTGGAACCCTAATAAGAAAGGGCACCCATCATGACCTGTCCATTCTCCTGCCCAGGAGCCTGGAGCCCACGGTGTGTTGACTGCTTGGTGAACAACAGCTCTGAATGTGTGCCGAGGGGCACCTGGCCCTCGTCCTGAGGCCGAGATCGCTGCCCATTTCACAGACAGGACAACCGAGGCTCAGCTGAGCTCACATCACTGGGCTAAGTGGTCACAGTGAGGGCAGGGCAGATCCCTGGTCCAGGTCACGATTGCATGTGTGTCACTGGTCCTCTCCACCTGGGAGCAGTCCTATCCTCCCTCCCACTGTAACGGACCCTGCCCAAGCCTCTCGCTCCACCAGACCTCCTGACCTCCATCTCTCCTCCTGGTTCCCCGGAGTCTGGTTCTCATTCTGAGCAGCCTCGAGTTGTTGCTGATTGCCGCCCCTACCCACTCTGCGATGGGCACCAGGGTCTGGCACCCCTGTGGTCTCCTCCATGGTGCGGGGCTTGGAGGACCAATGAGTCAGGACAGCAGGCAGCAGCCTCAAGCCGAGGTAGCCTGCACCCAGGTCCCAAAGGACAGGGCTGGTAAGGTAGCCTATCGACTTCTTTGGGTCTGGGGAAGAGGAGGGATGACAGAGCAGATCATCTGGGGCCGTCTGGCCTGACAAACAGAAGCAGGAGCCCCTGGAGCCGATGAAGGTATGCTGTCTGAGCCCCCTGACTCCGTCTTCCTGTGTCCGCGGTGGGGACCGGTTTCCCCAGAGGCAGGGGATGGTGTGTACACAAGGCAGGCTCTGGCCCCACATATGTCTGGATCTGCCCATTTGCTGAGCCTGACACAGTGGCTCCCTTAGACCCGCCTTTCCAGGGCCTCTGTAGAAGGGCCCAAGGGCTGCTGAACGGTAGGGCACCCTCCTTGACTGGAAAGCGTCCTGGTGCAGTTACTGACCGCCTGCGAGGGGTACCCAGGGCAAGCGCCTGCAGCCCATGGGGACAAGTGGCAAGTGGCCTGCCCAGCCTCACCAGCGGAGGGCTAGACTGGAGTGCGGCCACGTCCCCTCTTGAAGACTCGGGAAGGGCACGGCCCCCCAGCAGTGTCTGTGCCCATGCAGCTCCCCTATCAGCTGGGTCCTCTGGGAGCCTGGGAAGGAGCAGCCTGGGACTGTGAGCACAGGAGCTCTGCGAGTCTCGTTGACCAGGGCGACTTCAGCAGCCCTTGTTCATTTCATTGCACCTTCTCCACTGGGGAGCTTCCTGCCCCGTGAATGGGAAGCCAGAGGGGAAACTGGGCTGAGCCCCCCAACCCGAGGAGAGGGGATGGGAGACCCTGACAGAGAGCCTGTCCATCCAGTCTGGGATCAAGCTGGAGCTCCATGCAAGGGAATTTTTCCTGATCTTATCTCAGAACGTGTCCAAGCCTCCCCTCCTGTGTGTGCTGCCCACGCTTTCCAGGTTCACTTGAAAATTGCCTCTAGAGCACTGTGGGGAAATCGAGGTGTACAGTGTTAAGGAGACAAGCTGTCTGTGCCCACATCCCTTGTGGGGTCTCCAGCTCAGGCTGGTAGAGGAACATGGGTAGGGTGCTGCCCTTCCTCCTAGGCATGCTGCAAACCGCTGGCCTGAGGGGTGCACCCCAGGACAGGATGGGGGGCTGGGGCTGGCTGTAGGTTCTGGTCCCTGCAGGTACAGCTGACATGCCTCTGCACCTGGAGTCTTCCCCACTGACCTCCCCTTCACCTCCGCCCCTCCCCACAGGGGACAAGCATCCTAGATTTGGTGTCTTTAAAGAGGGAGCATATTTGATGCCATTAAAATAGTTACATAGTATGAAGATTGATTTCCAAACCTTGTCCTTCAGCAGCAGCCTTTTTTTTCTTACTTATTACATTTTTTTAAAAAAAATTACGGTTAAAAAAACCATATAACGGGTGCCTGGGTGGCTCAATGAGTTAAAGCCTCTGCCTTCAGCTCAGGTCATGATCCCAGAGTCCTGGGATCGAGCCCCACATCAGGCTCTCTGCTGAGTGGGGGCCTGCTTCCCCCTCTCTCTCTGTCTGCTTCTCTGCCTCCTTGTGATCTCTCTGTCAAATAAATAAACAAAATCTTTTTTAAAAAAAACTCATATAACAAAATTTTCTCTTAGCCTTTTAAAAAAATTTTTAAACACTTTAAAAAAATTTTAAAAAGATTTTATTTATTTGACAGACAGAGATCACAAGTAGGCAGAGAGGCAGGCAGAGAGAGAGGAAGGGAAGCAGGCTCCCTGCCAAGCAGAGAGCCCGATGTGGGACACATATCCCAGGACCCCGGGATCATGACCCAAGCCAAAGGCAGAGGCTTTAACCCACCACCCCCTCTTAGCCTTTTAAAAGTGAACAGTTCTGGGGCATTGAGCGCATTCTTTTGGGACCACGTGTGGGATGGTCCTACTGGGCAGCCAGAGACATCCCCTGCCCTGGGGTCTATCAATGAGAACCCTTAAATGACATTAATTCCCCTTTTGTACAGACGAACCCCTCCAGCCTAGTACCTTCTGTCTGTATTGGCCAAAGATGGGCATTCAGGAGCTTTACCTGTAATGACTTGCTCGGGGTGCCCTTCACGATCACAGTTCTGCAGAGTTTCATCAGTGGGACTCTGGGGTATGCAGACAGACCACAGAAAGCTGCATGTTCTTGCTCCCTTCCTCCAGCCCCAAGCCCCAGCAGCCAAGTGAGCGGAAAGGCATGACTTAATACGCCTTTTTAGCGTCCTGCTGGCTAACACAGTGGTTGCTTCAAATGCCAGGTTGAATTCCAGAGCTAAGGCTGATACCGAAAGGTGTTTGCAGTAAACAGTTGATTAAGAAGTGCTTCCTGCCTGTGTTCGAAGAGAGGCTTTCTGGGGGAGGGGGTTTCAGCAGAACTTGGGACCAGGATGATGCTGTGGGCCCACAGTTAACTCAGACACCTCTTCTGTCCTCCTCATTTAGTTTGGGGTCTCTCCCAGGGCCTGGGGAGGCATGCCTGGACACCCTCTCCCTGGGACCTGCTCCCTACGCTACCCTGTGTTGCAGGTGCTCTGTGTCCCCCAAGAGAGGAGGATGAGTGGCTGGAAATGTCAGAGCTAGACGTCAGCCTCTTCTGAGCCATAGAAGGCGGGCCCCAGGGGAGGAAGGAAAGGAAGGGATAGGGCTCTGGACCTTCCCACTTGAGCGACAGTGGAGGAGGAGGCGCTGAGTGGCCGGACTGGGCAGTGATGCCATCCTGGAGGGGACACACAGAGGCACACGCAGGACAGAGACATGGATACACAGACACACACACACAGACATACACACAGACATGAAGACGCACACAGAGACATGCACACAGAGGCACACAGACGCACACAAGGACACACACAGACATGCAGGCATGCAGATGCACACATGCACACACAGACATACAGAGACGCAGATACACACACATGCACACACAGAGAAATACACAGATACACACATGCACACACACAGACACACACAGAGACATAGAGATGCACACATGCACACATGTTAGGCACACAGACGCATAGGCACACATTTGCAGAAACACACGCTCTCTTCAGCTTGGGGTCCACAGCCTCCTACCCTGACCTTGTCAGTGGAAGGAAAAAGAAAAACCACCAAAGTCCGGCATCCATGGCATGGAGCTGATTGTGAAAAATGCACATTCGCCCCCAGAGGAAAGGGCTTCTCATGTTAGTCTTTGGATTACAGTGGATTAGAATCAATCCAATCCCACTCTGGATTCATTCTGGAGAATTTCACGTCCCCCAAGACATTAGGCCCTGCCCCACGGGTGGATACTGGGCCGGGAGCCCTTCTGTCCTTCTCCAGGGATGATTTCGGATCTGACTGCCCTGTTCTCTGGTGGGGTTTTCCTTCCTGGAGAAAGACAGGAATCTCTAGGTGTGAGAAAAGCAATAGGTCCCGTACTTCCCAACATAGGCCGAGTCAGCTCCACATGGACCCAGGACTTAAATTCAGGGGTGTTCTTCAAAACTTGGCCTGCAAGCTTTGTGAATTATTTGAGACCTTGGAGCAGGCATTCCTTAAATATACTATGAAGAGCTCTAACCATAAAATAAGAAGCTAATACTTCCGAATACATTAAAAGCCTGTCAGTGAAAAATCCCCGTAATGAAAGTGCAGGGGAAATTGGAGATGAGACATTCACACCAGGAGCAGTAGATGTGCAGCTGTGGCTGTGTGTGTCCATCTGGGGCCATCAGTCACCCCTCTCCTCCCGCAGTCTGGTCTTTGGGCAGCGGAGGGTTTGCAGGGGTCCGTTCCTCGCAGGCCTGAGAGACCCTGGGACCCGCCTCCCCACCACTCCTCCCTGTGTTCCTGACTGGCCTTCCCAGAACCCTGTATAGTTTGAGGCAAGCAGCTGGGTGAGTCCGGCTGTGGGTCTGAGTTGTGGGCACCTGTGTTCCCAGCCACGGGGGCGAACAGGGGCAGGAGGAAATGCTTCTGAGTCAGAGATCCTGTGGGGCTCGTTTTCCAGCACACTGACCTCTCTGTGGCCCCAACACTAGGCCAGACAGAGAAGGGAGTGGGCTGTGGCTTCTGACTGTCCCATGAGCAAGTAGACACAGGCATACAGGCACACACAGGACAGAGACGTGGATACACAGACACACACACACACGCAGAGACACACACATGCCCTTGGGCAGATGCAACGGCAGCCACTGCTCTTTCATGGCCAGTGACAGCGCCCCTGGGTGGACCCCCAGAACAAGTCCAGGGCTGGGCCCTGTGAGCTCTGGGGCAGCCGGCGGGCGTGAATCCCCATGTAGCTCCAGGGTGCGCACATCCGGCTGCCCCCTCTTGGGGGCCTCCTGCCCCCTCTCCAGGCCCCACTCAGATTTCTGCTCCCAAAAAGCCAATCAGGGCTCCTGTCGGCGGCCAGTTTCCATCGACAATGGTGAGGGGGGCTTAAGTGCTAGTCTGCAAGAAGGTGACCTCAGGGGGCTTGGAGCCACAGGACAGGGCCTCTGGGAGGTTGTGGAGTGTGCCCGGGGCCTGGACACAGGGCCTGAGTCAGAACCCCAAGGGATATGGCGGTTTTGCGTCAGGCACACGGGAAGTTCTTAGGCAGACAGGGGGCTTGGAAGGAAACACTGGAGAGCTGAGCCCTGGCCCCTGTCCAATGCTCCCACAGGCCTGGTGGGGCTGGTGGGGTCGGACCCTGGTCCTGGGAGACCCTGTGGGGTTCGGGTTAGCAGAGCCGGTGCTCAACCTCCCTCTGACGAGCCCCAGCTGCTCCCCACAGCCAAACAAGAGCACCTACTCGGTGGAGGGACGTGAACTCCACGTGCTGATGGGTCTCACTCTCCGTGTGTTTGAGGAAAATAAGTAATTGGCAGTATTTGCCTCTTTTACCTCCCAAGACATCAAGTGCCAGGCAACTCCGTCAAGGCTTTTGTGGGGAGAATCTGATTCCTTGGGCCAGGCTAGTGTGGAGAGCCTAGGGACCACCTCCTCCTCAGGTCACCATTCTATCATCCTGGAGCTCTGAGGGTCCATGGACAGGGTGGTGGTTCTGGTGGGGCCCGGCTGGCCTTCCGGGTGGCCTCCTGCCTCGGTGGCCTGAGGTGCCGAGTCTGAGCTCCGGGCCTGGACAGTCACACCTGATCTGGCAGGCCAAGGACCCTGAGGCTCCGGGTTTGCAGGACAAACTTATACAGCTCGTCGTGGGGAGAAGCGGCTGGTGCGCTGACCACTAGGTCTCCTTCAGCTGAGGGAGCCAGACCAGCCATTGGCATGGAGGAGGAGCCTGGAGGTTGGGGCGCTCCTCAGAGTTGTGAGCTTTGGGCTGAGGGCCCAGCCTCCAGACTAGGCACGAGAGAGGCGGGAGTGGCTGCCTGAGCAGGGTCCCAGCGCTTTCGCCTCCCACCCCATCCTGTGGCACATTTGGCAGCAGGCAAGGGAGGCTGGGCTTCAGATGCTGAGAACTCTCAGCTCCTCTCATCAGGGACAAAGCGGGGACACCCGAATCCCGTCCCAGGATGTGCTGCAAAGCAAACGAGAGAGCACAATGAGCCGATCAGAAAGGCAGGGAGCATCAGAGATGGTGTAAAATCCAGGCAACCTTGCTTGAGCTTGCTTGCTTTCTTGCTTTCTTTCTTTTTTTTAAAGATTTTATTTATTTATTTGACAGACAGAGATCACAAGCAGGCAGAGAGCGGATGAAGCAGGCTCCCCACCAAGCAGAGAGCCCGATGCAGGGCTCAATCCCAGGACCCTGGGATCATGACCTGAGCCTGACACAGAGGCTTTAACCCACTGAGCCACCCAGGTGCCCCCTGGCTTGAGCTTTAATCCGAGCTTCCCCCTTCTTTCCCACCAGCCACTGCTCACCTGTTTGCTCTCCCTTCTTTTCAAGCAGGTGGGCTGGGTGCCTTGGGAGACAAGGGTGTCAGCAGAAAGCAAGGACAAAGGAATAGCTTCTTGGATTTTGATGTAAAAGCTCAGGTCCTCAGTAGGATAAAACCAGAGAGAAGGATTTGGGCAGAAACACGCTAAGTGAGAGCCCGGCCCGCTCGGGAGGACCCCAGTAGGGGACCTCCTGGCTGGGCTGCCCCTCCTACAGTGCAGGGTGCTGCCACCCTTCCCCCACACACTGACATACACACACACACTCACACACACACACACACACGCTCTGCATGCGTGCATTAGGCAGAGGGAGGACAAACCTTTCGGCCTCCGTACCTCGATGGTACTGACCACAGCCAGCTCAGACGTGTGTCTGGGCCTCTCCAGAGGGCTGCTCCAGGACCAGAGCTGGGACACTGGCCACACAGCAGGAGACCTCCTGATCGGGTGTATTTGAAACACGGCCTTGCTCTCTCCCCAGTGAAGGCCTTTGCTTTCTGGGTTTCCACCCTCTGGCTGGAAAGACCACTGGGGCCCATTTCCCTTCCAGCGGCACTCACAGGGGTCTGTGGGGAGGGAGCCATTGCTTCCCATGCAATCGTCTGTAGTCTTGACCTTTCACTGGCTGTGGGATGGTGGGCAGGTGACCCTCTCATGTGTGTGGCCAGGGCCCCCGAGCAGCAGTGTCTGCTGACAGGTGAGCTCACACGTGGAGCAGAGTGCTGGGCCCCCTGGGCCATCTGGCGAGGCCTTCTTGCCAGTAACAAGGGGCATCCGCAGCTGACGGCAGGAACAGGACCCCGAGAGAGTCTGGGGGCTTTCCCACCATCCCTGCGTGACCTGAGGGTCTGGTGGAGATCAACACACTAAGTGAACAGATGAAGGACAAAGGAAAACACGAGCCAGCCCACTTCTCCTGGAAACCAAACTTGGAACAGGCAGTTTACTCCACATTTCCTAGGGGCCCTAACAGACCCCATCTGCTGGCTCCCCACCCATGAGCGTCTGGGGAGACCCTCCCTGCTCTAGTCCCTCCAGCTGTAGCGGCCCTGGCTGTGGGTAGGGACAAAGGGCTCAAGACAGGGCGTCTCAGCGACCCGGCCCTCTTGCTTCTCCCGGGGAGTGTGTTGGGGGCCCGCTCAGCTGGCACAGCTGGGGGTGGCGGGTCACTGGGCTGCAGGGGCTGGCACTCAGGCTTGGCCTGCGACCCTGAGCTTGGACGCCCCTCATGCAGAGGCCCTCGGGTCAGAGAGCGGAGCAAGGCTGTTCTAATGGCACTGGAAGAAGAAAGGAGGCCCCACTGCCCCATTCAGTCTCCTCCCTCGTTGTTGCACGGCCGTGAGTGCTGCTGTCCCAACTGCTCTGTCCCTCCGCAGGTGACGCTTGTGACCCCATCTCCCCAGCACGTGTGGTGAGAGGACACAGCCACAGCGGCCTCAGGAAGGAGCCAGAGCCTTCTCTGGGTGTGAGGAGCCCGGAGGCTGGGGTGCTCATCTCCCAGTGCCTCTCTGGCTGGTGACACAGCCGCTAGCTGAGTGGGGTCCGTCCCTTGGTTTTCACAAAATCCCAGGGGGTTGGCACTAGCTGTGCCACCTGGACAAGCTGGGGCCGTCGGGGACCCTGGGACCCCCAGCCTCTGGTCTCGACCTCCCGGCGGACTTCTGCTGCCGCCCAGGACTGCACGGCCTTGCTCTGAGCCGGCTCACACCCTGAGCAGAGCCGGGTGCTCAACCACGTGGACATTGCATGACCACGAGTCCCCGGGACCAGCCTGGCGTCTGCATGGGAGAGGACAGGCACTGTGCATGTGGGCTGAGGGCAGGTACACACGGAGGGAAGAGAAGGGATGGAGACAGTCCCCCAAAACTGAACCCAGCTGACAGCAGGTATGAAATCGAACATTCCCCTGCCTTGTAACTCTCAGGGAGAGCGGGTCATGATGTCAGCAGAAACGTGACTATCTAGGAGGACAACACGGGGCACACGTGGCCCTCTGGGGACGGCCGGCAGCTGTGCTGGGCAGTGAGGCTCCCATCAGAAGATAGAGTGACAGGTGCTGGGGAACTGGGTTGCTTTCTGCAGGGACAAGACGCCGCTGAAAACTGACTCTCATTCACTCTGTCACAGAGTATTCACAAAAGCGTAAAACGTAAGTAGCTCAGCTCTTTGAAAACCTGGTTACTTGGAGATCATGGCAGCTGTAATTGAAAATGGGCTTCATGAGGCAGGGCCGCTTCAAGGGTCTCAGCCCGACCAGGTTCAGGGCCGGGACATCCAAGCGGCCCAGATGGCCAGCCCAGCCCTCACCTGTGGCCGGGTCCATGGCAGCCCGCGAGCCGGGTCCAGGCTGTGGCCAGATCCAGATGTGTGTGAGTGAGCGTGTACGCCTGTGTGAGTGTGGGGTGTTTCTGTGCCTGGGCGTTTGTGAATGTGTGTGTACGTGCAAGTGTGCTGTGGGAAACCATGATTGTGGCTGACCACATGCCCTCACTTGGTTCCTCGTCTGTGCCAGACACCACGGGGAGAAGGGAAGGAATGGGCGGGGCAGTGCCTGGCTGTGGGCCATGGGCTGAGTCACAGAAAGGTCACACTAAGGGCAAATGTCACCCTGACAAAGCAGCAGCCTCCGCAAGGCCTCATCTCTCAGACTGGGCCCCAAGGGCTGTAATCACAGCCTTGTGCCCCCTCTCACGCCTTGGCTTCCCCGTGGTCTCTCCGGAAGGCACGTCCACACCCACACCCACTCCTGTCTGGCTTCCGCCTCCAGCCCCTTGCTTTCTGCATCTCGGAGCCCAGCCTGGCCCTGGGTCCCTCCTAGGGCCTCTTCTCCTTTGCCAGCATTTTCTCCTTTTCTCTTCCTGACACACTTTGCTACCTCGTCATGCAAAATTAAGTCCGAGATGATCGCAGACCAGAACTCCCAACTCCAAGATAGGTTCTAAAATAGCTACAGTACGAACATCCCACTTTGCTGTGGAGGGCTGTAAGGACTCTTGGGGTGGTGAATGCCTCTTCTGTTTGCAAACTGGCTAGTTCAAATCCCACAGGGAAAAGGAAATTGCTGATCTATTTCCTCTGATGGGTTCGCTTCCTTTAGAAGGGTCCAAATAAAACTCTGCAGAGATCCTTGCTTATTTCTGCCTTCTTGTGAAACTTGAAGGTGTAAATTGTCCCCATTGCGTTTATGGATCAAGGCCAAATTACAAATTTCAATGACCACGGGGAAGTGGTGGGAAGTGAGTGGGAAGTGAGATGCAGTCATGAAGGCTGTAGGAGGGAGGCCACGCCGCGGTTCCTCATGCATCCAATCGGGAGAAGGGCCGAGCAGGAGGATGCTGGGCTCTGTGGTGTTCCTGTGGACATCTCCCATCTGCTCACTTCTTGCCAGGCCTCTGTCCCACCCTCACAGCAAGTGTGGTGACAAGATGTTCACTGTCCTGAACTGCTGATGGATATCGGGATTTTTCTCTTCCACTGTGATGCCTTCCCTTGTTCAGGCTCCCTGAGTCCCCTTGTCTCATTTCCATGGACATCTCTGTCATCACGGACCTTTGGTTACTGTCTGGTTAGTCCCAGATGTAGGTCGGAAACAAGATGAAGAAGGACACGGGACCCAGCCCTTCCCGGCAGCCTGTTGGCGTTCAGCTCCTGTGGCGTTTAGGTGGGAGAGCTGCCGTGGGCACATACACGAGGGTCAGGGTCTGTGAGAGCCCCAGGGGTGGCCCCAGGACATTTGTCTGTGCAAATGCTCAGCCAAGGGGCAGATAGGAAGGCCCCCTGACAGCCAGTGGGAGGGTGGAAGCTGAGGAAATGAGGTCAAAAGTATGGTGCAGGTGGACATGCACCATGATCCCCGTGGCCCTAGGAAAGGGACGGTCCTGTGTGAGCTGGAGGGCTGACAGCCCTGCACAGAGAGCACCAGCAAGGCCTCTCCAGGCAGGTCTCACACTCAGCCTGCCCGGTGTGCCCGCTCTGGGCATCCACTTGCTTCACCCTTGTTGCCTCCAGTCCTGGCAGGAAAGATGCCCCAGGAAGACTGGCCTGAAGCAGGACTCTTGTTTTCTCAGGGAAAGGACTCTGCCTGGTCCCCTCCACTGGGACGTTTGGCTTAGACTCCTTGTGCGCCCATATGCGGTCATCCTAAGAATGTTTAGCATAGATTCCCACCACTCCTATGATACCAAGGAGGAAGGAGATTCGGTTGTCCTTTATCAGATGGGAGGACATGGCCTCAGGTGGGCAGCAGCTCCGACAGACTGTGGTCTTGGTTCCAGCCCAGCCTCCACCTCCATCAGCCAGCAAAGCTGCTTGAACAAGCCCCCACCTGCCATGCCCCTTCACTAAGGGGCCTTCTTTGCTGATTCAGGAGATGCCTCGGGTCTCCGTGGCCCTGTACTTGTCCTTTGTGTCCATTCCCAGGGGGCTCTAACCTCCCTGTCTGCGGTGGGTCGGGAAGTGTCCTATCCCTCAGCTTCTGCTGCTATTTGCCTTTTCTCCTCTGACGATGCTTTCTGACTGTTCTCTAGACTCCCGCTTCCAGACCTGGTCTCTGTCACTCGGATACCAACTCTAGTACCTTCGTCACGCTCCGTGATGGCTGGGTTTGCTGCAGGGGTCCTGCGGGGCCCCCACCCAGCCCCAGAGGTGACTTAGTGACCCCAGGCACTAAGTCTGCTAGAGCTATAGCCGCACCTGCTTCGTGAGGCGGGTGGGGGGAGGGGTGGGGGCCGATTACACTCTAGGAACGGAAAGTGTAGGAAGCAGCAATTAGGTCCTAGTGAGGACTGAAGAAACGGTACTAAGTAAATGGGATGGGTGTACGTTCTTGAACGGAGTTGGGGGCTGCAGTCATGGTTCTCCAGTTCTGAGGGAGGATTGTCCTTGGACGAATATACTGGGTGTTTTAGCTCCTTCTGTTTGCACCTGCGTGTCCCCGGATGAGGGGGTCCATCTTTCGGACCCTCTGCTTTCTCTCGGCCACCACACCTTCCCCTTGGGCTTTCTGCAGGCATCGGGGCAGTCCCAAGATGAGGTGAGCTGTGCAGTGTCCCCAGGGGGCAGAGGAAGAAGACTCACACCCAGGACGAGCCCTTCCTCCCCAGGCCATCCTCTGGGTCAGGACAGGACAGCCTCAGGTCAAGGGCGCCAGTGTCAGCGGCAGCTCTGGATGTGGGGTGATGGCCGGCAGGGGGCGAGCGGGACAACACCCTTGCCCTCAGGGCTGTGGGCTTGCACCCAAACCAGAGGGCACACTTTTGGGATAAGAGTGTGTCCCCAGGAACCACCCAGAGGCTCTCGAAGGTTCTCAGCTCCTTGAGAGTGCCCTTCGGTTCCAGCATCGGCAGCTCTGACATGCCATCCTGGGAAGCTGGTCTCTGCTGGCCCATCTCACTGGCTTCGGGGCCCTCTGTCCCCAGCAGGCCTGGGTGGCATGGCCCCTGGGACTCCGTGTGTGGGCCCGTTTGCCTGTAGGTAAGCTGCGAGTCAGCGTGAGCCCTGAGTGTGGGTGCGTGGTCTCACCCCTTGGGGCCTGGCGATCCCATTAGGGTGGAGTGTTCGAGGTGGCCTTCCTGACCACTGGCTTCCCCTCCTGCTCCCATCCATGGTGGGCACGGGCCGTGAAGCTCAGAAGGCAGCCTCCCACGGAGTTCTCCAGGGACGGCGCCCCCACACCTGGGCAAGGCAGAGGTCCTGCGTCCCAGGGAGTGTGCACAGCTACACGTAGCCATCTGGTCCTGTGAGTTCACCCTGTGTCTGAGGGCACCGTGACTGAGCTCAGGGAGGGAGGCTGTCTCATATGACATACTCTCTGCTCCCTGTCAGGGCGGCGACAGGCCGGGGGAAGGGCTGTTTTCATCACTAGCAGCGTGCGAACCAAGAGGTAGGTGATATTGTGCAGTGTGTAATAGCAAGTGTGGGCTCGGATCCTGATGCCACCCCGTTTACTGAGGAACTGTGGGAAGATCACCTGACCTTCCTCATCCCCACTCCCCTCCTCTATAAAGCTGGGTTGCCTTGGTGCCTCCCACAGGGAAGCCATATGAGAGGGTCTCTGTTAGGTGCTCAGGACGCCCCCAGCTCATGCTGAGTTCCCCGTCCCTGTATTCCCTGCTGCAAAACTGTTCTCAGCACGATGGAGAAACTCACCCTGACCTCAGGCCCTCAATGTCCGGCACAGTTGCCCAGCTGGGGCTTTGAACTCTGTCCCTCCCTTGCCCAGTTGGTCTCCTCCAGCTATGCAGCTCTGCCTACTGCTCCTCTGCCTACTGCTTCTCAAGCTCACCAAGCAATTCCCACCTCAGGGCCTTTGCATGTGCTATGCCTCTAGTGGGTGCTCTTCCCTAGATCTGCACTTGGCTGGCTCCTTCCCATCAATCAGGTGACCCCTCCTTACCCAGCCTGGCCCCAGCCACCCCCACTGGAGGGCTAAAGCCACTCCTGCAGCCCACCCCCACCATCTCTACAGTCTTCACTGCATTGATTCTCTTACGTTACAGGATTAAGTCTCCCCACAAGAACATGAGCTGGAGGAAGGCTGTCCCTGACTTTCTGTTGCTATAGCATGAGGTGTGTGGTGGGCACTTGGTAAGCATATGCTGGGTGCCCTGAGTGGACTGAGTGAATGAAGTATTATTTTTTTTGAGAGCACGACCACATTCTTGTTCGGGAATAGCCCTGCCCAGCTCTTCTCCCAGGTTCGGTGTCCACTCTCTCCTCTGCAACATGTGCCTTTCAGGGTCGCAGGGAGCTCTTAACTGGACTCCAATTTTAAGCAAACCACTTTTAAGCAAACCCTCTAAAGGTACCTTTAAAGCAGCTGTATTCTGATGGGCATTTGTGTCCACAAATTATGGAATTCAGCTATAAACCCTGCACAGCTGCGCTCTCTACCATGTGCTTCGCTGGGTGAAAATAGCCTCTCAGTGTCACATGGTCAGACGTGGGATGTGCAGGAGACCTTGACCGTGCATAGAGGACAGAGGGACTCTGCCTGTGTTCAGAGCGTGCCGTGGGCCTGGGGAGCACCCCTGTTCGGTTCTGGGGTGCTGCCTGAGCCGTCTCTGAAAGTCAGGGACCCGCAGATAGGGCTGTAGTAAATTTGGGGAGATAAATGATAAATTTATTTTGTCATCCTTGCTCCCCAATAATCCTTAGAGCAGTGATTAATACCTAGATACCGAACTTGAAGGAAGACAACTTGTGGATTATTAAAACTCTCAGGAGTAGGGCCGGGGGCGCTTCTGCTGTCAGTACTGCTTCGTTGCTGTCGCACGCTTTCTCTCCAGGGGTGGCTAGGACAGGCACCTGCCTCGGCCGTGGGCCTCACACACAGCCCGGAGAGGAAAGCTCTGGCCAGCATGGGCCCAGTGGGTTCCTCAGGAGGCGGAAACCCAGCCCCACACGTGTTTGTGCTGAGCTCAGGTTTGACCTTTGGTGACAGTCTGTTGGTTCCACTGCTGACCTCCGGGGACACGTCAGCCCTCAGTCCCTGCCTCCTGAGGGTTGGGTGAAGGGTCGCCAAGCCCAGAGCCTCTCCCGCTGAGTTCATTCCCTGCTGCAGCGTCACAGGGACCACGAAGTCTGGGGTTTAAAACAGCACAGAATTAGGGCCGCCTGGATGGCTCAGTGGGTTAAAGCCTCTGCCTTCGACTCAGGTCATGGTCTCAGAGTCCTGGGATCGAGCCCCATATTGGGCTCCCTGCACAGTGGGGAACCTGCTTCCTCCTCTCTCTCTGCCTGCCTCTCTGCCTACTTGTGATCTCTGTCTGTCAAATAAATAAATAAAATCTTAAACAACAACAACAGCAGCAGCAGCACAGAATTATTCTCTTGAAGTTCCAGCATTCCAAAGTCAAGGCGAGTTTCAGAGGCTAATCTCAAAGTGCCAACCCAGCCGGTCCCTCTGGAGGCTCCAGGAGACGCAGTCCTGCCACTTCCATCATCTAGAGGCTGCCGGTGGCAAAGCTGTCTTCTGTCTCTACTTACGGTGTCACGTTACCTTCTCCTTGGGTTTGATCTTGCCTCCTCTTATGGGGACCCTCCCAGCTAATTCAGATGCTTGTTTCCATCGCATCTATGGATGCGTCTTGGCGTAAGGGTCACACAGTCACAGGTGCTTGCCATTAGGGATGTGGGCATCTTTGGGGGTGCCCCCAGCTCCCCCATTTTAAATATTTTAATAGTCTGGCATTTTTATCAGAATTAAGAAACCTATATTATTACATACTTATTAACTAAATTCTGTAGTTTATTCAGATCCCCTTATTTTTTACCAGTGACCTTTTTCTGTTGCAGGATCCCAGCCAAGATACCCATGGCATTCAGTCTTCATGTCTCCTTAGGCTCCTCTTGGCTGTGATAGGTTCTCAGATGTTCCCTGCTTTTTATGATCATGACAGTTTTGAGGAGTTACTCAGGAATTTCGGAGATCTCTCTCAACTGAGATCTGTATGATGCCTTTCTCACGATCAGATGGGTTATGAGCTTTTGGGAGGACCACATGGTGAAGGGCCGTTCTCATCACATCATACCAAGGGTGTCTTACATCAGCATGACTCATCTCTCCCAGCGTTGACCCTGATCACCTGGCTGGAGGTGGTGTTTGTCAGGTGTCTCTCCCCAGAAGGACCCTTCCCCGCCTTTCTGCACTGTACTGCAATTTTCCAGACTTCTACTTTATGGCTTGTGCTTTTTGTGTCTTCTTTATGAAGTCTTGCCTAACCCCTCAGCTGAGGAGAAAGGAGGAGGAGGAGTCAAGGCCCTCTTCCTTACTGCTTCCTGTGGGTCCAGTTTTCCTGGCCCCATGTTCCCTGCTGAACTGGCTTAGCTTTCTTGTCAAAAATCATTTGATGGTATCTGTCAGCCTATTTCCCTGCTGTGCTCCGTTCTGTCATCTCGTTTTACTGACATAGGAATGTTGCAGTATTTACTGCAGCTTTATAGTAAATTCTGATAAGTCTCCTGACTTTGTTATTTTTTAAAGATTATTTCCATGATTCTCATACCTTTGCCTTCCTTATGAATTATAAAATCATCTCTTCAATTTATAAAAAAAATTTTCTGGGTTTTCAGAAAGTTGGGACTTTTCTGGATTAAACAGGTCAGTTTGGGAGAAATGGTATCCTAGTAACATAAATCCTTCAATCAAAAACATGAAATATTTCTCTCTTTTTTGATTTCTCTCATGAGTGCTTTGTAGATTTTGGTGTAGAGGTTTTGCATTGATAAATTTGTTAAATTTATCCCTAAGTATTTGATGTTTGTGACACTATTGTAAGTGGCATTTGTACCTTATTTTAAACTGTGTGGCATTTGTGTATAGGAATGCAATTGATTCTTACGTATTGACTTGGTATCATGAAATGTTGCAAAATTCAAGCTTTTCTTCTTGTAGATTCCTTAGGATTTCCTTTTCAGTTAATCATATCCCCTGCAAATAAGTCTTGTTTCATAGCTTCCTTCCTGATACATATACTTTTATCTCTTCTCCACGTCCTTTGCACTGGCTAGAACCCCCAGGTCACTAGAGTAGAAGACATAAAGACAGAAACAGAAATCCTTCTCCTTTTCCCCGTTTTAGGGGGAAGTTATTCAGGCTTTCACTGTCCATTATAATGTTTGCTGTAGAAGAAAAAAGCCTGTTTTAAGAGTATTAGCTGCTTGGGAGAGCAAGTACCTGCCCTTATCTGAAGAAGGGCCCTTCCAGAGGCCTCCCTAATGAGTTAGTTCGAGATGACATCCAAGTGACCAGGTGGTGCTGCACAAGATTCTGTCTGATGGTTTGTTTTGTTTCGTTTTGTTTTTTTGAGCCAGAGGAGGAAGCAACACCCTTGGGCCCCGTGTCCCAGGCCCTCTCAGCTCCACCTGGGGTGCGGTGAGCATCCGGCAGGGGTCCCAGTTTTGCTCTCTTTCCCCACTTTATGATCCACAAAGACCAGGCAATTGCCGGCTTCATAGCCCGATCCTAGCTAATGGGGAAACACTTCCACGGGGCAAAGACAGACGGGAGAGCCGGCAGGTAGGCGCTGACTCCATGAGTGTTGATCTCAGCGCCCAGCCCCATCTCTCCATCTCCTCCAGTCTATGGCAGGGAAGCAGCTGGCTGGACTGACAAGGGCAGAGGCTGCTGATGAGGTGGCTGGGACGAGGGTCCTCCTTCTCCTGCAGACACAGAGAGCCGCACAGGGTGGACCAGGCTGGGCCAGCAGGAGGTGTGTCCAAACGCATTCCACATGCCTACCTCTGTCTCCCCCAACCCCCCAGTTCTTGGTCCTTCCATACTTGTTGTTCTCTTGTGCCGAGGGAGAGACTCACAAGGGAACCATTCCATTTCACTGAACAGACAAGCATAGAGCTCTGATTGAGGAAACCTGCAATGAACGGAGAGGAAAAGGGCCATTGGGTTTGGATGTGTAGATGGCCCGAGTGTCACTTTCCAGCGCAGGACGGGGAGCTTTGGGAAGCATTGGAGCTCTTTCCTCTGAGGGCAAGGTGAGGGTCCTCTCACTCCTTTTCTGCCAGACTGGGAGGCAAATGCTCAGAAAATGAAAGAATTTTGGCAACTCTAAACTACTCTCTCTTTTTCCCCTTTGGTAAGATGCATAAAAGTGAAATGTATAAATGATATATCCAAGTTACAGGCTGAGGAAATTAAACAGTGAGCCGAAGTGCACGGCCAGCACTAGTTTAGCAGGGCTGCTTTGGATTAAAAACAACAACAACAGCACATTTCTTTCCCTTGTGCTGCTGGAGTGACACAAGCTAACATTACGAATGACCAAGTCTCGGCTGATTAATAGACCTCCTGACTGGTCAAGTCTCACCAGGAAACAAACGCAAGATGGGGCACAGGTGCAAACACGGGCAAGGACAGGAGACATTTCAGCATACAGAGGGCAAAGCTCTAGGTGCAACTTGGATACGGGTTGGATATCTCACCACGTCCTCTGAACCTGGACCTGGACCTACACAAAAAGAAGAATGTCCTCCTCGCAGGATGGTTTTTAGGTTAAATTATTTACCATGTGTAGAATTCCTTGCAGAGTTACAGTGAAGGGTCAGTGGAGGCCAAGTCCACCCCGTTCTCCACTGACCATGGCCAGAGCATCCTTGCACGTGAGAAGCCGCGGGTTGGCGGAGTCTCCACCGTGTGGCAGTCTTGCTGGGTTTGTTTGGGTCTGGACACCGGGCTTTTCCAGCTGGTGGATTAGAGGTGCTAGAAAAGTTGACTCGTGGTGGCGTGGCCAGTGGCTGCTCACACGTGCCGGGTCATTTCCTAGAGAAAACTCATCTGTGCAAAGGTTCTGTACCTCTTTGGAGCCCCAGCTGGGAGCTGCCCTGAGAAACTTCCCAGTTACGGAAATATCAACAGATAATTCTAGGTCTGGGGGCCTGCTATGTGCCAGGTGTCTTCTGGGTGTGAGTGCCTAGGTCCTCTCAGGCCATGGGAGACAGCCAGGTCTGTGGCTCTAGAGGGGCCAGGGTGTGTCCTTGCCTGAGGAGGTGAGTCTACCTGGAGACGAGGCACGGGTCTCGCCCACTTCCCAGGGACCGGCCAGAAGTCTCTTCCGATGGGATTCTGCACTAAGGATGTGGGACCCGTCTGGGGATCAAGTCCAACCTTTTATTGCCTCCTGCAGGGCTTTACCAGGAGCACAGAGGAAGGCCTTGTGGCATCAACCTTGGACACTGCTCACACATCTCAGCCATTCAGAAATCATCCAGAAATCCTCGCAGAGCATCTTGTTTGGACCAGGCAGTATGCTAGGTTCTGGGGGTGCAGAGCCAGGGACGGTGTGATAGTTGATTGCCTGTGGGCCCAGGGATGCCCAGAGGGATGGAAAAACATGAGGGGGTTTCTGGAAGCGATTAGCATGGGACTCAGTAGACGGGGGATAGATCTCCTTCAATCCACTGATGGTCTGAATAGAACGAAACTGTGGGAAGGGCACATTCCCCGCCTCTGCCGGAGCTGGACGTCCTGCTCTTCTAAAGTTGTGACAGGACAAAATATCAACACCCATTGTGATGGGATGCTTTTGTTCACGATGACTTACTTCTGTTGCTCACTTGAAGGGGGCAGGACATATCCCCCAAAATATGCCATTTTGGCCTATGTTGAGTTCATGTATATTTTAAATTGCTCTACCCTCTTGAAGAACTGACCCTTTTCTCATTATAAGATAAACTTCCTTCTTCCTTGTTACAGGTTTCGACCTAAAGTCTAAATTGCCTGATACAGGTGCCATTACCCAGCTGTCCTTTGGTTTTCCTTGTGTGGAATCCTTTCCCCTCCCTTCCCTTCGAGACTGTGTTTGTCCTTGAAGTTCATGTGGGAAACAGAGAGTTGGGTCTCTTTTGTCCCCCCATTTGACTTCTCTATGCCTTTTTTATTAGAAAATTTTATCTATCTAAATTTAAAGTAATCATTGATAGACAAGGACTTGTTAATACCGTCTGCTGTTGTATTCCCTGGTCAAGTGATGGTTTTCCGTATTGGATTGCTTTGATTTCCCTCTCTTTATCATTTGTTCTGTAGGTTTTTGCTTTGTGGCTACTATGAAGCTTACATAAAACATCTTATAGATGAAGCAGTCGATTTTACAGTGTTAACTCAGATTTTATACAAAAACGCTGCCCTTTTACCCCACTGCACACACAAAATTCATGCTTTTATGTCACAATTTACCTCTTTTTATAGAGTGTGCACATTAACAAGTTATTGTAGCTGTAGTTATCTTTAACACTTTCGCTTTGATGGTGTCTGGAGGATCTCCACTGGAAACCTAGACTTCCACAAGTCTCCCTCATCCCAGGGTGATTCTCTAAATTGGTGTTCTTTGGGGGGAGAAGGCAGAAAACTTAGCTCACCATGTTGGCGATGGCCATACTTTAATCTGAAGCAATTGCAATCTGCTTGTTTCCTTCATCGATTATAAGCATAAAATCTTTATTGCATGCTTCTTTTTATGTCTGTGTATCACAATATGGCCCTTTCCTTACAAGTATCTTTTAAATATGCATGATGAAGTTTCAGAGTAAACGTGAGGTTGGGTGGGGCAGGGTCTGGAGCCTACGACCAAGAAAGAATCCTTAAGAAGTCTCTGGTGCAAAAAGGTGATTTTATTCAAGCACGGGGACAGGACCCATGGGCAGAAAGAGCTGCTGCCCCGGGTTTGTGAGGGGTGGCTGATTACATACTAAGGGGTTAGGGAGGTAAGGAAAAAGGGAGGGTTTGAAAGAACTTTCATATGCTGCAGAAGACCTACAAGATACCAGAGGCCTGGCCATTGTTAAGGTTTTCCCCTCTAACATGGCATTAACATCAAGATAGTTGGGAGATTCCTGGAAGAGTGTCACACACGTCCCTCCCAGGAGTTGGGGGGAGGTTGCGATGAGGGTGGGGTCAGCTTGTGCCTTGTCCTCAGCTTGCCTTCTGTCCCCTCATCGCACACACCACCACACTTCTTCCTGTTTTGCTATAGTGTAAGGTGTGAAAATGACCATATGACCTGAAACCAGAAAAGTGATCTTGATAGTCAATGGGAGAAATTGTGATTGGCCATTAAACATTTGGTCAAAACATTAAAGACTCTTACTCTCAGTTACCAATGTACTGGAAAATGAAAAAAAGTGTAAGACTATACTTATTTAGCATATTGTAACTTTAAATGTTCGAAACATTGAGAATTACATTATTTTGCTACTTTCCTGTTTCATTATTTTTTGTTATGTTAGTCACCATACAGTACGTCATTAGTTTTTGATGTAATGCTCCAAGAGTCATTGTTTATGTATAACACCGAGTGCTCCATGCAATTTTACTACCTTTTTTTTTAAAAAAAAAAAAAGATTTCATTTATTTATCTGACAGAGAAAGACACAGTGAGAGAGGGAACACAAGGGAGAAGCAGAAGGAGAGGGAGAAGCAGGTTTCCCACCAAGAAGGGATCCTGATTCGGGGCTCGATCCCAGGACCCTGGAATCATGACCTGAGCCAAAGGCAAAGTCATCCAGGTGCCCCTATTTTAGTACTTTCTTAAAAGTTTATTTAGTAGTTGGAATAGTGCTTGGCTTTTCATACAGTTTAATATTTGCAGGAGGCATCTTTTAATTGTTGTATTCAATGTTTCTAAGTTTGTATCCACATTCAATGGTGTACCCTTTGCTGTCAATGTTTCAAAGATCTCTAGGAGTCCTGACAGTGATTCTCTGACCCGACTCTACTGTCAGGCTCCTGACCCTGCTGGGCTCACCTGTGCATTTCCGTGTACAGTCCGGTCTGAGCAAGAAATCTGCTAGGTCCGTTTAACCAGAAGCCCTCATCCTTGACCTCTGTCCCCTCCGCTCTCGTCAGCTCCCTCATTCGGCCTCCCCCCCAGGGGAGGGCTGACCGCTTGGCCTGTTAGGCAGAACCGCCTCCACCTGCCGGTTCCGGCTGGTAACTTCCTGCCTGTGGGCCCCTCCCTCCCCAGGGCGCGTCTGAGTTGGAACCCCTTCTCACCCCATGTAAACTGCTATTGCCCTGGTCCCTCTCAGTCCATCGACAGCTCTGAATATGGCCTGCCTCGCGGTCTCCGAAAGATGTAGCTGAATGCTTTTCCTCTGACAGTTCCTTTCAAGCAAAGGCTTTGCTGCCATCACGTCCCCTGCAACAACAGCGTCCTCTCGTTTATGTTGGTGAGTCAGCTTCGCCCAGACCCTCTGGGTGCGAGTCCTCTGGGCAGGCGATCACCCATGGGCCCCGCCGTCAGCTTTGCTCCTTGACTCCCTTTATGCTCCACTCCAACTTTCTTTCTCCATTGTCACTTTTCCTTTCTTTGGTCCGTGTTTGTCTTTTCCAGCCAGTTCCCTCCTTCCACTGACCGTTTGTGTGAAATACCACATGGATTTTTCCTTGGAGATGCATGATTTGCTGTCTGTGTGTGTCTGGGTGGCAGACACGTGGCGGCGGCTGAGACGGACCTGAAAGAAGTCACGTGACCTGTCCTGCCTCCTGAAGCACGTCTGTTACTTCCAATGGGATTTATGGACAGGGAGCCTAGTGACAGTCTGGAGTTGAGGTACCTTTGGTTCCTACAACTTGGGTGTCTCCAAAGTGTGCAAAGTGTGTCTGTTTGCATGCACGTGTGTGTACTTATTCAGCATCACATTATTGGGTATCCCAAGCAGAGTAAGAGAAACATTGCAGAAGAAATCGTATCTGAAATTTCCCCTCCCCCAGATGGAACCTTATCTTTATTTGGGAATTATCCTGAGAGCAGGGGTATGCCTGGTTTCCCTCTCCGACTGTCCCTGGAGACAAAGCCTCTGGCACATAATGGGGGCTCAGCCTGAGTCTGTGTACAAGACGTTGTTGAACATTTGAGCAGAAGGTGGGAAGAACGTGCCCCTCAAGGTGTTGACATCCTAGTCTTCAAAGCTGCTGTATGTGGTATCTTCCACGATAAAGGGGAGTGAAGGTGGTGATGGAATTAAGCCTGCTAATTAGCTCACCTCGAACCAGGGTTAGTAGCCTGGATAATCCAACGGGTTGGAAAAGGCAGGAAGACTGAGTCTCTCTCACGGGCTCCGGAGAGAATGCCGGCTGGCCCAACACCTTGATTTCAGACTAGTGGACCCTCGCTGGCTTGCTGACATCCAGAACTGTAAGCTAACAAGCTTCTGTCAGGAGCCACTAGGTCTGTGGTCATGTGTCACACCAAGGATAGGAGATCAGGGCAGACAGGTGCTGCCGTGTGTGCTGGGAGGCAGGCCCCGACACTGTTCAGACTCCATTAGGCAGCAGGCCCAGCGCCTGAGGCTCACCAGGGCCCCCCTTGTTTCAGTGTTCCTTTTCTAAAAGAAAACTGGGAACAGAAGGCCCCGACGAGCCATTTCTCTCTAACAAAATGTGGATCAGCATCTGCATGCCTGCTTCTGAGCCCCAGGGAGTCCCGGGGCCTCAGACCTGTCCATGCAGAGAGCTCAGTGTTCATTTCCAGAAGGCTGCTCGTGAGACAGACTGCAAGCTGCGGGCTGGCTGGCACTCCCGTGAGCACGGAAACATCCATGTGCATGTGTGGTGCGTGTACGTGCACGAACTCACACACCCTCTTTTCAGTGTGAGTGACCTAACGCCCAAGGCCCCTTCACCCTGCTCCTCTTCTTACTGGAATCCCGGGAATTTGCACGTTCCTGTTCCCAGGGGTGATAACCTGTACTGGGCTCCCTGCCCACCACTCGCTGCTCCAGGGACAGGAAACCAAGCCGGCCTTGGGCCCTCCAGCACAGGGGGCGGGGGCTGCTGGGGGAGAGAGGCCCGAGAAGGACTGGGGATTCCCTTCTCCCACTTTGTCACCTGCAAACACAAAACAGCTTTCTCCTCTAGCTCTTGTCAGCTCCTCAGGACCCACTCCTTCCCAGCCCCCTGCTGGATGCCATGGAAAATGCCAGCCCGGCCAGCTGCTGCCCCCTCGTGGAGAGTTCTCGGTTTCTGTGTTTGGCATGGATCAGGAAAGCGGCTCTGACTACTTCTAACAGGACAGGTACCTTTGTGCAGGCTCTGAAAACACAGTTTATTGCCACACACGGCGTTGTTGTTGTTGTTGTTTGTTTGTTTTTGCCAAAACCTGTAAGCAGCTCTCCCCAGCAGCTTTGAAGAAAGACTACCCCCGCCTCCCGCCCCCGGGACTTCAGCGGCCCTCTTGGGAAGTGGGGGAGGGATAGCATTGGGAAAGGAAGACGTCCAAAATCTCTCATGCCCAGAAGGTCCATTAGCATCTGAGATGGTTGATGGGAAGTGTTGGGGTTGACTGACCTGAGGCTTTGTCGGTGCTCTGAGACAAGCAGCTGGCCACCGTCTCCGCAGACTGTCCTTTCTCTCCCTCACCCTCAGCTTTGTTTCGGATTGTTCTCCGTGGCACAGACCTGCCGAGATCAACACGTCTGAGAGTGTGGATAAACACACTGGTCAGATATGGGATGTGCTGAGCCCTGGGGGACTGGAGCCGAGACAGGTGGGCTGAGTCTGGGTTGCCCTCCAACGGGGCTCTTCTCCACACCCAGCTTCCCGGCACCCTGGGCCTCATCTGCCTGTCTGGGCACACGATGTGCGGGCAGGCCGGGCACGTGGATCACGTCTGTGGACATGTCCTGATGTGTGTCAGCAAGGGGACAGGACAGCGTCTTCACACCCCATCCCACTCCCCCCAGCCCCAGCAAGAAGTGCTCTAGGAAATGAGAGGAAGGAAGAGTTGCTCTGCCGCTGAGCCTGGGCTGTCCTGCCTAGCCTGGGCCTCCCCTCTGAGGACCACCCCAGCCCCAGAGCCGGCTCCGTCTGACCCACTTCTGTGTCCACGTGGGCTTGGGTGGTCCTACAGGCCCCAGAGAGCAGCCAGGATGGCTCAGGGTCAGGGCATGACTGCCAGTCTGCTCCAACTCTGGTCAAGCCCAGTGGCCGGAGTTTGTGGTGGGCACAGCCGGTCCTGTCAGACAGTGGCAGGGAGGTCACAGGGCACGGTGGGTTTCAGGAAAGCCACTGCCCATCCACCAAGCCCTGCTGAGAGGGCTGCGCTCCATCCATGTCAGGGTACCCGCACCCCCCTTCAGTGAATGCGTGACACTGTGGGAGAAATTATATCTAGAGCAGGAAGTGGAGACAGTGTGGGGGTCCCCAGAACTACCACGAGTTTGCAGAGAATGTAGGCACAGGTACCCTTCAGGGTCCTGATCTGGGCCACGCCATCACTGTACACATGGGGGCTCCCCTCCTTTGGGGGTTTTCACCCTGGCCCAGACATAGCTTTCCTCAGGGAGCATCGGACACTTGCCGCTACGGTCAGCCTGGCCTCTGTCTTAGCTGGAGCCCACCTCCTGTCCCCTGACCTCAGACCACCAGGTTTCACTTTGTGGTCAGCATCAGAGGCCTCTCCATTACCTAAAGAACGGGTTTGCTTCTGCTGACGTTCCAGAAATAGCCAGTGTGCATACGTCACTGTCATTGCCAAGGACAGGGCCCTTCCCTTTCCCCTGGCTGACTGCGGGTGGAATGGGCCTGGCTGCTCCACCGTGGTGTGTCCCACAAGTCCAAGACAAGAATGTTCTGAAGTGCTTCCTTCACTGCTGCTTGTCTGGCAGAGCAGGATGTCCCTGAATTCAGCATTCTGAGCGTCCCTCCCAAATGGCCCCAGGGGCACGATAACAGCCCTTCGGGGTTGTGAGTGTTCTGTGGAACAAGGGACGGCTTCCTGTCCTGCATGGGTCTTGTGTGAGGATGTCCTCTTTATCTGCCCCTTTTAAGAGCTTTTACTCTGCGCTGAGCCCTCAGGGGGGGCCCTGGGGCTCAGGGAGCTGGGAGGGTCCCTTAGAGAACCTGGCCTGTAGGGAGGGGAGATGCCTGCATTTGTTAGTGGGAGGCCTGGGATTCCATTCTGGAACACACCAGCCCCCTCCAGGTACAGCCACCAAGGCTCAGTGGGAGATGGACCTGGAGACAAGAGAAGAGGCCCTGCCCTTGCCTCAAGAAAGTGAGTACTCAGAGAGTCTAGGAGAGGAATGCCCAGAGCTCAGCAGGAGGGAGTTCAAACCCAAGGACAACAGGCTAAGGGAGAGGGCATTCTGGGGTCCCCGAACTGCAGGGAGTGACTGTGCCAGAGGAGGGGTGGTGTGGTGGGTGGGGCTGTTGGCAGGACCACAGGGAGGACCCTGGGTGGGGATTTGAGGTCCTCTGATCTCGGCTGCAGCCCCTTCATTCTGCTCCCCAGAGACTGTGTGTCTCTGCGTAGTGTCACCTGGGGCTGGCTAGACCCAGGCCCTGCAGCTTCTGTACAAGGAGGCCTCATCTGAACGTGCAGATGCCCCCATGATCAAGAGGGGACCCAGAACTTCCATGTGCAAGAGACACAGAGATGGCATTCCCTCCATCAGAGAACCCTTTAACTGCGGGACTCTCTTCGTGCCTAAACTGCTCTGAGAATTACACCCCAGCATCAACCCTATGCCATTTTAAAAGCCCCATTCCGTAATTAAGGCTTGAAAAAGTGGCACAAAAGTACATGGAACAGGAGTAACAATCTTGGAAGAAAGACAAGCTCCCCAACGTTCTAAAGGGGCAGCAAAGGACCTCCTCTATGCTCCAAGGAGAGTGTGTGCCAGGCTTGGTGGTGGGGCTGGGCACGGTGATCCCCGTGACGGCAGTCTGTGGAGATCTTGCAGGGTTGGCAAAGAGAAGGGCTTCCCCCGGCCCCCGGCAGGGCAAGCGGCTCGGGAAGTAGGTTGGCACTAACCGTGGGAGAAGGAAAGGCACACCTGAGGCTCGGAAGCCCACGGAATGGGGCTTTTCCCCGGTGCTAGCTGAGGCTTCCTTATTCAGAGGTGGCAGACGTCGTGACCCGAGTGTATGTGGAAGGTCCTGGATAAACCGGCTCTGGAGAGGGCAGGGCGGTGGGAGATAGTGGAGGGATGCTGATGATCAGAAAAGGGAACTGGCTGTCTCCCCCTCATTTCCCTCCCTCCTGACCTATCCAGATGCTTGATAACCCACCAGGACCGGGACCCCCTTGGACCCTGTCTCGGGACTTGGCCTTGGCATTTTCTGGGAGGCAGGAGAAGCTTGTGACTCAGTTTACCTACTGGTTGAGCAGGAATAATTGTACCAGTCTCTAAGTGACTGTGGAACGTCTTATGATTCCGTCAGAGAGACGTCAGGGCCAAGGGTCATTTCAGAGAAATGGTGCAATCCCAAGGACCGGAATTACATAAAAGCTCCCATACTTCAAAGGAAAACGAAATCAACCACCTCCTTAAAAAGTAACTCTCCTCGTGACACTGCCTGCCTCGTGGCCAGTGGACACAGAGGGCACCCGCCTGCCTGCCTTGCTCCCCGGGGCCTGCAAGGGCTCCCTATGGCCCCTGGGCCCGCTGCACCCTGGCTGGCCCAGCCAGACACCCTCTCTGAGCCAGGAGGTCTGCACTGGCAGACTATCCGGTGAACCCCGTTCCCGCATGACATTTGCATAACTCTCGCATTTAAATAATGTGAGGAGGTGAGAAAATAAGAAAGTGGGGATGGGTGGGGTGTGGCTGCCCAGCCTGAGGGCCCATAGCATCAAGGAGTCCAGGAACTGAGCCGTCCCCTGACCCGACAACATGAGCTCCCGCTTCTCTGAACAACGTGGCAGGCGGCGTTTTCCGGGAGCCCAGAGACGTGCCACGCACCGCCTCTGCCATCCATGCGGCTAAGAACCAGGCACCCTGGGGCCCAGAGCCCTCCAATATTCCTCAAACTCTCCAACCCTCAGCTTGCTAGGCTGCTGAGTCAGCCTCACCCCTTCCTTGCCAGGAAAACCGCACTAGAGGCTCTGGGCTTCGCTCTGCCCACCACTCCTCCTGCCTCCTGACCTGCCAGAGCTTCCCCGGACCCTGCAAGGTACGGCGGCATGCCTCCTTTTCTTGGGAATTGTGAGAGATATGCTGTTCTTTCCTTCCATGTCTGTCCTCTTACACCTGATTAAAATAGATCCCCAGCACAGCTTAAAACACAGGCTGTGTCACACTCTCAGTCTGGAACAAACAGGACCTGCCTTACAAGCGTCCGAGCATCAGGCTAATAGTGCAGCTAATAGAGGCCTGGGGAGACCACTCTGAAGGGGCCAGTCCAGAGGACACGCTGCAGGGTGCTCAGCAAGGGGGCAGCATGTCGTGCGACCCTCCTGGCCAGGTACTAGAGTCCTTGTCGTAACGCTGCCTTCCCAAACTGTACGTGTGTCTAGGCCACAGCCGTTTTGTTTACAGACTGTTCTGTGGCCTCTTTGTGGATAAGCTGGGCCCCCTACAGAAAGCCTGACCCATGTGCAGATCTGCTCCCCACTGCTTTCCCCAAATGCAAGGAGGTTCTATGAACAAGGTGCTCAGCCTTGGTCTGGGCAGACGTCCTCTGCAGAGGTGACATCAGAGTGTCTGTCCTGGACCTGGGCTCAGCGGGACATGTGTCTGGAGACCTGGGCTGGATTCAGAGGCAGGCAGAGAAAGCATGGGGGCCTGGTTCTGCTTCTCCTGGGCCTATCTGTGTGGCCCAGCTCCCCAGAACCCACAGCTCTCAGCCTTCCGGCGTCCCCGCCTGCCATGAGCCTCAGGCTTCAGTCGGCCTCCATGGTGTTTGCCCTCCCAGAGTACAGCTGAATCTCTAAATACTGGCTCCTCCAGCAGCATGGTCTGGGGACAGGGATCCCGTCGGACCCCCAGTAATGTCCGCAGGGCTTTGCCAAGCCAGCAGGTGATGTTGGACACCCCCAGCGAGGCAGGGCTCAGCCTCTTCTTCCTGCACATTGTACTGACCCCCTGCCCGTCCTCCCAAAGGAGGAGTTCAAGACGCAAACAATTATTAGCTGTCTCACCTGTCCGCAGAGACTGCTAGGCCTAGCCTGAGGCTCTCAACCTTGGTTCTCGTCCTTTGATAATGAGCAAGTGGCTATGATTTTCCCTCCCTCCCTTCCCTCATCCCTCCCTCCTTTCCTTCCCCCTTCCTTCCTTCTTTCCTCCTTTCCCTTCCTCCTTCCCTTTTCTCCCCTTCCTCCCCCCCTCCCTCCCTCCCTTCCTCCTTCCCTTTTCTCCCCCTCCTTCCTTCCTTTCTCTTCCCCATCCTCCCTTCCTTCCCTCCTTCTTTCCTCCCCCTCCCCACTCTAAAGTGGCTGTGAGTTTTGAGTGAAGAGATCGCTCATGCTTTTGGAATGGAGACTTACTCTATCACCTGTCCACAGGTTCTGTTACGAACATGGGCCGCTCTGCAGAGACTTGGTCCCACATCTGTGTGAGGGAAGGTCAAGGGAAAGGGCTTCCTTCTGTTTGAGGAGAAGTTTTGTCCTGAGTGGCTGACCCTGGCTGCCTTTGTAGAACAACTGGGGTCCCAGGAGCAAAGGGGGACAAACCACCCCGGGCCCCTGGAAAGCCTATCGGTGGTTGGTCTTCTGCTCTGTTCTGGAGCTTCTTTCCAAGTGATGTCTTGGGTATAGAAGGACATGTTGAGCCAGAGATGGCAGGTCACCACTGCCCACTGGGCCCTTCTCTTTTCCACCAAACGTCAGAGATGGGGATAGTCTCGATCCTTGTACAGATGGAGAAACTGAGGCCTGAGAGGGGAAGGGCAAGCCAAGACCCACAAAATTAGTGTGCGGTAGGACCAGAGACTGGGTCTCTGGCTTGCGCTGCCCTCTGTGACTCCTATTTGGGCCGATCTCTGGACTCTGCTTTGGGGAGAATGCAGGCGGGGTCCCTGTTGCTGCCTCTTAGCCTGACCCCGCGGCTGTGCGTAGACCCTGAGAACCGGGCACGTGTGGACAGAGAGCAGACCCTAAGTGTGTCTGCCATCCATGGCTGGCCGCTGCCCGACATGGACCCAGGCACGAGGCTCTAGGTGAGGCCAATTCTTCTAAGTGGCCAGTTGGCTGAGACTGGCCTCCATCCCTTACTGCCTCATGGGCACCAGTCAGCTCCCAGAAGGGGCTCTGCGTCCAAGGGAGGCTTGGGATGGCTGAGGGGCTCCAGGCCCAAGACAGCACATTGTACAGGGCACAGTGTGGGGGGATGCGCTGGGGCTCTTAAACACGTAGCCCCCAGCTCCCCAGCTTGGACACATTTTGCTACCCTAAGAAAACTGATTCAATGGAGGGAAGCTCTGGAAATCATTTTGGAAATTGTGTGACCTAAGTTTGGTGGCCAGGTAATGACCATGAATGCATGAACAAGCTGACAGAAAACCAGTGTTTAGGGCTCTGTGGTCCGCAGATAAGCTTCCTCACTGTGTCCAGCACCCTAGCCTCTAACCGAGGTGTGTGTGGACGCAGAGCCCGGCACAGCCGTCTAGCGAGAGCAGCACTCCTCTCTATCCTTCCCTCCTTCCTTCCTCTGAGGACTGCTTTCTCTTGCTTCTTTTTCTTTCTTTAAAGAAAATGGAATTATAAAAAATTCAGATGAGAACACAGAAAAGGGAAAAATGAGTAAACACCCCAGTTTTCCATTGTACTGAGATGAGGCATCGTTGCCTCATCAGGGCTCTGCCCTGACCCGGAACTGCTGGGCGTAAGAGGGCCTGGGCTGGCATGGGGGGCTCTCCCATCCAGGGAAGCCGGGATGGGGGTGCTCACCCAGCCCAGATGAGAGGTTCTCCTGGCCTGGTTTCTTCCAAACTCCTCCTCCGTAAAGAAGTAGAGCTGAGAACGGCGTCTTGGTTCAGGCGGGCATGGGATGCCAGGCAGGATCTGGGAGCCACGCTGCCTCGGGTCTCTCTGAACCCTCCTCCCCTTGAGGGCCTGCTTGTTGCTGAAGTCGACCTTGTTAGTTTCCCTCCTGCTTAGCTGCCCCAGGGGGCCCCCTTGTTTTCCAGTTTTAACACCTCGGGTTCATTTCAGTAATTTACTAGTGTGGGAAATCCAGGGTTCCAAAGCAAGAGGCCAGGTGACTCGAGCAGCAGGGTCTGCTGTTCCTCTGACTGAGGGGCCTGGGGTCCCCTCGAAGGGCCCCGATTGCCGACACCAGCTGTCTGTGGTCTCTGAGAACGTCCTGCATGGTCATTTCCCTCCTGTCCTCAGCTCAGCCTGCACCCTGCAGCCCAGAAACAATGTTGCAAACTGTCCTAATCCTTTTGTAAAGAATAGATTGACTGCAGGGCAGATCATTTACAAGAACAAGCATAGAGGAGGTCTTCTGTTGCTAATCTAAAGAGAGGGGTTTGGTTTGTTAATTTCAGACCCAGAAATTGACTGTTCTCCCAGCAGCAGATAATTACCTGTCCTCCCTGAAGCTCTTTCCCTGGGGGCCCATCTAGCTGCTCTCTGTGCCCAAGACCACGTGCACGGTGAAGCTGGAAGCCCCAAGGGGTTGTGTGGCCCTATATCCAGAAGGGGATATAGGTGCTGACCAGAGAAGCCCCCTGGCCATCTTCTCTTTTGCTGCCGTGCTGGGGTAAGGCCCTTGCAGGGCATGGGACCAGGACGTGCAAGTTGAGAGAGATGCTTCAGGCTCCTCCCTGTGCCGTGTTTGTGGGATCACATCGCCAGGTGAGCCCCTTCCACATCTGGCCAGGGCAGACACAGGTTCCTGTTTCTCTCTGCTTCTCAAGGGTGTCCCGACCCTTGGAGAATCTCTCAGGACTGCCTCATGGGGTCACCTTGCTAAGCTCCGAGTCCTTGGGCAGTGCTGCCTGCCCTTCCGTGCATGCCATGCTGGCTCGGACATGTGGGTCTTGTGTGCCGCACACATCCAGGATGCTTGGGAGTTTGGCCGAGACCCGGCTGGGGAGGGGAGCCGTGCCACCATGCCATTTGTCCTGGGCCCTGGAGACTCCCGCCTAAACAGCTGTGTGTTCTGTGGGATGTGGGTCCTGGGCCACCCTGGCTTGTGGTGACGCAGCCCAAGACAGCAGAGAGCAGGCTCTGGCTTAGGCTGGGACCTACCTGTGGGTCCAGGCAATGCAGACCCCACCCAAGGGGTTGCTCATGGATTGAGCAGGGGTCTGCAGGAGCTTTCATTCTTCTCCGCATGGGGACAGGAGAGATGTGCTTGTGTACCCTGTGTGTACCCTATCTGCCCTCAGTGAGTAGCGAGGCCAAGGTCAAGGGTCCACAGATCAGGTGTCTGGTGAGAGCAGACAGCATCTACTCGAATGCCGTCACTCGTGGGGGTGGGGGCTACTCCTTTCCATGAGGGCCCCATTCTGCTGACCTAACCACCTCCCAGAGGCCCCACCTCCTAACACTGTCATCTTGGGGGGTGGGATTCTGACACATGAGTCTTGGGTCCCACGAACATGCAGACCATACAGGTGGTGTAGCTCAAGCCTACTCCTAGCTCTCTCCCGCTCTGTCCACCTTCCACAGTCCATGCCCTCACAGTTCTCAGACAAACCTGCCCTGTTCCCAGTTATGCTTCCGAACCCACAGTCCTCGCAAGTAGCCTTGGTTGGGGGTCAAGCTGCTGCGTAGCATATATTTTGGGTATAAAGTAGGGCAGGTGTTCATTTGAGCTCTCAGGGCTGTGCAGGAATGCTGTGACCCAGCGTCCTCGTCCCCATGCCTGTCTGTTGCAGCCAGTGTGTGCCATTGGCCCCAGGCCCTTCCCGCCATGGAACGCCTGCTCAGACCCGAGCCCTGGCCCCACAGGCAGGAAAGGCTAATGCGTCAGAGGGAGACTGGACCCGGGAATGTTGGCTCCCCGGGAGCTGGTGATGTGCTCCTTCCACCTCCTCCCGTCTGCTTCTCTCTGTGCTATTGGAACTTACTTAAAGAACCTTGTGGTTCCAGCCTACTAATTTGGCCGATGAGCCTTTGCGGTCCATGACCTCTGGGATGGCTTGTCCAGCTGTGGAGGACAAAGCACCTGGAGGAGACCAAGCAGTTTCTTCACCATCTGCTTCAGCTGAGCTCCTCCAAGAACCGGGAGGACACAGACCCCACCTGCTTCTGTCTCCAGAGCTGCGTCCGAGTGGTCCGGCTGGAGGGCTTAGTTCCATGCAGGTGGCTGGGGTCTCACCGAAGCTCAGGGGTACTGGTGCCCCCCGCCGAGCTCCCCTCCTGGCCGGGCCTGGTTCTTCCATGTTCTCCGATGCCTGCTCTGTTCCCAGATGCACAACTGCCCTGAGGTCACCTTCTTCCCATGCTTTTTAGGTGGCAAGCACCCGAATCGGGTATTCCTGGGTGAGTGGAAGTTACTCTCTCTTTTCACCCACTTTGTGTCCTTATGTCAGCCAAGCATGTCCCTTGTGTATAGAGGACCCTGGTTTGTCTTCTTCTCTGTCACTGGTACCTGTTTTTTAACTTCTCGAAATGAGTTAGCAGCTCACGTGTCCCATGTTTCACAGCATTTAGAGAGATGGTGGTACCCATGCCTGAGCACATACGTAAACACGCATGTCCGGGACAATATTCCTTTCCCGTTGTTTTCTGCTAACAATTGACATCTACTGAATGCTAATTAAATTAATCAGAAGGCTGCGTCATCTGAAAGTTGATCTGTAGGATGACGAATGTGACAGGTTTTGCATGTTCTTTACAAAGACACCCTTTGGGGCTGCCTTTTAAAATGAAATTGTTAAACTCCGTAACTGATCACAGCACCGATCACGGCACACCGTCAGAGGGCTGGCATTCCCAATAAGGCACAGGGAGGAGCGTGAGATCCTGCACTTGAGCTCCATGCCGGGGCGGATGTAGCGATTCAGCCATTGTTTTTTGAGCACCTGCCGTGGGCATGTTGTATGTTGGACCCTGGCCCTCGTTAGCTCTTCTTAGGATGCTTCAATCTGCTGGAGGACAGAGGTTTAGGAGTCTTAAAGCCCACAGGTGAGCTCTTTTGCTTCTGACATAGTTTTCCTGGGTTCCCCTGCTCTCAAGAAACAGGTGTAGGTTTGGGTGAGATGGGAGTGACCCACAGAAACCTAGCTTTCCTTGGTGGCATTGCCGCCTGTCCTCAGAACCCTGGTCCAGCCTGGACTTGCTCCACAGTTGTCACGTGTCTTCTGTGGGCATGTTTATATTCATTTCAGTGAATGAAATGACACAAACACATTCTTATACAAATAAATAGTTTGCGAAGTTTCCACATTATTCTGTTCTTTAGTTAGTGACATGCTGCCAGGTTGTTCCTTTTTTAAAACTATTAAGAATAATATTAACATTCCCTCCCCCCCCCCAAAAAAAACCCCAGGTGAGTGATATTTGGAATAAAGATACCATCTCAGTAGATATCTGGTTGTCTCATCCGCTATTACATTCCTTTTCCAAATAACGGGTCAGTGGTGTGCACAGCTCTCCTCCAGGAAGCCCACGCTCAGATTCCAGAGGTGGAAGGCGACCTCCTGTCTTCCTTCCAGGGGCATGCAGTGCCGGAGGTGACTGGCCCCAGCAAAAAGACCGTGCGTTCTTCTCCCTCTCGGAGTCAGACACAAGACCTGGGCTGGCCCAGATAGCAACTCTTCCTCATGGGCCTCGACATCAGTAGACTGAGTCTCCCCTGACTTACTAGGCGGTAGGCTCCGTAAGATGAAATGTTTTGGCTAATAGGAGTTAGGCACGGCCAGGTGCTCGCCTCTGTGCATGTGACTGTGTGACGTGCATGTGGATAACCCAGACATCCAGGAGGCCCTAAGGGGCCACAGCACGTCCAGACACTCACACTGATGGCATGGTACACAGGGGCGGCCCTCAGGCACTGGCTCATGGCTGCCTGATCTTTTCGGTGCTCTGTCCTCTAAAGTTAAGCCCCAGGATGGCTGGAGCATAGAATGTGGAAGGTAGGAAGTGCTTCGTCTTGGGGGAGAGGCATGCTGGCAGCAGTGACATGAGCAAGAGACAGGGAAGCTGTGAGCAGCGGGTCCAAGAAACCAGATGCCAGTGGATGGGGCAGGCGGTGTCAGGGATGCTTTGTCGGGGGAACATAATGGTTTATTGTTCAGCGAGCCATGGCTTGGTCTTGCTGACGTGTGTGCCAAGGCCCTAGAGGGACCTGGGGTTGCCCGGGTCTCTGGACCGTGTGCTTGTCAGCCATAATTCAAGCTTCCATCCTTTCCACATTCCAGGGAACAAGGGTATAGTGGTCCCTGCAAACGAGAAGCCCAGGTCTTCGCAGTTTGCCAAGGGGTGACCCTGGGGACCCAGCTTCCTGATGTACCACTTCCTGACCTCAAGCTGTCTCCTCTTTGGCAACTGGCGCATTTTGTAAATAGGGCCCATGTCTGCGAATTCAGCTGCATCAAAATTAACAAGATCAAATGAGTCCTTTCATATTACATTAGCTGACATTAAATCCACTTAGATATTTTTGAAAATCTGAATTGACAGAGAAGCCTGCCCTTACAGGAAGGTTTTCCAGAAAATGAGCCCTGACTCCTGGAGAAGCAACACAGACATTCAGCTAGTAGCTGAGACCCTTCTGTAAATTCCCCTCCCGCAGCATATGTCCTGTCTCCTGGGGCTGCCAAGTGGGGATCGGCCCCAGGGCTGGCCTCCTGTCCATGACGTTGTACATGGCCTCAGCACGAGCAGATGGGCCACTGACTTGGAGGCTGGAATGGGGAACTAACAGCATCTGGTCCTGGATGTCATTTCTAAGGGGATCCAGAATGATGTCGAGCAGAACCACTGAGTCTATGGTGCTGATGTAGAGAGATGTCTATGGTTCTGAAATGACCCCCGGAGGCCCCTCTCCCCCCACCCATCCCACCTCCTCCTGGCACTAAGAGATGCCGAGAAATTCCATTTCCAGGTGAGTGAGGGGCATTAGCCCAGCGAGGTGGAGGGCAGCAAGGTCGTCCCTAGTTTTGACTGCCCCCCCCCCACTGTGGGCCCACCTGTGGAAGCATGAAGACATCTTCAGCTTCAACCACATGTTTCAGAAAAACACTTGAAAAAGTCAGTCTCCCAAAGTCAGCATTCATTTCCAAGAGTCAAGCCACATTTGTGAAAGGAAAGATCAACAAGACGGAAAGAGCCTCTCAGCCCAGCCCTGCTCACCAGCCCTGGGGTCCAGGGGTCTGGCGGGAAGGACTCATGGGGGAGGGGAGACCTCCACAGTGATGTCACTTCTTTGCTTTATCCCCCTCTACCTTGCAGATAGCCAACAGAGTATGTGGGCTTTCTGGGCACTTCAGGGCTGCAGATCATTTGATCACTTCTGGGGCCATTCCAGACCTGTATTTTTGAGGAAAGAAAGATGTTCAAGACCCCAGGCCTGGGTGATCTGGGGCTGGGCTGGGCTGGCTGTAAATGCGTTCAGAGGTCAGGGTCAGTGCTCAGGGCTCTATGGTCAGTGGTGGGCCTAGGATCGGTGTCCCCCACCAATGCCCCTCCTGCACAGATGGTGTTTTTTTTGTTTTTTGCTTTTGGTCCCTCTAACCCCAGTAACCTCTGGGGCCTGTTCCATTTTTAACTCAGGTGATGTTAAAAATCAAGTATTAGAACTAATCCAGCTCAGTATGCCCCAACACCCCTCTGATGCTGTGGTAACCCCTTGATGCCTGCTTGGCGCCATGCACCTGGAGACCCACCAGTGGCTGACGAGAGGTCCTTGAATGCCTGTTGCATTAAGGAACGTGTCTTGGTCTCAGTGTGAAGGCCGAGGAGACAGTTGCTGGGGTAGGGGGCCAGGGTGAGCAGGGGAAGGGGCCAGGTTCAGTATCTGGAGCCCTCCCTCAGACTCTGACACTTGGAGGGGCCTAGAGATGGTGTTCTTGGGTAAGGCACTCACCTTCCCTTCCAACCCATTATCCTGCTCTGGCCCACCTCTCAGAAGTCTTCCTGGAGGGCTCCTTTGTCGGTGACCTCTGACGTGTCTGATGACCACAGTATCACCTGGAGGCACATGCTGGACAAAGGGTCCCCCTTCAGGATTCTGACCCTAAACCACAAGATGCCTGTGAATACTTGGGAATGCCTCTCTCCCAGATGGCATCCTCCATCAGGACTGAGGGAAGGAGCCCCCTGACGTGGTGCTCACAGAACAGAGCCTTTCCTGTGTTCAAGGGAGACACTGCTGGGCTGTTCTCCATCACTTCCCTGCTGTCCTGTCCTTGCCTCTCCCTACAAGGGCCCTTGCAAGAAAAGCTCCCTGGGGTTCAACCCTTTTAGTTTCCCTCTTAACTTCCCCCATTGAGGAAGGTTCTGAAGCACATCCTCTTGCTGCCTTGCAAAGCCATCTTTTCAGAGTAGGAAACATCGCCAGGAGACACCGGAGCCCAATGTTGTCTTTGCTGGTGCTTAATCAAAAGAGCTCAGGTGGAAACCAGAACCACTGCAGGCCCCACCAATGTACCTACTGAGAATGAATCCCACCAGGGCACTGGGGCTCCCTGGCTTGAGGGCAGCCCCGCACTTAGTACTTGTGCTCCTCCTTCCTCTCCTCTGTGGGCTTTTCATTAGTTTTTGTGTGTGGTGTAAGGTAGGGTTCTGGTTGATGTTCTGCTTGACGTCGTCCAGTTTTCCCAGCACCACTCATTGAAGAGACCGTCCTTTTACCATTGCGTATTCTTGGCTTCTCTGTAATAAATTAATTGACCAGGCTTATTTAATTGTAATTATAATTATATTGATTAATTATTTATCAATAATTAATTGATAGATTAATTATCCAGGCTTGTTTCTGGACTCTCCATTCTGCTCCACTGATCTTTCTGTGTCTTAGCCCATAACATACTGTTTTGGTTACTGTAGCTTTGTGATGTAGTTTGAGATCAGGGACTGTGGTGTCTCCCAATTTGTTTTTCTTTGTACAGAGTGCTTTGGCTATTTGGGCCCCCTTGTGGTTTTGTACATGTTTTAGGATTGTTGTTTTAGTTCTGTGCAAAGTGGCATGGGAATGTTGATCAGGATCTCACTGAATATGTACGTCACTTTGGGTAAAAAGGACAATTCTTTAATATTCATTTTTATAATCCATGAACCCATAACATCTTTCCATTTATTTGTGTTTTTCTATTTCTTTTTTGATAGGGAGTGGGAGTGGGTAGAGGAAGAGAGAGAGAGAATGGTAAGCAGGCTCCATGCCCAGTGTGGCGTTTGACAAGAGGTTCAATCTCAGGACCCTGAGACCATTACCATGAGTTACCAAGTCAGATGCTTAACTGACTGAGCCCCCTTTTCAATTTCTTTATCAGTGTCTTATAGTTTTCAGGGTACAGGTTTTTCATGCCTGTAGTAAAGTTTTTTCCTTGTTTTCTTAATTTCTCCTTGTGATGGTTTATTATGAGTTTGTCCAAGCTAATAGTTTTTGTATCGTGATTCTGTATCCTGCAATTTCAATGAATTTATTTGTTTTAATATTTTTTTTCGGTGGAGTGATGTGGAAGATTGGGAATCCAAAACATCATATTTCTACCATATCCTAGGTCACCTGCCACACCCACAGCATAGTGGTCCCCTAATATAATTGTATCACAGTTTCCCTTAGTAATACATTGTATCTAGTGAATTATGTCCTGGTCAGGTTTGGCCTCACCATGAAGTCTGACGTGTTTTTTTGCTTTTCTGGTGTGTTACTGATACTGGTTATCTTTTTTTTTTTAAGATTTTATTTATTTACTTGACAGACAGAGATCACAAGTAGGCAGAGAGGCAGGCAGAGAGAGAGAAGGAAGCAGGCTCCCTGCTGAGCAGAAAGCCCGATGTGGGGCTCGATCCCAGGACCCTGAGATCATGACCTGAGCCGAAGGCAGAGGCTTTAACCCACTGAGCCACCCAGGTGCCCCTGATCCTGGTTATCTTGAGGAGTAACTTAGTCCCCATGAATTTCTTTCTCTCTCTCTCCCTCCCTCTCTCTCTCTCTCTTTTAAAGATTTTATTTATTTATTTGACAGAGATCACAGGTAGGCAGAGAGGCAGGCAGAGAGAGAGAGAGGAGGAGGAAGCAGGCTCCCTGCTGAAGCAGAGACCCCAATGTAGGACTCGATTCCAGGATGCAGGGATCATGACCTGAGCTGAAAGCAGAGGCCTTAACCCACTGAGCCACCCAGGTGCCCAAGTTCCCATGAATTTCTGATGTACAGAATATCTGCTGTAGCAGTAGAAATAGTCGTCTTCTGCTCTCAAATTCACAAGACATTGCTTCCCACAGCTGCCACTTCCTACAACCCACTTGTGTGTTTTTTACTCCAAACAGGGACACCTTCCCCGGGAACTGTCGTAGAACTCACAAATGGGGAAATCATTATGGTTTCCTCATTATAGTCCAATCCAGAGGCCATGTCATCTGTTACCGCCTGCCCGAGTTGTGTGACCATGACCTCTCTTGTAATTGACTTCACTGTTGCTGAGACTTCCACTCAGTCCCCAACCATGACTGATTTAAAGATCAGGAAGGACTCCAATTTGGGCAGCCTTTTCTGCAGGGCTCTGTAATTTGGTTTGTTTTCAATCTTCATTCATGTTATGTTTTGGTACTTCAATCATGACTTTATTTGTTATTCAGTTTATAAAACATAATAACGATCATTTAAGTGATTAAAGAAAATAAATGATTTTAAGTCTACACTTGTATGCTGCTAGGTATGTTCCCATTTTTTCTGCAAAAATCACCATTGACCGCCTCAAGAATGTTTAAATTTTGACCGAATGAAAGTCTGTGTATATTAAACATTAACTCCCTGTTCCCCTGTCCTCTCTGCCAGGCAATCATATCTTACTTTTTGTAGGTGAATTTGATTACTTTGGATATGTCAGACAAGTAGAATCTTATTCTTTTCTGTGATTGGTTGGTCGCCCTTGTCATAGTGAATTGAAGGTTCATGCATACTGTGATGTGAATCTGTACTTTAGTTCTTTGCATGACTGGATACTGTTCCATTGTGTACACATTACTTATCCGTCCTTCAGTGGACACTTTTTAAAAAAAACAAAATCTTATTTATTTATTTGAGAGAGAGAGAGAGAGAGAGAGATTGAGAGAGCATGAGAGGGGAGGTCAGAGGGAGAAACAGACTTCCCATGGAGCTGAGAGCCCGATGCGGGACTCAATCCCAGGACTCTGGGATCATGACCTGAGTTGAAGGCAGTCGCTTAACCAACTAACTGAGCCACCCAGGGACCCTCAGTGGACACTTTGGTCAGGTCAGCCTGTTGGCTATTCTGCACAATAACAGTGTTACGAATTTGGGGGGAATAAATACAGAGTCCCCATTCTCAAATATTTGGGGTATATGCCCTGAGGTATAGTAATTAATCCTATCTCTGAGATTTTAAGGAACCCCCATTCAGTTTGCCACAGCAGGTGCACAATTTTGCTTCATTCCTTGATACCATGGAAGAACATTTCAGTTTATGGATCTACCCCATGTTGTATGTTCATTTACCCTTTGTGGCGTGTTTGCATATTTTGTACCATTTTCCAGTTGTGAACAGTTGCCATGGATATTTATGTTGGTTTGGTTATGATTATCATTCTGGTTCTGGTTCGTGGTGTGTGGATCATGGTTATGGTTGATGCCTATGACTTACAGTATATGGTCAGAGTTCATGGTGTATGGTTTATGGGTTATGGCTCTATGATTCTGTTGTTTAATGGTGTATGGGTTTAGGGTTATGACATGTGGCTTTTTAGACTCACACCCTTATGATTTGGGTGCTTTAGTGTGAGGAGGTGGGAAGAAGAGGGAATGAGTGTATTTGGGTCTGAGGGGAAAAGTCTTTGGGGAGTCAGTGGATGAGGGGGTGAGCTGGTGTGTGTTTGTAGGGGAGGGCTTAGGAGGTTCAATGGATGGTATGTGAGGAACTAGAGGGTCCAGAACTTGGAGGGTGATGGTTTAAGGGTGAGTGGGTGAGGGTTTGAGAGGGTGATGGTTTGGGTGGTGAGGGGGTGATGGTATTGGGTATGTGTTTAGAGAGTTTGGGCAATGATTGCTTGTTAGTTGAATGATTTGAGGCACCAGGTGGTGAAGGTTTAGGGAATGAGGGTTTAGGAGATGAGGACATAAGGAGTTAAGGTGAGCGTTGAGGCATTGTACATAATGGTTAATGGGATAGGTATGGTATGTGTTTCGGCTGGGATGATGGAAGATCCCAAGAGATTGCAGTTGGCCTGAGGGCTCATTAGGGAGAGCACTAGGCTGAGTAACTGGCGCTTGTGGGTTCCAACCTAGGGGTAGAAAACCTTGAGGGAACTAGGGTTTAGGATCAGGGTACATTCTGAATACAAATCCTTTATCAGATACATGGTTTGTAAATATGTTCTCCCAGTTTGTGGTTTGTCTCTTGGTTCTTTGAACAAGGTTTTTCACAGAGTAGGAGTTTAAATTTTATAAAGTCTGTTTTACTAATTTTTCTCTTTTGTGGATTGGTTGTTGTGTTTGAATCTTAAATTTATCCACATTTTCGAGTGAATTTTGGCATGGATCATAAAGTTTGTGTCTGCATTTCATTTCCTATGGTTTCCAACTGATTGTTCCTTAACTCTTTTGGGGGAAGTTGGGGTATATTGGGTTCCACTTTAGTTTCATCTTCCCAAATATAAGGGATTCCTTGGGGCACCTGGGTGGCTCAGTCAGTTAAGCATCTGCCTTTGGCTCAGGTCATGATCCCAGGGTCCTGGGGTTGAGTCCCATTTGGGGCTCCTTGCTCAGCTGGGAGTCTGCTTGTCCCTCTCCCTCTGCCCTGCTCGTGCTTTCTCTCTCTCAGTCTTTCTGTCTCTCTAACAAATAAATTAAATCTTTAAAAAATATATATAAGGGAATCTGCTGGCGCCCAGGAGGGGGCTGTCACCACAGACCTGTGCACTGAATGTGTTTGCGCCGCCTCCAAAGCCTGCGGGGTGCTCCTGAGTCCAGGTCACTGACACTGCACACTTGGGAGTTCAGCTGGCCTTTGGCCTCCTGCACTGACCGAAAATTTGTTTCCCAGCCGGTGTCTGAGCTTTGGGGGGCAGTGGGTCCACGTCCACACCGACAGAAGCCCGGCTGCCTCAGGGCCCACCATGGAGGCCTGGGGAGGATGTGGGGCTGCGTCCACGCTGACGGGAGCCTGGTCTCCTCAGGACACTCTGTGGAAGTTTCCAGAGGATGTGGGGCCGTATCTACACTAACAGCAGTCCAGCCCCCTCAGGACTGGTGTCTGGAGGAGAAGGTGAGGAGAAGCCGCTTCAGCGGGGACTGACGAGGGGGTGTATGTTGTCAGGACCCCATGGAGGAAGGGCGCGCTGGGGCTTCTGTGGTTTTGTGTGAGGTGATGTGGCCTCCTGTGGGGCTGTGCTTGGGGCTATGGGGTTCCCCCTTCCTGGGCTCGGATGTACCCCAGGTCCTGCGTCTGTGTCTATGCATCTGTGGATTCGGTTCCTGGGGCTCCTCAGATGGTCTGCAGTCAGGGTGTGGCCGCCCACCTCGGGGGTTGTGTGCTCTCCTCCTTACCCCGTCTCAGCCCTGCGGGGTCCTTCCTGCGTCCATACCTGCTCCAGGGCTTGTCCAGAGTCTGGGAGTTCGGGAGTGACAGCGTGGACTCTGTAGATGACTTTGGGGAGAGTAGGTATTTTCCTGATGTCGGCTCTTCCCTGAGCCAAGCACAGAGTGTCTCCCCATCTCCATGGGTCTCCCTCCATGTCTGTTTTCAGTGTCGCTCGGCTGTCAGAGGACAGGTCTGTCACTTCCTGGGGACTCCTAGGGGTCTTGATCTTTTGGACGCAGCAGAAAATGAGATTGTTCTCTGTAGTCTCTTTCTGATGGTTCCTTCCGAGCATGTAGAGATGCCATTGATTTATGTGCATTGAGTTTGTTCCTTGAAAATTTCTTGAGTTCATTATTTCCATTTGTCTTAAACTCAAACTGCCAGTTATTTGAGCAGCAACATGGGTTTCTTTGGGAAGAGCAGAAAATGGCAATCTGGGCTGAGCAAGCTACGGACACACCACAGGCAAGTGCAAGAAACAAAGGAGAGGAACATTATTTCATGGAGAAGGAAGAAGTTGGGGTGGTTGCTGGGAAGGCAAGTCCCCTGGAGAAAGAAAGACAGGGGTTCGGGGTGATGGAGGATTCTTACCGGCTGAGGTGTGGGGATGGTGATTTCTTGTAGGAGATGAAACTCCAGCTTCCATTGTGGGGCCTGGAACGGATGAGTCTCTCCTGTGGGGGATTGCAATGTGGGGTCTGTAATTGACAGTTGTTCCTGTAATGGACACTGAGTGCCAGGTGCCCCCTTCCAGCCTCCCTTTCTGGCCTCCCCAGTCTGCTTTACTGAGGCTGCTTTTCCTGCTTTTGCATAGTTCTAACCAGGTCGTGGGGGAATGTTGTAGAAAACTGGAACCAAAATCCCACTGCTTCTACTGCACCAGACACGGGGCCCCCCCAGTTTAATCCTCCCACAAGTCTCTTGCTAACATATGGCCTCCTCCAAGGGCCAGTGGCCTCTCCATGGAGGGTGACCTGGATCTGGGAGGGCTTGGCCTCCATCCGAGGTCTGATGTCCTCTCTGCTTCTGTGACGTGGTGCTAACGTGGATGTTTGGAAGAGTCGTTTACACTGTGGTGATTTCAAATCTGCAGTAACTTGTCACAGCCGCACAAATATGCTTTATCTCCACATTCAGAGTCCCCAGCTGTCATTTCTTTATCATGTTTGCCACTTCATGTGGGCTACTTTGGTGCATTTTACCCCAAATGGACATTGTCCCGTGGAACCACCATGGAACCCCAAGTGAGGAAATCATGATGGTTCCTACATTTGAACCCAGACCACAGGCCCACTGCAGCTGTCACCACCCGCCCGATGGTCTGAAATGTCTTCTCCATTTGGATTCCGTTTTCTTCTTCTGGAGCTTCCTCTAGGGCTTTCCCTTATTTGGGTAACCTTGATGGACTTAAGGAGCCCAGACGACTCCCATCTGAGTGGTATTTCTTTCTTTTCTTTTTCTGAGTGGTATTTCTATATGGCTTATGGCACCGGGGCTGTTTTCAGTGTCCGTCCACGTTGTGACATGCGTCAGTCCTTCATTCACTTTTTCACCGTGACTAAACATATGAACGTTGACCCCTTAAAACATTGCAGGTACACAGTTCCCTGGCCTTAGCTGAGTTCCCACGGTTGGACATCATTCCTCAGAACTTTCTCATTCTCCCCGAGGGAGTCTGTGTACATGAAACACCGACTCCCCATTGTCCTTTCCCCTTGGCCCCTGCAGCCACATCCAGCTTTGTGTCCCAGACGTGTCAACCAAGTGGAAGCAAGTAGCATCTGTCCTTCCGTGACTGGCTGATTTCACTCAGTGTAACGACTTCCAGGTTCAATCCGTGTTGTAGCCTGTGTGAGAACTCCTTCGTTTTTAAGGCTGAATCGTGTTCCATGCCGTATAAACCACATTTTGTTTATCCGTTCATCTGTCAGTGGATACTTGGGTGGCTTCCACCTTTTGGCTGTTGTGAGAAATGCTGCTCTGAATAAGGGTCCTTCTACTTTCAATTTTGGGGGCATATAGGCTGCAGTGGAATTCTGTGTTTAATATTTTAAGGAACCATCATATTTTTTCCTCCACAAATGAACCATTTTGCTTCATTCCTTCATAGGGCAGAACAAGATAGCCATTTATGGATCTACCTCATTTTGTTTACCCTTTTCCCCATGGATGGACATTCGCATAGTTTCTGGGTTTTGCCTCTTGTGAACACTGCTGCTATGAATATTCCTGTACATTTCTGTGTGTTTGAACCAGTGTTTTCAATATTGGGGGTATATATCTAGGAGTGCAATTGTTGAACCGTATGGTAATCCCGCTTTGATCTATTTGAGTAAATGACAAACTGTTTTATACGTAGTCTGTACCATTTTTCACAAGCGAGGTTTAAGAGTTTCAGTTTCTCAACATCCTTTTGTTATTTTTAGTTTTCTTGGTCATAGTGATTCTGCATGTGTAAAAGCACATCTGACTGGTTTGAATCCTCATTTCCATAAAGACTAATGATGTTTAACATCTACTCATGTGCTATTCACCATTTGTATGATTTCTCTGGAGAAGGGTCTATCCAAGTCCTTTGTCCATTTTAAAAAAATGGCATTGTCTTTTTGTTGAGGAATTGTAAAAGCTCTTTACATATTCTGGGCAATAGCCTCTTATTAGATAAATAATGTGCAAATATTTCTTTCCATTCTGGGGGCTGTCTTTTCACTTTCTGGATGTATTTTCTGATGTACAAATATTTTTAATTAATTTTTTTACATTTCTTTTTTTAAGAGTGAGTGAGAGAGAGTGTGAGAGTGGATGGGGCAGAGGGAGAAGAAAAGAGAATCTTAAGCAGGCTCCACACTGAGTGTGGGGCTTGATCTCATGACCCTGAGATCATGATCTGAGCCAACATTAAGAGTCGGATGCTTAAATAACTGAGCTACCCAGGTGTGCAGGACAGATTCTTAATTTTGAGGATATTATTTTATCTATTTTTTTCTTTCCCTTCTTATGCTTTGGTGTCCGATCTTAAAGCATTGCTACATTCAAGGTTATGAAGATTCATCCCCGTTTTTTTCTTCTAGGGTTTATAATTTTACCTCTTAAATTGAAGCCTTTAACTTACTTTGAGTTAATATTTATATGTGGTATGAGGTAAGGGTCCAGTTCCATTCCTCTGTACATGGATAGCTGATTGTCTAGCACCCTTTGTTGAAAAGACCGTTCTTTCCCCCATGTGTAATGCTGTCCACCCTTGTCGATATTCAGAGGACCATAGATGAAGGGATTTATTTCTGGGCTCTCAGTTAAATCCCACTGATCCGTATGCATACTTGAAAAATTTTATTTTACTTATTAAAATTTTTTAAATTTAAATTCAATTAATTAACATATAATGTAGTATTTATTTCAGGGCATATGCATACTTTTACAACAGTATCACAATGTTTTAATTATTGTTGCTTTGTATTAAGATTTGAACTTTGGAAGTATGACCTTTCACCTTTTATTTTCTTTTTCAAGATGGTTTTGGTTGTCTGTGGTCCCTTAATAGTCACATAACTGTTACAATTAGCTTGTCTATTTCTTCCCAAAGGCCTTTGTGGAATTCCTTGGGAACATATTGAATTCCCACATTGCATCGTGTACTGTTGCCATTTCATCAGTAGTATGTCTTTTCATCACCATGGGGTCTCCTCAGATTTATTTAGGTTTCCCTTACTTTCTTTCAGCAATGCTTTGTAATTTTCAGTGTACAACACTTAACACCTTGATGACATCTATTCCTAAGTATTTGGTCAATGTTGATCCCTAAAATGGAATTGTTTTCCTAAATTCCTTTTTGGATGATTCATTGCTAGTGTATACAAATAAGAGAGATTTTTGTGTATTGATATTTTGTCCTGTAACTTTGTGGAATTAGGAGATGGGCTGTAATCATTTTTTGTTGATTCTTCATGAAGCTCTCTGTGTAAGATAATGCCATCTCTGGTCTCTGAATAGACGTAGTTCTACTGTTTCCTTTCACATGTGGATTCCTTATTTCTTGCCTTCTTGTTCTGGGTAGAACTTTCAGTGCAATACTGAGTAAGGAGTGAAAGCCAGCTTGATGGACTTGTTTGTGATTTCAGAGTAGGGCTTCAGCCCTCAAAATTGAGCATGATGTTTGATTTGGGTTAGGGTGGGCTTAGGGTTGGGGTCTCCCTGTCCTCCGCTGTACAGAGCCCATTCTTCTCTGGTAACCAGCAGAGTGATCTTTTCAGAACAAAACCTTTGATCCTCTCTGTGACCCACTCCCCAGCTGCCCATCCTCTCCAGGCTCATCTCCCCCACCATATCCCCCAGCCCCTGTGGGCCTCCCTGGTGTGTCCCACATGTGCCTTGGACGGGACTCCAAGCCTTTACATTCTCTCTGCCCTCTGCCAGGAGCACCTTTCTCTCCCCCTGCTTCATGTCTGGCTTTTTCCCCCATTGGCTGGACCTAGACTTGCTCCCTGGCAACCTGACTCATTTCTGCTGGGTGTGTGTGGCCTTGTCCCTTATTTAAATGTAGTGCCCATGTTCCCTGTGTGAGTGATTACTAAGCTGCCAGGTATGGGGCAGGCACAGGGAAATACCCTTAGTGCCCGTGTGAAAAAAATCAGTCTCAGGACACCTGGGTGGCTCAGTCATTAAGCATCTGCCTTCAGCTCAGGTCATGATCCTGGGGTCCTGGGGTCAAACCCCGCCATGTTGGGCTCCCTGCTCAGTGGAGAACATGTCTCCCACTAACCCTGTTTGTGTTTCCTGTCTAGCTGTCTCTCTCTCTGCCACGTAAATAAATAAAACCTAAAAAAAACCAGTCTCAGAGGGGCTCACCACCCTTGCCGACAGTATAGGATCTGCTGTCCCTGTAGTCAGTCCCTTCAGAGAGACAAGACTTCCAACTTCTTGGGCCTGGGTAGGTGTAGACCTGGACCTGGAAGCTTCCAGGATTCATGGCTGGGGACTAAGCAAGCCCCCTCTTCTTCCAGCAGTCCCTTTTCCCCTTCCCTGCCAATGGGCCGGGCCTGATTCCTGATCTGGGGTAGTTCAAGGGTGACCCCTCCTAGGTATAGCAGTGGTTGACTGATGGACCTTGTCAGCAATAGGCCCAGTAGCCTTTACAGGGAGACCCTATGGGGGTGGAGACAGCTCTATAGGGCCAGTGACAGCCCCCTCAAAGCAAAGTGGGGCAGGAGGCCAGCCCTCCTGATTCTAGCCAGTCTGTAGGCTGTAGAAAGGAGGGCTGTGCCCAAAGGTGCTCTGCTCCAGGCAGGTGGGGACAGGATGTGGAGGGGGTCGGCCGGGGGAGGGCACCTGCAGGGTTTGCCTGGGAGCTCAGCACAGTGAGACTGTTTCTGGCACCAGCACACTGACGGTGGGGTTGGTTTCCTGCCTCTGAAGCCTCAGGCTCCCCTTTACACGATGGGGTGCTGATGGGTAACATCTCTGGGTGTAGATGTTAGGGAGGCCCCACAAGCAGACTTGCTCAGGACAGACTGGGAGAGTGGCTGTTGCTTAAAGCAGCTCAGGGCCTGCCCCCTTGAAGAAGGTGCACACGTCCATGGCCCCCAGCTCTGGGGTCCTGTTGCCAGCCTCTGACAGTGACCCTCCTCCTGCCTTGTCCCCCTTCCCTGTAGATAGGTGGTCTTTCTGGAGCTTCTCCTGCAGGGGGCACAGAAGCCCATCATGGTGGGACACAGGGTCACTTACTAGGTCCACACTGATGACTGTGTGCCCCTCCCTGGAAGGGCTGGTAGATGGTGGACCTTGAGGTCCCCGGCACCCCACACTGGCAGGACGTGTCCATGCAGTGCATGGTGATGGTCAGCCACTTTTGTGAGCAGCGCTTTCTCCATGAGATGGATGACCTTGTGTATGCAGATGTGGACATGAAGGCCTACGACCATGTGGGCATGGTGATCCTGTCCCCCCTCTTTGGCACCCTGCACCCCAGTTTCTACTTGGTGTCCTGTGAGGACTTCAGCTACCAGCACTGGCCACAGTCCCAGGCCCATTTCCCTAGGGACCAGGGCGATGTTTACTACATGGGTTTCTTTAGTTTCTGATGGGGGCCTTTTTTGGGGCGTTGGTGGTGGAGGTTCACCGACTGACCTTGGCCTGTTACCAGCAGGGGGTCAACATGGCCAATGGGATCGAGGTTGTGTGGCATGACAAGAGCCATTTAAACAGGTACCTGCTGAAACACAAGCCCATTAAGGTGCTATCCATGTTGGACCTGTGGGATCCGTGGTAGCTGGGCTGCCGTCCTTCCCCCCAACCCTGCCACATCATGAAGAAGCTGATTTGGGCGTGCCCAAGGATTAACAAGACATTCAGGACTCATGAGAGGACCTGTGGGACCCACGGCAGCTGGGTTTTTCCCTGGAGACCCTGTGGGACCCGTGGGTGCTGGGCTTTCCCCAGTGGACCTGTGGGACCTGCAGCAGCTGGGCTATTCCCTGGAGGACCTGTGGGACCCGTGCTGCTGGGCTGTCTCCTATAGGACCTGTGGGACCTGTGGCTTCTGGACTGTTTCCTGGAAGACCTGTGGGACCCGCGACTGCTCGGCTGTCCCCTATAGGACCTGTGGGACCCGCAGCTGCTGGACTGTTTCCTGGAGGGCATGTGGGATCCGTGGCTGCTGGGCTTTCACCTGAGGACCTGTGGGACCTGCAGCTTCTGGACTGTCCCCTCTAGGACTTGTGGGGCCCATGGCTGCTGGGCTGTCCCCCGGAGGACCTGTGGGACCTGCGGCTCCTGGACTGTCCCCTCTAGGACCTGTAGGACCCGTGGCTGCTGGGCTGTCCCCAGAGGACCTGTGGGACCTGTGGGTCCTGGGCTGTCCCCTGGAGGACCTGTGAGACCCATGGTAGCTGAGCTGCCCACCCCCCCTTTCATGAAGAAGCTGATATTCAGGCCATGCCCAAGAATCAGCAGGACATCCAGGACTCATGAGGGGCTGTCCCGTCTCCATCGGGGGCGCTGTCCTGAGCTGAGCTGTCAGAGCAGGTTCTTACTTCTGTCCCCTCAAGGGAGACCATGGACCCAGCACTGCCCACAGGGCATGTCCAGAGCCCCCAGCTGCACCCGCACACAGGAGGCCTGCCTGGGGATACAAGGTCCTCTCTTTGTGGTCGCTGCATTCTGATAACTTCTAGGCCATTTGCAGCTGGGATTGGCTCAGGTTTTATACAGATGTTTTTCCGTGTCAATGCTGAGCAACCATCTTTAAAAGAACAATCGAGGGAAAGGTTTTTCTCCCTGACTGTAAACTGACATGCCTGGTGGGGCTGGGAGCAGTCCAGAAGCAGCTGTGGAGCCAGCTGTGGGCCCTGGCTAGGTCTTCCCTCCCAGTCCCTGCCCCTCGCCATGGCCATGGGGCTTCAGGGTGAGGGGTGTGCCAAGCCGCCTCTCAGACCTCCAGTCCCCTGACTGCCAGAGGCTGTGGCCATGGCTGCAAGCTCAGCCTCCAGGAGCACGGAGCCCTCTGGGTTATGTATAGTTTCTGCCTTTGTTTTATTTTTTCATTTTTAAATTTAACTTAATTGTTAAAATTGAAATTCATTAGCCAACATATAGTACATCAGTAGATTTTAATGTAGTGTTCAGTGATTTGTTAGCTGCCTGTAACACCACATGTGCCTTCTTTAATACCTGTCACCCAGCTACCCTCTCCCCCTACCCCCTCCCTTCTCTAACCCTCAGTTTGGTTCCTGGAGTCCACAGTCTCTCATGGTTTGTTACCCTCTCTGATTTCTTCCCATTCAGTTTTCCCTTGATTCCCCTGTCCTCCGCTCTATTCGTTATGTTCCACGTATGAGTGAAGCCATATGATAATTGTCTTTCTCTGCTGGACTTATTTCACTTAGCATAATCTCCTCCAGTCCCACTCATGTCTATGCAAATGGTGGGTATTCATTATTTCTGATGGCTGAGGAATATTCCTTTGCATACATAGACCACATCTTCTTTATCCATTCATCTGGTGAAGGACATTCGGGCTCTTTCCACAATTTGGCTATTGTGGACATTGCTGCTATAAACCCTTCTTTTCACTACATCTATATCATTGGGATAAATACCCAGTAGGGTAGTTCTATTTTCAACTTACTGAGGAACCTCCACACTGTTTTCCAGAGTGAATGCACCAGCTTGCATTCCCACCAACAGTGTAAGAAGGTTCCCTTTTCTCCACAACCTCGGCAACACTTGTTTCCTGTCTTGTTAATTTTAGCCATTCTAACTGGTGTAAGGTGGTATCTCATTATAGTGTTGATTTGTATTTCCCTCATGTGGAAGGATATTGAGCACTTCTTTATGTGTCTGAAGACATTTGGATGTCTTCTTTGGAGAAATGTCTGTTCATGTCTTTGGCCTATTTCTTGATTTGATTATTTGTTCTGTGGGTGTTGAGTTTGGTAAGTTCTTTCTAGATTTTGGATACTAGCCCTTCATCTGATATGTCATTTGAAAATATCTTCTCTCATTCTGTTTGTTGTATTTTGGTTTTGTTGACTATTTCCTTTACTCTGCAAAAGCTTTCTACCTTGATGAGATCCCAACAGTTCATTTTTGCTTTTGTTTCCCTCACCTTTGAAGATGTGTCTATCAAGAAGTTGCTGTGGTTGAGGTCAAAGAGGTTGCTGCCTCTGTTCTCCTCAAGGATTTGGATGAATTCCTGCTTCCCATTGAGGTCTTTCATCTATCTGGAGTTTATTTTTTGTGTATGGCATAAGGAAATGGTCCAGTTTCATTATTCTGCATATGGCTGTCCCGTGTTCCCAGCACCATTTATTGAAGACACTTTCGTTTTCCCACTGGATATTCTTTCCTGCTTTGAGGAAGATTAGTTGACCCTAGAGTTGAGGGTCCATTTCTGAGTGCTCTATTCTGCTTCATTGATCTGTGTGTCTGTTTTTGTACCAGTACCATACAGTCTTGATGATGATAGCTTTGTCATAGAGCTTGAAGTCTGCAAGTGGGTTGCCACCATCTTTGGTTTTCTTTTTCAACTTCCCTTTGGTTATTTGGGGTCTTTTCTGCTTCCATACCAATTTGGGGATTATTTATTCCAGTTCTGTGAAATTTGTGGATGGTATTTTGATAGGGATTTCTGTGGATTCTTCTAGGTAGCATAGACATATTCATAATATTTGTTTTTCCAAACCATGAGCATGGAACTTTTTTCCATTTCTTTGTGTCTTCCTCCACTTCTTTCATGACTATGGTATAGTTTTCTGAATACAGATCCTTTGCCTCTTTGGTTAGATGGATTCCTAAGTATCTTATTGTTTTGGGTGTAATTATACATGGGATGGAGTCCTTAATTTCTCTTTCTTCTGTCGTATTGTTGCTGTAGACAAATGCAACTGATTTCTGTGCATTGATTTTATATCCTGCCACTTTATGGAATTCCTGGATGAGTTCTAGCAATTTGGGGGTGGAGTCATTTGGGTTTTCCACAGAAACTATCCTGTTGTCTGCAAAAGATGAGAGTTTGACTTCTTCTTTGCCTCTTATTTCTTTTTGTTGTCTGATGACTGAGGCTAGGAATTCTAGCACATGTTGAACAACAGTGATGAGAAAGGGCATCTGTGTCATGTTCCTGACCTGAAGGGAAAAGCTCTCAGTTGTTCCCCATTGGGAATGACAGTCTCTGTGGGTTTCCCATAGATGGCATTTATGATGTGGATGTACCCTCTGTCCCTCCATGGTGAAGAGTTTTGATCAAGAAGGGATGCATTAATTTGTCAAATGCTTTTTCTGCATCTGTTGAGTGGATCCTATGGTTCTTGCTCTTTCTTCTATTAAGGTAGTGGATGCCATGGATTTGCATCCCATTTGCAGTTGTCAAACCACCCTTGCAGGCCAGGAATAAATTCGATTTGGTCGTGGTGAACCATCCTTTTAATGTACTGTTAGGTCCTATTGGCTAGTATGTTGGTGGGAATTTTTGTATTCATATTCATCAGAGATAGTGGTCTGAAATTCTCCTTTGTGTGGGGTCTTTGGTTTTGGAATGAAGCCTATGCTGGCCTCATGCTGGTTTGGAAGTTTTCCTTTCCGTTCAATTTTTTGGAAAGGTTTCAGAAGAAGAGGTATTAAATCTTCTTTAAACGTTTGGTAGAATTCCCCTGGGAAACCATCTGGCACTGGACTCTTGTTTCCTGGGAGATTTTTGATGTCTTCTGCAATTTCCTTGATGATTATGGTTCTCTTCGGGGTTCCTTTTCTTCCCAGTTTAGTTTTGGTCATTTCTATGTTTCTGGGAATGCGTCCATTTCTTTGAGACTGTCTGATTTGTTGACATAGAATTGCCATCCTATGTTCTTATACTTGTTTGTATTTCTTTGGTGTTGGGTGTGATCTCTCCTTCTTGATTCATGATTTTATTGATTTGGGTCTTTTCTCTTTTCTTTTGGAGAAGTCTGGCCAGGGGTGTATCGATCTTATTAATTCTTTCAAAAGAACCAGCTCCTAGATTCGTTGATTTGTTCTTTTGTTTTCTACTTCACTGATTTCTGCTCTAATCTTTATTATTTCTCTTCTCCTTCTGGGTTTAGGCTTTCTAGGCTGCTCTTTCTCCAGCTCCTTTAGGTGTGAGGTTAGGTTGTGTATTTGAGACCTTTCTTGGTTCGTGAGAAAGGCTTGTAGTGCTATATACTCCCCTCGTAGGACTGCCTTTGCTGCATCCCAAAGATACTAAACAGTTGTGTTTTCATTCTCAGGTGTTTCCATGAACTTTTTTTTTTTTTCAAGATTTTTTATTTATTTATTTGATAGAGAGAGATCACAAGTAGATAGAGAGGCAGTCAGAGAGAAAGAGAGAGAGGGAAGCAGGCTCCCTGCCGAGCAGAGAGCCCGATGCGGGACTCGATCCCAGGACCCTGAGATCATGACCTGAGCCAAAGGCAGCGGCTTAACCCACTGAGCCACCCAGGCGCCCCTTTCCATGAACTTTTAAAATTCATCTTGAATTGACTGGTTGACCCATTCATTCTTTAGTAGGATGATCTCTAGCCTCCATGAATGTGAGTTCATTCCAACTTTCCCCTTGTGATTGAGTTCCATTTTCAAAGCACTGTGGTCTGAAAATATGCAGGGAATGATCCCAGTCTTTTGAGAGGAGAATGAACATGGCAGCATCCCAATCTGTGGCCCCAGAGCTGAGAGCTCAGGGCCCCACTCCTCAGTGTGCCCTCACAGAAAAGCAATCAATCCTTCATGTCTCCCTGGTCTCTGACTGCACTCTGCGCTCACCAGACCTGTGAGCAAGCATTTATGTCTCTGGCCATGACCCTGTTTGGAGTCTCCCAAACCAGCAGACTCCTACAGCATGCTCAGGCACCACTCCTCCTAGTGGAGGAAGGGGTTCTCCCCAGTTGTGTCACTTCTTGGGCCCGTTCTCAAAGAGCAGTGGCCAGACTGTGCTGTGGATCATAGTTTATGGCAACCTCCAGCTTAGAGCCCACTCCTGGGCTCACTCTTTGCCGCCAGCTTCCCTGCTCCAACACCTGGGAGCTCCATGGCCCTCAAGTGCCCCTGGTCTTCCTGGGACCCTGAGGATCCTGAGACCACACTGTCCCATTGAGGGTCTCACCCCCATTGAGGGTCTCACTCTACTTAGCCACCAGAGTGACATCCTTCACCAGAGAAGACTTCTGAAAGTTCCAATTTTGTGCTCTGCTGTCCCCAGCACTTGGCAGTAGCCAGCCGACAGAGCCTCCCTCTCCTCCACAGTGTATCTTCCCAGCTATAGACTTAGACTCACTCTTCTGTACCTTCCATCTTGTGGAAAGGGGTAGCTTTTCTGTTTATAGAGTTGCAGCTATTCTTTTCTTGGATCTCTGCTTGAGTTTGCAGGTGTTTAGAATGGTTTGATAGGTCTCTAGCTACATTCCTTGTGCCAGACGAAATGAAGGTATCCTATTCCTCCGCCATCTTGGACTCTTTCTCTCTCTTCTTTCTCCAGATTGCTTTCGGTATTTGGGGTCTTTTGTGATTCTGTACACATTTTAGGACCGTCTTCTATTTCTTTGAGTAATGCCATTGGAATTCAGATAGGGATTTCATCACATCTGTAGATTGCTTTGGGTATGACCGAAATGTTAACGTTATTAACGAGCATGGCATATGCTTCCATTTATTTGTGTCATCGTCCAAATCTTTGGCCCATACATTCACCCGCCAACACGCACATGGTTTTCCTTCCTTTTCTGCCTGTGTTCAGTATACCAACTCTTTCTCATTCTTGGTTACTTTTATGCCTAGATTTTTTTTTACTTGATGCAATTGTCAATGGCATTGCTTTATTAATTTCTTTTTGTCAAAGTTTGTCATCAGTATGCAGAAATACAAGTTGGGGCACTTGGGTGGCTCAGTCAGTTAAGTATCTGCCTTCAGGTCAGGTCATGATCCTTGGGTTCTGGGAATAAGCCTGGCATTGGGCTCCCTGCTCAGCAGGGAGTCTGCTTTTCCCTGACCCTCTGCTGCTCCCCCTGCTTGTGCCCTCTCTCCCTGTGTGTGTCAAATAAATACATTCTTTTAAAAAAAAAAGAAATGCAACAGGTGTCTTTATCTTGACTTCGTATCCTGCAGCTTTACTGAATTTGTTTATTCTAACAGATGTGTGTGTGTGTGTGTGTGTGTGTGTGTGTGTGTGTGTGTGTGGACTCTTTAGGGATTTCTACATAGAGTTTCATGTCATCTGCAAATAGTGACCATTTTCTCTTCCTGTTTAGATTTCATATCTTTTTTTATTTTTTATTTTCTACTTTTGTCTCAATGGTTTGGCTAGGGCTTTCAAAACTATGTTGAATGAAAGTGGTAAGAGTGGGCATCTTCATCTTGTTCTTGACGGTAGTGGAAAAGTTCCAGCATTTCACCCTCCAGTGTAATGTCAGTTGTGGGATTATCATATAGGCGTTTGTTTGGTTGAAGTATGTTCCCTCAGTACCCAGATGGTTTAGAGTCTTTATCATAAATGCACATGGAATCTTGCCAAGTGATCTTTCTGCCTCTATTGTAACAATCCTAGGATTTTTATCTTTTATTTTGTTAAAGTGATGTATCCCACTGGCGGATGTGCAGATGTGGAATCATCCTTGCATCCCTGGAATAAATCCTGCAGGGTCGTGTTGTGTGATTCTCCAGATGGATTGTTGAATTAATGTTACCAATAATTTGTTGAGGATTTTTGCATCTCTCTTCATGAGGGATTTTGGCCTTTCCTTTTCTTGTAGTGTCTTTGTCTTGTTTTGGTAGCAGGGTAATGCTGCCTTTATAAAATGAGTTTGGATGAATGCCCTTCTCTCCTTTTTTAAACACAGTTTGGGAAGGGTTGCTATTAATTATTCTTCTACCATCTGGTTAGAACTCCTCAACGAAGCTGTCTGGTCTTGGGCATTTTTGTTGTTGTTGTTGGGAGGATTTGATTATCAAATCAATATTTTTACTAGTGATCAGTCTGTTCAGACTTTTTTTTTTCCTTTCTTTTTCCTTGAATTTCACGGTTCATTCTGGGTGTTGTTAGGAACTTATTCTTCTATGTTGTCCAAGGTCTTGGCCTCTATTTGCTCATAGTACTCTCTGATGATCCTTTGATTTTTGTGGTATTCATTGTAATAGCTCATGTTTCTTTCTTTTTGTAATGTTTTTCACTTTTTAAATTTAAATTCAGTTAGCCAACATATAGTTTTTGATGTAATGGTTAATGATCCATTAGTTGCATGTAACACCCAGGTTTCATCACCACATGTCCCCTCCTTAATACCCATCACCCACTTGCCCTGCCCACCAACCTACCGCTCCTCCAGTTTATTTCCTATGATTTAGAGTCTCTCATGGTTTGTCTCCCTCTCTGATTTCTTCCCATTCGGTTTCCCTCCCTTCCTCTGTGGTCCTCTACACTATTCCTTGTGTTCCACATATGAATGAAACCATATGATAATTGTTCTTTTCTGCTTGACTGATTTCATTTAGCATAATCCCTTCCAGTTCCATCCATGTTGGTGCAAATGGTGGGTATTTATCCCTTCTGTTGGCTGAGTACTATTCTATGGTATGTATGTGCCACATCTTTATCCATTCCTCTGTTGAATGACGTCTCAGCTCCTTCTGCAGTTCGGCTCCTGTGAATATTGCTGCTATGAACATTGGGGTGCATGTGTCCCTTTTTGAAACTGTATCTGTATCTTTGGAGTAAATACCCAGTAGTGCAATGGCAGGGTCATAAGGTAGCTCTATTTTTACTTTTTGAGGAACCTCCATACTGTTTTCCAGAGTGAATGCACCGACAGTGTAAGAGGGTTCCCACCAACAGTGTAAGAGGGTTCCCCTTTCTCCACATCCTCGCCAACACTTGTTGTTTTCTGTCTTGTTAATTTTAGCCATTCTAACTGCTGGAAGGTGGTATCTCATTGTGGTTTCGAATTCTCTAATGGCAAGTGATGTCGAGCATTTTTTCATGGTCTGTTAGCCATTTGCATGTCTTCTTTGGAGAATTGTCTCTTCCTGTCTTCTGCCCATTTCCTGAGTGGATTCTCTGTTTCTTGGGTGTTGAGTTTGAGGAGTTCTTTGGTGATTTTGGATAGCAGACCTTTATCTGTCATGCCATTTGCAAATATCTTCTCCCATTCTGTAGGTTGCCTTTTAGTTTTGTTCACTATTTCCTTTGCTGTGCAGAAGCTTTTTATCTTGATGAAGTCCCAATAGTTCATTTTTGCTTTTGTTTCCCTGGCCTTTAGAGACATGTCTTGCAAGAAGTTGCAGTGTTCAGGATCCAAGAGGTCGCTGCCTGTGTTCTCCTCTAGAATGTTGATGTGAGACAGGAATCAATTATCTTTCTTTCCTGATGTATTTGGGTCCTCTCTCTTTCTTGGTGAGCCTAGCCAAAAGTTCGTCAGTTTTATTTATCTTTCCAAAAAGGCAGCTCATATTTTCATTGATCTTTTGTCCTTTTTTTTTGTCTCCATTGATTTATTTCCACATTCCTTTTTGTTATTTCCTTATTTCTACTGTTGTGGGGCTTTGCTTTTTTTTTTTTTCCTTCCCACTTCTTTCCCATGTAAAATTAGGTTGGTTGTTGGAGAGGTTTCAGGTGATTTGATGAAGACCTGAATTTCTATGAAATTCCCTCTTAGGACTACTTTTGCTGTATCCCCTAAGATTTCATAGGTTCCATTTTTCATTAGTCTCAAGGTACTTTTAAAATTTCTTTTGATTTCTTCTTTGACCATTGGTTGTCTAATGGCATGTTGTTCAATGTCCACATAATTCTGAGTGTTCCATTTTCTTCTTGTGACTGATTTCTACTTTCATACCATTGTTTTTGGACAAAATTTGAAACAGAGGGTGAAGGGAACATTCAGTTTCATGGTTAGTTTCCTGTTTTTTTGTTTTTTTTTTCCTGAGGGAAGACCACATGTTCTGTGGAGACAGAGGAACGTTTTGTGAGATTGGAGTGTGGGGTTAGAATTACTGACTACTGCCATGCAGGCTGTGTATGACTGTTCACACTGAAGGCTTGTACTTCCTTAGAAACATTTTCCAGGAGGTGCAGGGTGGCCTTCTCTAACAGAAAGGTGCCATGTGGGTTCATGGCATGGCCCCAAGTCAGCAACCAGTATGTATGGTAAATTGGGGGATCAGACTCCAATTTTCTGTTGGAAGTGAGAGAAACGGGGCATGGTGTGCTTCATGATAATAGCCGAGGTCCCGAGTGACCCACTGGTTGTTGTCGGGAGGTGGGGTAGTGGAGTCGGTGGGTCTGTCTCATCATATCCTGTGGAACTCAGGGACACCCTCCTACCTTCTGAGTTGTGTGGAGACAGGGAGACAGGAAGACAGCAGTCTCTGGTCAGACACAAGGTTGAACTGGCAAGGGCAGTGTGTGGGGGGAACCACTCCTTCATTTCCATACAGACTGACCGGGGTCTGAGACTGATTCCTGCCAGCAGCATGGGGAGAGGAGGGCGGTGATGGTGCACATGTCCTAGGGTCCTAGGGTCCCTTGGGGCCTGAGTTGAGGGCGGGGTCAGGCAGTGTGTCAGACTCCAGGTTTGTGGCCAGAGGGGCTGCCGATGGTTGGGGTGGCCTCAGGGAGGCATCTAGGTTTCTCCCGCTCTGAGGGTACTGTGCAGCTCCAAATGGCACAGTTTCCTCCTGGGTGGTAGGTGGATTTCTGGGGTCTGGCTCAGGGGTGCCCAATCTGGAGGGTTTGGGGGCCAGGCCTCTTGGGACGGAAGCCTGAGAACCCAACCTAGAGTTAGGGTTAGGGCCTAGGGGCATGGCAGGCCCTATTTGCCAGTGCTGAGGCGGGATCCCAGGGGGGCTGAGTTGAGGACGGTGGTCACGTGGTGTGTCAAGCTCCGGGTTGGTGGCCAGGGGCACTGCCGAAGGTCGGGGTGGTCTCAGGGAGGCATGCATGTTTCTTCCAGTCTGAGGGTTCTGTGCAGCTCAAAATGGCACAGTTTCCGTGTGGGTGGCAGGCAGACTCCTGGGGTATGGCTCTGGGGTCCCCACTCTGGAGGGCTTGGGGGACAGTCTCCTGAAAGTGGAAGTCTGAAAACCCAACCTAGTGTTAGGGTTACGGCCTAGGGGCATGGCAGGCAAGATCTGCTGGCACTAAGGCAGGATCCCCAGGGGCCTGAGTCAAGGACGGGGGTCAGGCAGTGCATCAGCCTCAGGGTTTTGTGGGCTGGCGGGCCGCTGAAGGTGGGGGTGGCCTCAAGGGGCACATGCAGGTTTCTCCCCCTCTGAGGGTTTTGTGCACCTCGGAACGACATGTTTTCCTCCTGGGTGGCAGGCGGGCACTTGGGGTGTGGCTCTGGGGCCCCAAATATAGCGGGCTCGGGGACAGGCTCCCGGATGGAAGCCTGAAAACCCAACCGAGGGTTAGGGCCAGGGCCTAGGGGCATGGCGGGCCTAATCTGGCAGCACTGGGGCGGGCACCATAGGGGGTTGAGTAGCAAGAGGCATTGGCCTTGCACGCGTCTGACTTGTAGAGGGATTTCTTGCAGGGTTTGGGCCATGACACTAGGGACCCCAGGCCAGGCCCGGGCAGAGGCCCTGCAGACATGGGCTGCAGGAAGTGAGTTTTCCGGCCAATTCTCACAAGCTTTCTGCCCAAATCGATATCAATATGGGCAGAAAGCTCGTGAGAATTGGCCGGCATTGGGTGGTGATTCGGGCCACGCTGGCTGTCATAGTCTAGAGCGCTTTCTCGCTTGGTGCATGTTGTGGTCATCTGGGAACACGGGCTGGGCCCACGTGGCTCCCCCAAGGGCCCCCGTGCCTGGGAGATATCTGGGGGCAGAGTGGAGGGAGGGGTTGTGACTGGGCGTCAGCCTCCGAGTTTTCAGCCCAGTGTGGCGGGGAAGGTGGGGGATGGCCTTGGGGGCCATGCAGGTTTCTCCCACTTGGTGGGTTTTCAGCAGCTCTGAACAGCACGGAGGATGATCTTAGGGTGGACATGCAGCTTTTTCCAGTTCTGAGGGTTTTCTGAAGTTCTTCTTGGCACGGTTTCCTCCTGGTTGGAAGGCAGAGTCATGCAATGTGGCTCAGGAGTCCCCAATATGAAGGACTCAAAGGACAGGCTCCCGCAGACAGAAGCATGAAACCCAACTGAGGGTTAGGGCCAGGGCCTAGGGGCATGGCGGCTCGATCCACCAGCAGGGGTGCGGGCACCCCAGGGGGCTGAGTAGCAGAAGGCTTTGGCCACGCATGAGCTGCCTTGTATAGGGCTTTCTCGCCATGTTGGCTTCTTGGGATGGAAGCCTGAAAACCCAAACTAGAGTTAGGATTAGGATTACTCCTAATTAATCCCTAAGTGAAGGCGGGTGTTAGGTGAAAGTGTCTGAGTCTGTGCTAGGGTCCAGGGGGCATGCAGAAACTGGGGTGGCCTCAGGGGACATTCAGGTTTCTCCTGCTCTGAGGTTTCTGTGTAGCTCCAAACGGTACCATTTCACCCTAGGAGGCCGTCGGAGTGCCGTTGAGAATCTCAGGCATCCCCAGTCTGGCAGGCTTGAGAGCCAGCCCTCTTGACATGGAACCCTATAACCCTCCCTAGGGTTAGGGTTAGGGCCTAGGGCCATGGAAGACTCGATCTGCCGGCGCTGAGGTGGACTCCCCTCAGGGCTGAATTGAGGGCATTTGCCTGGAACCGTGGCAGCATCCAGCTTTATGGCCAGAGGCTGCTGATGTTTGGGGTGGCTTTAGGGTGGCAGCAGATTTCTCCCCCTCTGAAGGTCTGGCGCAGTTCCAAATGGCACGGATTCCTACCTTGTGGCTGGCTGAGTCTTGAAGTGTCCATCAGGGGTTCTTTATCTGGGGGGCTTGGGAAGCCAGGCCTCTCGAAATGGAAGACTGAAAACCCAAACTAGGTTTAGGGTTAGGGCCTAGGGTCATGGCACGACTGATCTGCTGGCACTGCGTCAGGCTCCCCTCAGGGCTGAGTTGAGGATATGTGTCCATTGACGCAGCAGAATCCGCCTTTATGGCCAGGGGGGCTGCCGACGGTGGGGCTGGCTTTAGGGGGGCATGCAGGTTTCTCCTCCTCTGAGGGTTCGGTGCAGCTCCAAACCGCAAGGTTTCCTTCTGCATGGTGGGTGGAGTCCAGGGGTGTCACTCAGGGATCCTTAATCCGGGGGGCTTGGGGGCCAGGCCTCTTGGGATGGAAGCCTGAATGCCCAAACTAGGGTTAGCATTAGGGCCCAGGGGCATGGCAGGCCCAATCTGACGGGGCTGACACAAGCGCCCCTCAGGGCTGAGTTGAGGCATGCATCTGGCGGCTCAGCAGAATCTGGCTTCATGCCGGGGGGACACCAATTGTGGGAGTGTCTTTAGGGGGCCATGCAGGTTTCTCCCCCGCTAAGGGCTCAGGGCAGCTCCAAATGGCACGAGTTCCTACTGCATGGTATGCAGAGTCCTGGAGTTTAGCTCAGCAGTCCTTAAACTTGGTGGCCAGTCCCCTTGGAATAGAAGCTTGAAAACCCAAACTAGGGTTAGGGTTAGGCCCTCAGGGCATGGCATAACTATTCTGCTGCCACTGAGGTGGGCCCCCCTCCGGGCTGAATTGAGGATATGCATCTGCTGGGGCGGTGGAGTCCAGCTTTATGGCCATGGGTGCCAAGGATGGTGGGGGTGGCTTTAGGGGGCATGCAGGTTTCTCCCCTTCTGAGGGTTTGGCACAGCTCCAGACTACAAGGTTTCCTCCAGTGTGGCTCGAGGAGTCATGGGTTGTCACTCAGGGGTCCTTAATCTGGGGGGTTTGGGGGCCAGGCCTCTTGGGACAGAAGCCTGAAAACCCAAACTAGGGTTAGGGTTAGGGCCTAGGGTCATGGCAGGCCTGATTTCCCTGTGCTGAGGTGGGTTCTGCACTGGGCTGAGTGGAAGGTGGGCCTCAGGTGGTGGGTTGGAGTCTGGGTTGGGGTCCAGAGGGGCGTTGATGCTGCGGGTGGCCTTGGGGGGCATGTAGGTTTCTCCCACTCTGAGATCTCTGTGCAGCTCCAAATGGCACCATTTTTCCCTAGGAGGTGGCAGATTTCCAGAGTGAGTCTCAGGTATCCCCAGTCTAGTGGGCTTGGGAGCCAGCCCCCTGGGAACGAAGCCTGTACACCCACCTAGGGTTAGGGTTAGGGCCTAGGGGCAGGGGAGACCCGCTCTGCCGTGCTGAGGCAGGGTCCCCTCAGTGCTGAGTTGAGGGCACGCATCTGGCGGTATAGCAGAATCTGGCTTATGGCTGGGGGGCCTCTGACAAATGGGGTGGCTTTAGGGGGGCATGTAGGTTTCTCCCCCTCTGAGGGTTTAGTGAAGTTCCAAACGAAGCTTGGCTGGCAGAGTCCTGGAGTGTCTATCAGGGGTCCTTTTTCCAGGGGACTTGGGAGCCACACCCCTCAGAATGGAAGCCTGAAAACCCAAACTAGGGTTAGGGTCAGGGTCTAGGGGCATGGCAGTCCCGATCTGCTGGTGCTGAGGTGTGCTCCCCAATGGGCTGAGTTGAGGGTGGGCGTCTCGGTTTGGGTCCAAGGGGATCGCAGATGCTGGGGGTGGCCTCAGGAGGCATGCAGGTTTCTCCCATCCTGAGGTTTCTGCACAAATCCAAATGGCACCATTTCTAGCTAAGAGGCCAGCGGCATTCTGGCATGAGTCTCACACCTCCCCAGTTGGCAGGCTTTGGTGCCAGTCTCTGGGAACGAAGCCTGTACACTCCACGTAGGGGTAGGGTTAGGGCCTAAGGGCATGGCAGACCCCATATGCCAGCGCTGAGGCGGGCTCCCTTCAGGGCTGAGGTGAGGGCATGCATCCGGACATGGCGGAATCTGGCTTTTTGGCTGGGGGCCCGCCGATGGTGGGGGTGGCTTTAGATGGGCATACAGGTTTCTGCCACTCTGAAGTTTCTGTGGAGCTCCAAATGACACCATTTCACCTTAGGTGGCTGATGGAGTGCTGGCGTGAACCTCAGGTGTCTCCAATCTTGCGGGCTTGGGAGCCAGCCCCCAGGGCACAGAAGCCTGTACACCCACCTAGGGAAGGGGTAGGGTCTAGGGACCTGGCAGGGCCAATCTGCGGGCGCTGAGGTGGGTTCCCCTCAGGGCTGAATTGAGGGCATGTGTCCAGCGGTGCGGCAGAATCCGGCTTTATGGCGGGGGGATGCCGATGGTGGGAGTGGCTTTAGGGGGGCACGCAGGCTTCTCCTCCACTAAGGGTTTGGTGCAGCTCCAAGTGGTCCAGGTTCTTACCGCATGGCTGGCAGAGTCTTGGAGTGTTGCTCAGGGGTCCTTTATCTGGGGGTCTTGGGAGGCAGTCCTCTTGGGATGGAAGTCTGAAAACCCAAACTATGGTTATGGTTAGGGCCTAGGTGCATGGCAGGCCCGACCTGCTGGTGCTGAGGTGGGCTCCCCAGTGGGCTGAGTTGAAGGTGGGCATCAAGGCAGCAAGTCGGAGTCTTGGGGGTTTGGTCCAGGGGGCACAGAAGCTGGTGTTGGCCTCCGGGGTTATGCATGTTTCTTCCATTCTGAGGTCTCTGTGCATCTCCACATGGCACCATTTCACCCTAGGTGGCCGGTAGAGTGCCTGCGTGAGTCTCAAGTGCCCCCAATTTGGCGGGCTTGGGAGCCTGCTCTCTGGGCATGGACACCTGTACATCCCACCTAGGGTTAGGGTTAGGGCCTAGGGACATGGCAGCCGGATCTGCTGGCGCTGAGGTGGGCTCCCATCAGGGCTGAAATGAGGGCATGCGTCTGGTGGCATGGCAGAATCTGGCTCAATGGACAGGGGAGCCACCGATGATGGGGATGACTTTAGGGGGCATGCAGGTGTCGCCCCCTCTGAGGGTTCGGTGCAGCTCCAAACTGCAAGGTTTCTTACTGCATGGCTGGCGGAGTCTTGGAGTGTTGCTCAGGGGTCCTTTATCTGGGGGACTTGGGAGCCAGGCCCCTTGGGATGGAAGCCTGAAAAGCCAATCTAGGGTTAGGGTTAGGGCCTACAGTATTACAGGCCTAATCTGCTGGCTCTGAGGCAGGATCCCCTCAGGTTTGCATTGAGGGCATTTGTCTGGCACTGCAATAGAATCTGGCTTTATGGCCAGTGGGCCGCTGATGGTTGGGGTGGCTTTAAGCAGGGAAGCTGTTTTCTCCCCATCGGAGGGTTCTGCGCAGCCCCAAATAGCACAGAATCCTACCACGTGGCTGGCAGAGTCCTGGAGTGTCTCTCAGGGTTCCTTTATCTGGGGTGCTTGGGAGCCAAGCCTCTCAGAAAGGTAGCCTGAAAACCCAAACTAGGCTTAGAGTTAGGGCCTAGGGGCATTAAAGGTCTGATCTGTTGGCACTGAGGCGGGGTCCCCTCAGGGCTGAGTTGAGGGCATTTGTCCAGCACTGGGCAGAATCTGGCTTTATGGCCAGGGACCGCTGATGGTTGGGATGGCTTTAGGGGCACATGCAGGTTTCTCCTGCTCTGAGGGTTTTGCGCAGCTCTGATCAGCACAGTTTCCTCCGGGGTGGCAGGCAGAGTCCTGGGCTGTGGCTCAGGTGTCCCCAGTCTGGAGGGCTTGGGGGAAGTTCTCTGGGATGGAAGCCTGAAAAGCCAGCGTATGGTTTGGATTAGGTCCTAGGGCCATGGCAGACCCAACCTGCTGGTGCCAAGACGGGATCCCCGGGAGGCGAGTCGAGAATGGGGGTCAAGTGGCACATCAGGCTCCAGGTTTTGTTGTCGTGTGGGCTGTCTGTGATGAGGGTGGCCTCAGGAATGCATGCGGGCTTCTCTTGGTCTGAGGGTTCTGGGCATCTCCAAAAGGAATGGTTTCCTCTTAAATGGCAGGCAGAGTCCTTGGGTGTGGCTCAGGGGTTCCCAGTCTGGAGGGCTTGTTGGCCAGGTCTCTGGGCATGGAAGCCTGAAAACACGACCTAGGCTTTGGGTTAGGGCTTAGGGGTATCCATGCCCGATCTGCTGTCGCTGAGGCGGGAACCCTGGGGGATGAGTCAAGCATGGGGGTCAGGAAGCACATCAGGCTGTGAGTTTGTGACGGTGGGGTGGGGTGGGGTGGCCGTTGAGGTTGGGAGTGTCCTCAGGGAGGCATGTGGGTTTGTTCCATTCTTAGGGTTCTGCGCAGCTTCAAATGGCACTGTTATCTCCTGGGTGGCAGGCGGACTCTGGGGTGTGGCCCAGAGGTCCCCAATCTGGAGGGACAGTGTCAGTGTGACTTTAGACCTGTGGCGGGGTCGTGAGCTGCATTAGGAGTCTGTGGAAGGCCGGGCAGTGCCGATACACACCACTGGAGGGAGTGGTGAGCTGCGGTGCGAGAGACCATGGAAGGCGTGGCAATGCTGCTTGCCACCGCTGGAGGCAGTGGCGAGCTACAGTAGGAAACACGCCAGAAGAGGAGTCCGCGCCGCCTGCCGGCTCTGAGGGCAGTGGTGAGGTGCGGGGTGAGAGACCCTGAAAGGTGAGGGCACTGCAGCTTGTTTTTACAGGAGGGAGTGGGGAGCGGAAGACTCTCTGTTTCCCCAGGCTCAAGAGTGGTGGTAACAACCCCTGGAGCCGGACCCCCACTCAGCCTCGTGCCCTGTTTCTCCAGGTGTGCTGGTAGTGTGCTGTCAGGATGGTTCAGGAGGGTCCTCCCAGGGGTGTCTGGAGCTGGCGGGGGGGGGGGGGGGGGGGGGGGGGGGGGGGGAACCAAACCTGACTCATGGTGCATTTGGAACCAAGGAGTTGAGTGTTTGTTTGGAAGCGTATATTTGATTCTCCAAAAAGGACAAGGGCATTGGTCCGCTTTAGAAGGAAGTTAATGACCACTTAAGAAACAAGCATTGTCTCTCCTTCCCCAGGAATCAGAGCAGGTGTGCAGGCTTTAGGTGGGAGGTGCCTGCTTATCCCCACCTGACAACCCTTCTTCAGACCTGAATTTTGGAAATCAGCGTCTGACTCAGTCATACAGCTTGTCCCAGGATGTCAGCGTTCAGAGAAAACAGGAGGCCCCTGGGGTACAGTGTCACATCCATACCAGGATCGGAGGTAAAACTTCTCTTTCACCCCAAGCCTCCTGGCTTTCCTCTCGTCTCCAGTGGAGACACAAGGTCACACTGAAGCAGCTGTCAGCAATGTAGGGTGGGTGCCAGAGTTCCTGAATTTCCCTGCAGGGAGCACCTGGCAGGGGATCTCATTTTCTCTGTTTTTTTCCTGGCTTACAAAGTTATCGGGAACATCTCTTTCCTAGGTAATCCCTTGGATTCGAGAGGGAAGATGAGACTGACTCGATATGTGTTTGGAATCTAGGACGTGTTCCTTCATCTAACAGTGTTTATTCCATTGGTCCTAGGCTGTGGTGGAGTGGCAGGCATCTAGAGTTAGGTGGCTGTTTGTGGTCAGATAGAGACTTGGATGACGTCTTCTCCTTTGTCCAAGGTGATGTGTCCTAATGGATTTGTCTTTTTATCCAAAGAGTTCCAATGAGGGCAGAGGGAAAATTCAGAAGGATTCCAAGGAGCCTTGGATGATTGAAAAAGGAAGCTTGACTTTCTCGTTTCACTTGATGGACTATCTAGATAGTTGGACATGCCTACTTTCTCTGCAGTTTCATGGGTGGTGAAGTCAGAAGGAGAGTCTTTGGGAATTCCCTTGGATAGAGGCATTCTGATGGTTTCTCGGGGTTTGGCTTCAGAATTTCTGAAGGTGAATTTCTGTGAAATTCACAGAATGGAGGAAATTATCTGTTTCCTCCTTAGGAAATTGCTGGCAGGGAATGTTCTGATTAAAGTGGAACCCTCCTTCACTGTTAGTGGGCATGCGGGCTGTTGCAGTGACTTTGGAAAAGAGAATGATGGTTCCTCCAAAAGCTAAGAACTGAACAACCCTAGGATCCAGCCATTGCCCTCCTAGGTATTTCCCTGGAGGGCACAAAAATGCACATTCAGTGGGGTACAAGCACCGTGATATTTACAGCAGCATTAACAACCATAGCTAAACGATGGAGGGAGTCCCAATGTCTATTTAGTGATGAGTGATTTTATATTTATCTCTGTCTATCTCCCACATCTTCTGAATGGAATAGGAGCCAGCTTCAAAAAGAATGAAATGTTACCATCTGCAAGGATGTGGATGGAACTAGAGTGGATTTAGCTAAGCAAAATCAGTAAGAAAAGACCAATATCCTGTGACTTGAGTCCTATGGAATTTCAGAAAGAAAACAGATGAACATAGTGAGGGAAGAAGATAGGCCAATGAGGAAACAGACTCTACCTTAGAGCAGAAGCCGAGGGTTGCTAGAGGGCAGGGGTGTGGGGGGGAGGGTTAAATTAGGGAGGGCACTTGTTGTGATGAGCTCTGGGTGTTCTGTGCAGGTGAGGAAGCATGGAATCCTACCTCCGAAGCAAAGGAATGAACACTGCATGGAAACGAATTGGAAATGAAGTCAGTGAAGAAAAGAAGACCATGTTCTACTTTATGAAGAGTGAGGTAAAAATGGAGCGATTTTTGCTCTCCTGTTCTGTAGATGATCATTTTCAAACTCACTGTGGTAGGATACACTAGTTTCTGATTGCATAAGGAGCCCTCAGAAAGCTGCAGTGAGAGATTCAGATCTCAGAGCATGTCCATGTTCCACTGATACGTTCCTTCCAGTTTGCCCAGGTACAAAGGGAGGTGGAGAGCAATAGGGCAGAAGAGGAAAGGAGGTGTTAAGCATTCAGGGGGTAGCCTTCCCCCTTTCTCACGGAAGCCTTGGGCCAGTGTCTGTTGAGAAGCAGGAGGGCGGATCCCAGAGCTTTGCGGCAGACAGGGGAGTTCCAGGTCTGCCTAGAGCTGACAGGGGTCCCTGAGGAGAGTTGAGCTGGGGCATGGCAGGCCCAAACTGCTGGTCCAGAGGTGGCTTCCCTGAGGAGCTGAGTTGAGGACGGGGGTCAGACGGTGCATCAGGCTCCGGGTTTGTAGTCTGGGGGCTGCAGAACGTGGGGGAGTCCTCACGGGGACACACAGGTTTCTCTGGCTCTGTGGGTTCTGCGCAGCTCCAAGTGGACTGGTTTCCTGCTGGGTGGCAGGCGGACTCCGATGGTGTGGCTCCAGGGTTCCCAATCTAGAGGGCTTGGGGACAGGCCTCTGGGGATGGAAGCCTGAAAACAGAAATTGGAGTTGTGGTAAGGGCCTAAGGGGCAAGGCAGGCTCGAGTCGCCGGTGCTGAGGCGGTCTCCCCAGTGGCTGACATCAGGGTGGGCGTCAGGTGGCACGGCAGACTCCAAGATTGTGTCCAGGGAGGCTGCAGAAGCCGGGGTGTCCTCAGAGTGGCATGCAAGTTTCTCCCACTCTTGAATGTTTGGAGCACTTTGGAGTGCTCCAAAGGGCATGGTTTTCTCCTGTGTGGGGGGCAGAGTCCTGGGGTGTCACTGAGGCATCCTTAATCTGTGCTGATGTGAGTCTCAGAGGTGCCCATCAGCGGGCTTGGGGGACAGGCCTCTGGGCACGGAAGCCTGTACACCCCACCTAGGTCTAGGGTTAGGGCCTAAGGGCGTGGGAGGCCCAATGTGCCGGCGCTGATGCGGGCTCCCCTCAGGGCTGAGTTGAAGGCATGTATCCAGCAGTCAGCAGAATCCGGTTTTATGGCCATGGGGCCTCTCGTGTGGGGGTGGCTTTAGGGGGGCATGCAGGTTTCTCCCCATCTGAGGGTTCTGTGCAGCTCCAAACCACAAGGTTTTCTCCTGTGTGGTATGTGGTGTCGCTCAGTATTCCTTAACCTGGGGGATGTGGGGGCCAGGCCTCTTTGGATGGAAGCCCGAAAACCCAAACTAGTGTTATGATTAGCGCCTAGGGGCATGGCAAGCCCAATCTGCTTGTAATGAGGTGGGCTCCCTGGTGGGCTGAGTTGAGGGCAGGTGTGAGGTGGCGGGTTGGATTCCGGGTTTGAGTCCAGGGGGCACAGATGGTGTGGGTGACTACAGGGGCTAGGGAGGTTTCCCCGCTCTGAGGATTCTGCGCAGCTCCAAATGGCACCATTTCACCCTAGGAGGGTGGGGGGCGTGCCGGTGTGAGTCTCAGGCATCCCCAATCTGGCGGGTTTGGGGGCCCGTCCTCTGGGTATGGAAGCCTGTATATCCCACCTAGGCTTAGGGTTAGGGCCTAGGGACATGGCAGGCCTGATTTGACAGTACTGAGTTGGACTCCCCTCAGCGCTGAGTTTAGGACATTCATCTGGCGACCCTGAAGAACAGGGTTTGTCGCCAAAGGGCTGCCGTGGTAGGGGTGGCTATAGGGGATCATGCAGGTTTCTTCCCCTCTGAGGGTTTGGTGCAGTTCCAAATGGCATGGTTTCCATCTGTGTGGAGGGCGGATTCCTGGGGTATTGCTCAGGGGTCCTTAATCTGGGGGCTTAGGGGCCAGGCCCCTCTGAATGGAAGCCTGAAAATCGAAACTAGGGCTAGGGTTAGGGCCTTGGGTCATTGCAGGCCATATCTGCCGGCTTTGAGGTGGGCTGCCCTCAGGGCTGATGTGGAGCATACATCCGGCATCACAAGTATCTGGCTTTCAAGGCCAGGGTTCCGCCAATGGTCAGGATAGCTTCATGGGGCATGCAGTTTTCTCCCCCTCTGAGGGCTCGGCACAGCTCCAATCGCACAGGTTCCTAATGTGTGGTGTGCGGAGTCCTGGGGTGTCACTCAGAGGTCCTTTTTCTGGGGGGCCTGGGGGCCAGGACCCTTGGAATAGAAGCCTAAAAACCAAAACTATGGTTTCTGTTAGGGCCTAGGGGCATGGCAGGCCAGATCTGCCAGCGCCAAGGCAGTCACCCTAGGGGGCTGAGTAGCGAGAGGCATTGGACTCGTGTGCACCTGGCTCATAGAGGGTTTTCTCCCAGTGTTGGTGCTGTGACCACTCGGTGCCCTGGGCCAGGCCTAGGCGGAGACCCTGCAGACATGAGCCATAGGAAGTGAGTTTGTCGGGGGATTTCTGGCCAATTCTTATGAGATTTCTGCCCAAACTGATATTGATTTTGGCAGAAAGCTCGTGACAATTTGCTAGTGTTGGGCGGCAATTGGGGCCGTGTTGGCACCCGTGGTCTAGAGCGCTTTCTCGCTTGGTGCATGTCACTGCCATCCGGGAACACTGGCCGGCCCATGTGGCTCCCACAGGGGCCTCCAGGCAGGGGAACTTTCTGGTACGGAGTTGAGGGAAGGGTTTTGGTTGGGCATCAGCCTGGGAGTTTTCCACCCAGTGCTGTGCCAAACGTGGGGGATGGCCTCGGGGGGGCTTGCAGGTTTCTCCCACTCTGAGGGTTTTCTGCAGCTCTGATTGGCACGGTTTCCTTCTGGGTGGCAAGTGGAATCATGGGGTGTATTTCCGGGTTCCCCAATTTGAGGGCTTGAGGGACAGGCCCCTGGGGACAGAAGTCTGAACACCCAACTGAAGGTTAGGGCCAGGGCCTAGGGGCGTGGCAGGCCCGATCTGCCAGCACCGGGGCTGTCACACCATGGGGCTGAGTAGCAGGATGCATTGGCATCTCGTGCGCCTGACTCATGGGCTTTCTTGCAGGGTTTGGGCCACAACCACTTGGGAACCCTGTCTAGGGCCAGGCAGTGGCCCTGCAGGAAGTGCTGCTGGAAGTGAGTTCTTTGGGAGTTTTCCTGCCATTTCTCACGAGCTTTCTTTTTTTTCTTTTTTTTTTTTTAAAGATTTTATTTATTTATTTGACAGAGAGAGATCACAGGTAGATAGAGAGGCAGGCAGAGAGAGAGAGAGAGGGAAGCAGGCTCCCTGCCGAGCAGAGAGCCCGATGCGGGACTCATCCCAGGACCTGAGATCATGACCTGAGCTGAAGGCAGCGGCTTAACCCACTGAGCCACCCAGGCGCCCTCTCACGAGCTTTCAATATTGATTTGGGCAGAGCTCATAAGAATTGGCCGGCGTTAGATGACGATTTGGGCTGCACCAGCGCCCGTGGTCTAGAGCACTTTCTCGCTTGGTGCACGTCGTGGCCATCCGGGAATACGTGCCACCCCATGCGGCTCCCCTGAGCGACCCCACACAGGGGAGATTCCTGGGGGCAGAGCCGATGGAAGGGTTCTGGCTGGGCATCAGCTCCCGATTTTTCAGCCCAGTGTGTCGCCAAAGGTGGGGGATGGCCTCAGGGGGTCATGCAGGTTTCTCTTGCTGTAAGGGTTTTCCACGGTTCCGAATTGCAAGGTTTCCTCCTGGGTGGCTGGCGGACTCATGGGGTGTGTTTCGGGGTTTCCCAATTTGAGGGTTCGATGGACAGGCCCCTGGGGAACAAAGACTGAATACCCAACCATGGCTTTGGGCCAGGGCCTAGAGGCATGGCAGGCTTGGTTCGACAGTGCCATGGCGGGGACCCCAAGGGGCTGAGTAGCAGGAGGCATTGGTCTCACGTGTGCCTGACTCGTAGATGGCTTCCTGTAGGGTTCAGGCCATGACCTCTCGGGACCCTGGGCCAGGGCCAGGCGGAGGCCCTGCAGATATGCACCGCCCGAAACAAGTTCACTGGGGTTTTTCTGGGCAATTCTCATGAGCTTTCTACCCAAGTCCATATTGATTTGGGCAGAAAGCTCGTGAGAATTGGCTGGAAAACCACCAGCGAACTCACTTCTTGCGATGTATGTCTGCAGGGCCTCCGCCTAGGCCTGGCCGGGGATCCCGAGTTGTCACGGCTTGGACCCTGCCAGAAAGCCCTTAGTGAGTAAGTGGCAAGTGAGACCAATGCTTCCTGCTACTCAGTCTCCTAGGGTTCCCTCCCTGGTGCTGGCAGATGGGAACTGCCATGCCCCTAGGCCCTGGCCCTAACCATCGCTTGGTTTTTCCATCTTCCTTACCCAGGGGCCTGTCCCTCGAGCACTCCATTTGGGGAAGCCTGAGTCACACCCCATGAGTCCACCTGCCACCCAGGAGGAAACTGTGCCTTTCAGAGCTGCGGAAAACCCTCGGAGTGAGAGAAACCTTCCTGCCCCCACTGAGGCCATCCCCAACCTTAGGTGCCACAGCAAGCTGAAAAGTTGGAGGCTGATGCCCAGCCACAACCCCTCCCTCAACTCTGCTCCCGGAAAGCTCCCCTGTGCAGGGGCTCTCGGGCAGGCAGCATAGTCACGGTCCATTTTCTGGATGGCTATGCATGCACGGAGCAAGAAATCGCTCTAGTCAACAGGTGACAGTGCGTTCAGAATCGACGCCCAACACCAGCCAATTCTCACGAGCTTTCTGCCCAAATCAGTATCATGAGAATTGGCCGGAAAACCCCTGGTGAACTTACTTTCTGTGATGCATGTCTGCAGGGCCTCCGCCTGGGCCTGGCCCGGGATCCTGAGTTGTCAGGGCTCGAACTCTGCCTAAAAGCCCTCAGTGAGTCAGGAGCATGTGAGGCCAATGTCTCCTGTGACTCAGCCTCCTGGGGTTCCCTCCCCGGCACTGGCAGATGGCGTCTGCCATGCCCCTAAGTCCTGGCCCTAACCCTCACTTGGTTTTTCCATCTTCCTCTCCCAGGGTCCTGTCCCTCAAGCCCTCAATGGGGGGAACCCTGAAACATACCCCATGAGTCCTCCTGCCACCTAAGAGGAAACCATGCTGTTCAGAGATGCAGAAAATCCTCAAGACGGAGACACCTGCATCCCCCACCCCCCAGAAGCCTTCCCCCACCATCAGTACCACATTGGGCTGAAACTTCGGAGGCTGATGCCCAGCCAGAACCCCTTCCTCAACTCTCCCCCTGGAAAGCTCCCTGCACTGGGGCCCTTGGGGGAGCCACATGGTCACGGCCCATTTCCCAGGGGGCCTCGACACACACCAAGAGAGAAAGGGCTCTACCCCACGGGTGACTATGCAGCCTGAATCACTGCCCAATGCGAGCTTTCTGCCCAAATTGATATTGATTTGGCCAGAAAGCTTGTGAGAATTGTCTGGAAAAATCCCAGTGAACTCGCTTACTGCGGCACATGTCTGCAGGGCCCCCGTCTGGGCCTGGTCTGGGGACCCGAGTGGTCGTGGCCCCAATGCTGCGAGAACGTCCTCTACGAGTCATGCACACGCAAGGCCAAGGCTCCTGGCTTCTCACCCTCTAGGGCTCCCACCCCACCAAGGTTATGAAGTTAGGGAAATGTGAGGCTGTGCCTCAGGCTGGAGTTTGTGTGCATGGCTGAGTTGAAAATGGGGCTCAGGCTGAGAGTCACAATGTGGGTTTGTGTCCCTGGTGGACTTGAACATGGGGGTGGCCTCAGGGGCCATGCATGTTTCACCTACTCTGATGGTTTTACACAGCTCCAAATACAAGGTTTCCTTCTAGGGAGCAGGATGATTTCTATTTTGTGTCTCAGAGGCCCCCCACATGGAGGGATTCGAGACCAGGCCTCTGGGGACAGATGCATGAAAACCCAAACTAGGATTAGGATTAGGGCTGAGGGGCATGCCAGGTCTGATCTGCTGGCTCTGGGGCCAGCTACCTGGGTGGATGACGGTTAGGGCTCAGGCTGTGTGCCAGAATGAGTATTAGGTCCAGGGCCAGCTTCCATAAATGGGGTGGCCTTGGAAGCTGTGCAGTTTTCTCCTTATCTGTGGATTTGTGCAGCTTCATAGAGCTCGGTTTCCTCTGGAGGGCAAACAGAGTCCTGTGGTGTGGCTCCAGAGTCCCCAATCTCGAGGGCTTGTGGGCCAGGACACTGGGGACAGAATTTGGAAAACCCAAGTTAGGGATAGTGTTAGGGCCTAGGGCATGGCAGGTCCGATCGACATATGCTGAGGTAAGCTCCCCAGGATCTGAAGATAGGGTGAGTTTCAAGTGGTCAATCAGGCTTGAGTTTGTGTCCACGATGGCCGCCTACTGTGGCTGTGGCCTCATGGGGCCATGGAGATGTCTCCCACTCTGGGGGTTTTGTGCAGCTCCAGATAGCAAGATTTAATTTGGGAGACAGGAGGAGTCCTCCTCTGTCCTCATGGGTCCCCTATATAGAGGTTTTTTGTTTTAATTTTTAATTTTTAAAATTTCTTTTCAGTGTACCAGAATTCATTGTTTATGCACCACACCCAGTGCTCCATGCAATACGTGCCCTCCATAATACCCACCACCTGGTTCCCCCAACCTCCCACCCTCCACCCCTTCAAAACCCTCAGATTGTTTTTCAGAGTCCGTAGTCTCTCATGGTTCATCTCCCCTTCCAGTTTCCCTCAACTCCATTCTCCTCCCCATCTCCCCATGTCCTCCGTGTTATTTCTTATGCTCCACAAATAAGTGAAACTATGTGATAACTGACTCTTATTTCACTCAGCATAATCTCTTCCAGTCCCATCCATGTTGATACAAAAGTTGGGTATTCAGGGGCGCCTGGGTGGCTCAGTGGGTTAAAGCCTCTGCCTTTGGCTCAGGACATGATCTCGGTGTCCTGGGATCAAGCCCCGTATTGGGCTCTCTGCTCAGCAGGGAGCCTTCTTCCCTCCTTTCTCTCTCTGCCTGCCTCTCTGCCTAGTTGTGATCTCTGTCAAATAAATAAATAAAATATTTTTTTAAAAAGTTGGGTATTCATCCTTTCTGATGGAGGCATAATACTCTGTAGTGTATATGGATCACATCGTCCTTATCCATTCATCCATTGAAGGGCATCTTGGTTCTTTCCACAGTTTGGTGACTGTAGCCATTGCTGCTATGAATATTGGGGTACAGATGGCCCTTATTTTCACTACATCTGTATCTTTGGGGTAAATACCCAGTAGTGCAATTTCAGGGCCATAGGGAAGGTCTATTTTTAATTTTTTAAAAAAGATTTTATTTGACAGAGATCACAAGTAGGCATAGAGACAGGCAGAAAGAGAGAGAGAGAGGAGGAAGCAGGCTCCCTGCCAAGCAGAGAGCCTGATGTGGGGCTCGACCTGAGCCGAAGGCAGAGGATTTAACCCACTGAGCCACCTGGGCACCCATATTTTTAATTTCTTAAGGAATCTCCACACTGTTCTCCAAAGTGGCTGCACCAACTTGCGTTCCCACCAACAGTGGAAGAGGGTTCCCCTTTCTCCACATCCTCTCCAACGCACATTGTTTCCTGTCTTGTTAATTTTGGCCATTCTAACTGCTGTAAGGTAGTATCTCACTGTGGTTTTGATTTGAATCTCCCTGATGGCTAGTGATGATGAACATTTTTTCATGTGTCCGATAGCCATTTGTATGTCTTCATTGGAGTAGTGTCTGTTCATGTCTTCTGCCCATTTTATGACATGATTATCTGTTTTGTGTGTGTTGAGTTTGAGAAGTTCTTTATAGATCCTGGATATCAGCCTTTTTCTGTAGTGTCATTAGCAAATATCTTCTCCCATTCTGTGGGTTGCCTCTTTGTTTTGTTGACCATTTCCTTTGCTGTGCAGAAGCTTTTGATCTTGATGAAGTCCCAAAAATTCATTTTTGCTTTTGTTTCCTTTGCCTTTGGAGACATATCTTGAAAGAAGTTGCTGTGACTGATATCAAAGAGGTTACTGCCTATGTTCTCCTCTAGGATTCTGATGGATGCCTGTCTCACATTGAGGTCTTTTATCCATTCTGAGTTTATCTTTGTGTACGGTGTAAGAGAATGGTCGAGTTTCATTCTTCTACATATAGCTGTCCAGTTTTCCCAGCACCATTTATTGAACAGATTGTCTTTTTTTCCACTGTATATTTTTTCCTGCTTTGTTGAAGATTATTTGACCATAGAGTTGGGAGTCCATATCTGGGCTCTCCACTCTGTTCCACCTGGCCTATGTGTCTGTTTTTATGCCAGTAACATGCTGTCTTGGTGATCACAGCTTTTTGGTAAAGCTTGAAATCAGGCAAGGTGATGTCGCCAGTTTTGTTTTTCTTTTTCAACACTACCTTAGCAATTTGGGGTCTCTTCTGATTCCATACAAATTTTAGGATTGTTTGCTCCAGCTCTTTGAAAAATACTGGTGGAATTTTGATCAGAATGGCATTAAAAGTATAGATTGCTCTAGGCAGTATAGACATTTTAACAATGTTTATTCTTCTGATCCATGAGCATGGAATGGTCTTCCATCTTTTTGTGTCTTCTTCAATTTCTTTCATGAGTTTTCTGTAGTTCCTCAAGTACAGATCCTTTACCTCTTTGGTTAGGTTTATTCCCAGGTGTCTTGGTGCTATAGTAAATGGAATCAATTCTCTAATTTCCCTTTCTGTGTTTTCATTGTTAGTGCATAAAAAAGCAACTGATTTCTGTGCATTGACTTTGTATCCTGTCACATTACTGAGTTGCTGTATGAGTTCTAGTAGTTGGGGGGTGGAGTCTTTTGGGTTTTCCATATAAAGTATCATGTCATCTGCGAAGAGAGAGTTTGACTTCTTCATTACTAATTTGGATACCTTTTATTTCTCTTTGTTGTCTGATTGATGTTGCTAGGACTTCTAATACTATGTTGAACAAGAGTGGTGAGAGTGGGCATCCTTGTTGTGTTCCTGATCTCAACGGGAAGGCTGTCAGCTTTTTCCCATTGAAGATGATATTTGCTGTGGATTTTTCATAGATAGATTTTATGAAGTTCAGGAATGTTCCTTCTATCCCTATACTTTGAAGCATTTTAATCAGGAACGGATGCTGGATTTTGTCAAATTCTTTTTCTGCATCGAGAAGACCATGTGGTTCTTCTGTCTTATCAATTTGTTCTATCACATTGATTGATTTGCGAATGTTGAACCATCCTTGTAACTCAGGAATGAATCCCACCTGGTCATGGTGGATAATCTTTTTAATGTGCTGTTGGGACCTATTTGCTAGGATCTTGTTGAGAATCTTAGCATCCATATTCATCAGTGATATTGACCTAAAATTCTCCTTTTTGGTGGGGTCTTTGCCTGGTTTGGGAATCAGTGTAATGCTGGCTTCATAGAAAGAGTCTGGAAGTTTTCCTTCTGTTTCAATTTTTTGAAACAGCTTCAGGAGAATAGGTGTTATTTCTTCTTTGAAAGTTTGGTAGAATTTCCCAGGGAATCTGTCAGATCCCGGGCTCTTGTGTTTTGGGAGGTTTTTGGATCACTGCTTCAATCTTGTTACTAGATATCAGTCTATTCAGGTTGTCAGTTTCTTCCTGGTTCAACTTTGGGAGTTTACAGTTTTCCAGGAATGCATCCATTTCATCTAGGTTGCTTAGCTTATTGGCATATAACTGTTGGTAATAACTTCTGATGATTGTTTCTATTTCCTTGGTATTTTTTGTGATCTCTCCCTTTTCATTCATAATTTTATTAATTTGAGCCTTCTCTCTTTTCTTTTGGATTAATGTGGCTAATGGTTTATCAATCTTATTGATTTTTTCAAAAAATCAGCTTCTAGTTTCATTAATATGTTCTACTGTATCTCTAGTTTCTATCTCATTGATCTCTGCTCTAATCTTGATTATTTCCCTTCTTGTGTGTGGAGTTGGCTTAATTTGTTGTTGATTCTCCAGTTCTTTAAGGTGTAGAGACAGCTGGTGTATTCTGGATTTTTCAATTTTTTTGAGGGAGGCTTGGATGGCTATGTATTTCCCCCTCAGGATCGCGTTTGCTGTATCCCATAGGTTTTGGACTGATGTGTCTTCATCCTTATTGGTTTCCATGAATTGTTTAAGTTCTTCTTTGATCTCCTGGTTGATCCATGCATTTTTTTTTAATTTTAAAAAGATTTTATTTATTTATTTGACGGAGATCACAAGTAGGCAGAGAGACAGGCAGAGAGAGAGAGAGAGGAGGAGGAAGCAGGCTCCCTGCTGAGCAGAGAGCCCGATTCAGTGCTCGATCCCAGAACCCTGAGATCATGACCTGAGCCGAAGGCAGAGGCTTTAACCCACTGAGCCACCCACGTGCCCCTGATCCAAGGATACTTAAGCAAGGCGGTCTTTAGCTTCCAGGTGTTTGAATTCCTTCCAAACTTTTCTTTGTGATTGAGCTCCAGTTTCAAAGCATTGTGAACTGAGAATATGCAGGGAATAATGTCAGTCTTTTGGTATTGGTTGAGCCCTGATTTGTGACCCAGTATGTGATCTATTCTGGAAAAGGTTCCATGTGCACTTGAGAAGAATGAGTATTCTGTTGTTTTAGGGTGGAATGTTCTGTATAAATCTATGAGGTCCATCTGGTCCAATGTGTCATTCAATGCTCTTATTTCTTTATTGATTTTCTGCTTGGATGATCTATTACTGAGAGAGGCATGTTAAGATCTCCTACTATTAATGTATTCATATCAATATGACACTTTATCTTGATTAGTAGTTTTCTTATGTAATTGGCTGCTCCCATATGGGGGCATTAATATTTACAATCGTTAGATCATCTTGGTGGATAGTCCCTTTAAGAATTATATAGTGTCCCTCTGTATCTCTGAGTATAGTCTTTAGTTTAAAATCTAATTTATCTGATATGAGAATCGCTACCCCCACCTTCTTTTGAGGCCCATTGGCATGAAGGATGCTTTTCCATTCCTTCACTTTCAGTCTGGGTGTATCCTTAGGTTCAAAATGGGTCTCTGGTAGACAGCATATGGATGGGTCCTGTCATTTTATCCAGTCTGCAACCCTCTGTCATTTTATGGGCACATTTACGCCATTCACATTGAGAGTGATTATTGAGAGATACATTTTTATTGACATCGTGTTACCTTTGAAGTCTTTCTTTCTGTAGATTGTCTCCATATATTTCTGTTCAATGATACTCTTAGGATTGTTCCTCTTTTATGTAACTCCCCTTAGTATTTCCTGCAGTGTCGGCTTGGTGGTCGCATACTCTTTTAAGCCTTGCTGGTCTTGGAAACTCTATCTGTCCATCCATTTTGAACGTCAGTCTTGCTGAATAAAGTATTCTTGGCCACATGTTCTTCTCATTTACTGCCCTGAATACATCTTGCCAGCCCTTTCTGGCTTGCCAGGTTTCTGTGAACAGGTCTGACATTATTCTGATGGGCTTTCCTTTGTACGTAAAGAGCTTCTTTGTCCTTTGTCCTAGCTGCTTTCAAGAGATCCTCTCTACAATTATGATTTATCAATTTTACTATCAGGGGCCTTGATATTTTTCTAGATTGTATAATCTTGGGGGGAGACCATTCTTCCTCTAGTACATGAATGCTGGTTCCATTTGCAAGATTGGGGAAATTTTCATGGAGAATTTGTTCCACTATATCTTCTAGTCTTCTTTCTTTCTCCTCCCCCTCGGGGATTCCAATAATTCTGACGTTGGAGTGTTTCATGGTGTCATTTATTCCCCTAATTCTGTTTTTGTGGTTTCTAAGCTGTTTGTTCCAGGCTTCCTCCTGATCCTTTCTCTCTGTTTGTCCTCCAGATCACTGATTCTATCTTCTGTCTCAGTTACCCTAGCTTTTAGAGAATTTAGATTACATTGGAACTCATTGAGAGCATTTTGAACATCATCCCTGGTGGGTTTCGGTTCTGCCCTAACATTGTGAACATCATCCCTGGTGGCTTTCAGTTGCCCTAATTAATTCTGTTTGGTTATCCATGGCTTTCTCCAACCTAGCTATTGCCTGGATAATTGTTAGCCTGAATTCCCTTTCCAACATATTGTCTTTGTCGATAGCCATTAGCTCTGTTGCAGAAGGCCCAGCCTCTGAATTTTTCTTCTGTTGGGCATTCCTCCTCCTAGTCATTTTGGTGAGAGATGGCTGAACGGATGTAGCTGAATGTGTCGACTGTGGTGCAGGCAAGGTGCACACTGGAATGCTTCTGAGCAATCAAGAATGCTTGGAGCAATTCCCCACCAAGACGAAGGAAAAAAAGAACGAGAGAGAAAAAAAAAAAAAAAAAAGAGAGAGGCAGGAAAAAAAAGAAAGATAAAAGAGAAGGCCCAGCCCAAATGGGCCCCTAGGTAAGATTTATGAAGTATACAAACAAACAAACAAACAAAAAAAAAACAAAAAGACTGATAAAGTAGATGACAAGAAAAAAAATATATATAAACAAAGAACCTAGTTGAGAAGAACCCCAAGTCTAGGATTTATATACTACCAGGACAAACACAAATATATAGAAACACTGGCGGAAGAAAAAAGATGGGAGAGTGGTTATAAGTTCTCAGTGTGTGTGAGGAAGGTTATTTTGATTCTTCCTGGATGTATCTTGATATCTTTGTTAAAGGACTCAACTTTCCTAAGGTAGAGGGGGATTAAAAATTGGCTTACCTATAGGGGTAGCTAGCATTGATTAGGGAAAGGGGATTACCTTGAAGTTTAACTCTATATGAATATTAATAAAAATTTTAAAAAGGATAAAACAAATAAAAAAATTAAAAAGTAGAAAAGCAAAAGAAAAACACAGGTATATGTATCAAAAAGTTCAGGTTAAAGGTTATTATGGAATTTGATGTACTGGACATCTCACTGTGACGGTAAAGAGGTTAAAAAATTATCTATGTTAAAAAATTATCTATGTCAAAAAAGTGAACCAGATTAGTGGGAATGAATTAAAAATAAAGGTTGTATCTATGAAGTAGTGGTGGTTGTTCTCTCTCTCTCTCTCTCTTTTTTTTTTTTTTTTGGTTTGTTTTCTGGGGGAGGGGCCAGCCGCATGGGTTTTCAGGCAATGATGTTCCCTGAGTTAAGTCCTCCCCCCCATCAAGGAGGTGGGCTCTGAGGAAACCAGCTTTTCAGGCTTTTGTTCTCTGGAGGTTTTTTCTTTCTTTGTTTTCTCTTGCCTTGTCGGCTTTGGATGGTTTTTGGAGGTTTAGAGGAAAGTAAACTGCACCCAGACCTCCCTCTCAGAGAGAAGCCTCAGTCTGTTCCCCTATGAGTGCTCCAGAGCACATAAATTCCCTCATGGCCACTGGCAGAGCACGTTCCCAGTTGCGTGGTCCCTGGCGACACAGGAATTCCTGCTTGTACCCAAAACCACGAGAGCAGCAGCTATCTGGGCTGCTCCAGACCGCCAGAGAGGTTCCAAGCAGCGATCGCACACTGAGATTTTTCTGCTGGCCTGGGCTGCGAATGCTCAGACTCGGAGTGCTGGGCTGGCGCCTGCACGCACCTCTCAGGGGAGGGTGTGGGGCGCAACTCAGACTCTGGTCCCATGGCCTGCGTGCATGGAGAGTGCAGAGGGCTGTGCGTCTGCTGGCTGGCGAGGCTCCCAGCCCCTCATGGGAGCCACTACCCAGGCGCTCTCAGGCACGCTCATGGCTCAGGGACCAAGACCTGGTTTCTCCGCTGCACTCTCTCTGGCTCAGCGCCAGGGGTGGCTGTCCTGGGTCCCGGGACTTAAGCCCCTGTCCCCAACTGCCCCGATTCCCACAATTTCTCCCCATGATCCTTTGCTCTTTTTGAGTGCTTTCAACCAGACTCCAAGTTAATGCTCATCCCAGTCGCAGGGCACTCTCGTATTGGGGTATTACTTTCCAATGGGTCGCCTCTGGTGGCTCCCTCTCCCTTTTGTTTATCTTCTGATATCAGTCCAAAGTTCCCACTCTGCTTTACCTGCCCACTGGTGTCTTGTGCCCCTGTAGAGATCCAGACATGTATAATTCTGATCTCAGGCTGATTTCATGGGTGATCAGAGTTCCTTGGTAGGTGATCAGCTCACTTTAGGGTACAGGTTGAAACAGCGCCTCCTCCTACTTCGCCGCCATCTTGTCCTCCCTTCCCACTTCTGGTTCTTAACAGCCTTTCAAATTGCCCCCTGTCTCTGACAACAGTGAATGTCTCTGAAGTTCCACAATGTGCCAAAGGATTAGTCACAGCTTCTTTGGCCTACATTCAGTTTTCCTTTCTTCTCAACAAACCCAACATCTGCTGATAATTCTAACCTTGAAGGTTACAAACTGGATGACACTGTTTCTACCTGGGGCTCTGATTCCAGCAGTAATCCACAAGTGGGCCCCAAGAGCATCCTTCTAAGACACCCTGAGAGTCAGCAGGTTGTGTTTTCAGCTCCCAACTACATGCTGCTCCTGTTCCTCTTAATTTGAGTCGGGATTTCTCCCCAGAAACAGGCCTGCTTCTGTAACAAACCAACCACAGCATCTCCGGTATGGCATCATGTGACCCCTCCATCCACAGATCAGGCCCTAAGTAAAATAGGTCTTATTCAAATACCCTCGAGGGATATGAGGACCAAACCATGGGAACAACACCAAGAATGCAACAACCAGGTGGCTCACCTACCAGCAGGACTCAGAAAGCCACCCAGAGCTCCCTCCTCAGCTCTCAGCCAACAAGGCCGCTTCTGCATCCCACCACAGGAGGCACCAAGCTGCTGCAAAGCCCCGAGTGTATATCCGGGGCAGCGTCAGAACTGGATACAAAGCAGTCCTGGCCCTCTGAGGGGCACTGGGTCCTCAATTGGCGGCAGAAACCCTTCCGGCTGTGAAGAACCCACTGTCAGATGACACCATGGTGCGCCGTCTGCTCCCTAAGTCTTCTGTGGCACATGTGCAGACGAAGCGCCCCCTGCCGGCCTGAGGCGCATGGGCGCCCTCTGCCCGCGGCCATGGGAATCCCCGCAATGCTCTAAGCTGGGGCTGCTCAGCGGGAGGCACTGAGGCAGCTCTGGTCCCAGGGAGCCTGTTCTCTACACTGGGGCAGGCCTCTGTGATAGCGCCTCAGACACAAAGATAATGCTTCCTTCTTTCTGTGTGAGTGAAGAATGAACCGAAGTTGACAACGTCACTACATAATTTATAGTGCTCGCACCCCTCCGTTCAACAATAAAGACTGCTGACATACAAAATGTAAAGTAACAGGGGCGCCTGGGTGGCTCAGTGGGTGATGCCTCCGCCTTTGGTTCAGGAAATGATCTCAGGGTCCTGGGAATGAGCCCCGCATCAGGCTCTTGGCTCAATAGGGAGCCTGCTTCCCCCTCTCTCTCTGCCTGCCTCTCTGCCTACTTGGGATCTCTCTCAAATAGATAAATAAAGTCTTTTTAAAAAATGTAAAGATAAATGTGTTTACTCACCAAAATGTTCGTACTACATAAATCACCAACATTCCCATTACACTACTATAATTTTTCTTTCCTTCTTCTTCCTCTTAGGAAGAATTTCCAGTCAGGTCAGGATACATGAAAGTCCACTGATACAAGACATCATCTAGCATGATGATCTTGATTGTGAGACTTTATTTTGAACCTTGCCAATAAAGTGTTCGGTGACACATACATGACAGGGTCAAGATGCAAATCTAGAGGGAGCTACACATGCGTTATGAATTTGCTGCATGTCTCTTTAGATCGTATTTTCAATGAAAGGGGATTTAGACATGGTAGATGGATGAAATCATTTCCATCAGTCTGGTAAGGAACCAATTTTACCTTCAAATACTAATTGCCATCTCTTCACAGGCAGAAGTATGACATTTCTGCTTGGATGTAAGAGAAGGCTGCAGGGGTTGAAACTGTCTACCTAACATCCTGTGTCAGGATGGGCAGTGAACATGAGGATAGCAACCCTTCATCCTACTGCACATTGCTACCTCCAGAGGGAGAACATGGACCTTATTCTCAAATACTCTGGGTTGAGATCAGCTGTGCCTCTGTGCCAGTTCCAGTCCACAGGACTTGGGGCCTGGTTTTGGAACGTGAGCTAGGCCCTGCTGGTGCAGGAAGAATGCGGCAGGGACAGGGCAGGGAGGGAGACGGCTCAGGGTCACCTCCCCACAGGGCAAGCTCTACAAACTACCTGCCAAAGAGCAGCATGCTCTCACTCAAGCCACCTCTCTCCCTGACAGATCCTGAGGCTGGGCCCCACATCCCCAGGTCAAATGATGGGGACTCACCTTCCCAAGTGAAATGGCCACTGGAGGGAGATCGGAGCCCTGGACTCAGAGAACTCTATTGCCCAAGATTCCTGCCTTTTCTTGCCCCAACACTCAAAGCCCCTCCTCTGTGGGCCATGGTTCCCCCTCCACACTCCTGGGCCACGTCCCACCTCTCTTCATGCAATTCCCCTTTGTCCCTTCCTCTCTATATCCCTGTCACCTCTGACTCTTCCTCTCCCACTCAGACTCCTGGTGGTGCCACACTGTCTGGGTGCTGTCCAGGAGTCCCTTGACAGAAAAGCTTATGATGAACCTGATGACTTAAATTAGTAAGTGTCATGGAGATCCCACACAGAGCAAGCATGAGAATCAGCTTGTCATTTTTCCATGTATGTACATAATGCAAACCCCACAATGACACCTAGTGAGGTTACAGAGATAAATGGCATTTCTAGAGATGTTTTAGGTGTAATATCTTCTCCGTTAATATGCGATGATTTGAACACCATGAATCTCTCTATCCAAGGTGAATTCCCAGGACTGAAGGAACTCTATTTTAATGCCACAGATGCAGTATCATTTTCATTCAGATCAGACCGGTTTTTCCTTTGAGATTCCCTTTTATAGTTTTATTCAAAAAGCTATTCAATTTGCAAATATATGTGGAAATCCTAGTTATCCTTTCTTGATTAATCCAGCACATTTGCAATTATGATCAAAGAACAACGCTTGTGGGTTTCATTGTTCTGAAATATATTGAGACTTCCTTTATTCCCAATTTATAGTTATAGTTGAATTCAATTCCTTCATTGCTATAGACTAATATCCAGGCAATCCTAGACTCCAGACTGGGGCCCATTCCCACTTGGAGGGCCAGGACATAAGGAAAGGTAGATCAGGAACTTCATTTATACTCACACCCCCTCCTACTAACCAGAGGGGATCATCAGGAGAGATGGTGGATGCAAGGAACCTCCAACACCTGAAGGGGGGAGTCTGGAGCCAAGATGGATCTTGGGAAACTTTGGGGAGCAGAAAAGGAGGAAGGGACACAGAAAGTGGGAACAGGGAGGTAGGGTTGGATGAGAGTGAGTCTAGGACTGGATACAAAGATCCTGACATACAGCGGGAGGAGTAGAGTACTGGGCATGAGTAGAGGGTGAGCACATAGCCAACAAGTACCCTTATGGGCAAAACGGTAGTCAAAGAAGAACCTTCAAGGGATAGCATGTTTGAACTCAGTAACAGTACCACTGATAACGATACTATAATAAATGTCTCCTTCCAACCTGAGCGTTCCACTTTGTGTGACAAGTTGAATAATCTCCTATTATCTAGGTCACTCTACTGCCTTGCAAGCATGGATTTTCAGTGCTCCTACACAAGGGAAAAATGTAAGTTGATTCTCATGACTGAGCTTTGAGACCTCCCAAGAATGTGTGTCTTTTAAAAGGTAGATCCTCCCCTGGGGCACAGAGGGACAACACCCACCATTCTCAGCAGCACCAGGAGTTATGAGGGGTTGGGCCCCTCAGAAAGTGACTCTAAGACAAGGATGTGAATAGAAGTAGTTTCTCTGGAAGGGTCTTTGGTGAGAAGAAATTATAGGAGCTAAGACATGAAGGAGGAGTGCAGCCAACACAAGAGACAGGGCGTTAGTTTAAAAGTTAACTGCTTGGGCAACTCTGTCTCCATCCACTGGGAACGTCCAAGAGACTTGCAGAACAGCCTGAATCATCCCATCCAAGTGCGAAAAGACCTGCACAGGATGAGTGTTGCTCTTATGGATACTGGTTACCTGGCTGACGAGCTCACTGCCATGGCCAAAGAAGCCAAGGAAGCCAATGGACACCCTCAGGCAAAGAGCTGCAGCCAACTGCGGGAGGCAGCTACTATGTGTACAAGACATGGAGTGCCAGTAAAGACCAGAGGGCACCAACCCTCTCCTCTCCTGGATGTATTCCCTATCATGACCCATGGGATCTGAAATGCTGAGAAATTAGTGTAGCACTGAACATCATACACCAAATGACGGCCAGGATGCCTTACTTTCATGATCACTTACAGTCTCAACACTGATACTTCTTCAATAACGAGTAACTTCTGTCCCATGACTACTCCAACCCCACTCTTTCATTCCAGAAGTTTCAATTCAATCAACTCTTCTTCCGAGCACTCTTCAAATCTTGCCAGGGACAAAGACATGCACCTTTAACAAGGGATGGAGGACTATCGACAGCGTATACCTTGTGCCAAGAACAGTGAACACTTTTGTCCCCAGGAAAAAATTCCCATTCCTTGGAGTCTCAGAAGGCATGGGTTCTGAGGCTTAAGAGTCCTCACTATTGGGGCGCCTGGGTGGCTCAGTGGGTTAAAGCCTCTGCCTTTCGCTCAGGTCATGATCCCAGGGTCCTGGGATCGAGCCCCGCATTGGGATCTCTGCTCGGCAGGGAGCCTGCTTCCTCCTCTCTCTCTCTCTCTGCCTGCCTCTCTCCCTACTTGTGAACTCTATCTGTCAAATAAATAAATAAAATCTTAAAAAAAAAGAGTGCTCACTATCCTTGAAATTAGTATTAATAAGTGCAGCTTTACAAGCTGAACAGCAATTGACAGTGTATTGCAGTAGTGACAAAATAAAAATTCTAATCATGTTCCCTTCCTATAAACATTAACAATTAACTGTGTATCTTGAAATCAACCATATATACATACATGCATGCATATACATATATATATTTTTTTTGAGAAAGAAGACTGAATGCGTGGGGTGGGCTAGAGGGAGATGGAGAACCTTTTTTTTTTTTTTTTTAGAGATTTTATTTATTTATTTGACAGACAGATCACAGAGAGGCAGGCAGAGAGAAGGGAGAAGCAGGCTTCCCACCAAGCAGAGAACAAGATGTGGGGCTCGACCCCAGGACCCCAAGATCAAGACCTGTGCTGAAGGCAGAAGCTTAACCCACAGTCACCCAGGTGGCTGAGAGGGACAGTCTTAAGCAGACTCCATGCTCATTGTGGAGCCTGATTTGGGCTTAGTCTCATGACCCTGAGATCATGACCTGAGGCAAAATCAAGACTCTGATGCTTCACCAACTGAGCCACCCAGGCGGTCCCCCTATCAACTCTCTTTTATCCCCTCCAGTAACCTCTAAATAGCCTTTGTTGGTATTAATCGTTCTAGTATTACAACCATGATTTTTCTCCCCATGAATAATTAGCCACTGGAATGGCAGGCACCAACTTCGCAGAGCGCCATGTGATGACACACCCATTCTAGATTAGAAAACTACATTATGATAGAATACGTAATGTTATATATGTTTTACCTTAACGTAAAAGATCCGTAATTGCTCTTTCTGTGATTTCTATATTGTGTATTACTCAATTTCTGTAACATGAATGTTATTATTTGAATAAAAAAATAGGGGCGCCTGGGTGGCTCAGTGGGTTAACCCTGTGCCATCAGCTAGGGTCATGATCTCAGGGTTCTGGAGTCCTGCATCAGGCTCTCTGCTCAGCGGGGACCCTACTTTCCCCTCTTTCTCTGCCTGCCTCTCTGCCTACTTGTGATCTCTCTCTCTGTGTCTAATAAATAAATACAGTCTTTTTAAAAATATAAATAAATAAATAAATAAATAAAACAATAGAAGAGAATAGGTGTCATTTACTAGTAAGTAATGGTAGGACTAATTATGCAAGATTATGCATTAAAAAATAAAAAAACAAAATTACTAATAAACTTTTCTCTTTACAATAGGTTTAGATTTACCAACAAAACCAAATAGGAAGGACAGGACTGAACATTTCCATACACCTAACACAGTTTGCCAACTATTTCCTTTTCTTTTAATTCCACTATAGTTCACATACAGTGTGATATTGGTTTCTGGAATACAACAGAGTGATTCAACACTTCCATGCATTCTCCAGGGCTCATCAGGACAAGCAGCTCCTTCATCCCTATCACCTATTTCACCCATGCTGCCAACCATCGCTTTGTTGTCTGTCATGAAAAGTCTGGATAAAAGACCTCAGACTGAGGCAGGAATCCCTCAAAATCCTAGAGGAGAACACAGGCACCAACCCCTTTGACCTCAGCTACAGAAACTCTTTACTAGACACACCTCCAAAGGCAAGCGAAACAAAAGCGAAAATGAACTTTTGGGACTTCATCAAGATCAAAAGCTTCTGCACAGCAAAGGAAAACCGTCAATAAAACAAAGAGGCAACCCACAAAAAGAGAGAACTTATTTGCAAATGACACTACAGACGAAGGGCTGATATCCAAGATCTACAAAGTACTTCTCAAACTCAACACCCAGAAAACAAATAATCAAGTGAAAAAATGGGCAGAAGACATGAACAGACAGTTCTGCAAAGAAGACATACAAATAGCTAACAGACACATGAAAAAATGTTCATTATCGTTAGCCATCAGGGAGATTCAAATCAAAAGCACATTGAGATACTACCTTCCACCAGGTAGAGTGGCAAAAATCGACAAGTCAAGAAACAACAACTGTTGGAGAAGTTGGGAGAAAGGAGAACCCTCTCACACTGTTGGTGGGAATGGAAGTTGGTGCAGCCAATTTGGAAAACAGTGTAGAGGTTCCTCAAAAAATGAAAAATAGAGGATATGATATTTCACACCAGGGCTGAACCTGTTCAAAAAATAATGTGTGGCCAAGTGATTCATGTTGGCTGGCTCACTTGTTCTCAGGACACCTCGATTTTCTCTTCTTACCCTTCATCCTCTTCAGCAGTAAGAGGACAATCAAATATTTCCAATTTAAAAAGACATTCCAAGGGGCGCCTGGGTGGCTCAGTGGGTTAAGCCGCTGCCTTCAGCTCAGGTCATGATCTCAGGGTCCTGGGATCGAGCCCCGCATCAGGCTCTCTGCTCAGCAGGAAGCTTGCTTCCTCCTCTCTCTCTCTGCCGGCCTCTCTGCCTACTTGTGATCTCTCTCTCTGTGTCAAATAAATAAAAAAATCTTAAAAAAAGACATTCCAAGACTGGAAGGAGGTAGAGTGAGTTCAATGAGTTTCAGGAACTCAGGAACTTCAGGAAAAAGATGTGACCATGAGGTGGCAGTTTACATGCGACCTCCTTTCCTGGGGGACTCACAGGTTTGCAAGAGGGGTGACCCATCACCGTATTAATCCTTCCAATACTGGGAACATTGAACTGGGTACACATGTGCCTAAGTAATGCCTTTCTGCAGCCTGGCTCTGGGGGGCGGTGGTCTCTGCATCAGGGATTTAGAAGGCCAACAGTTGTTCCGGGTCTTTTAGAGCTGAAGGGTTAATCTGGATTGCTTGATTGACTCACTGACTTTATTTATGATAAGAAAATGTTGGTCACAGTTTCACGAGAAATGGAATTCAGGCTGGCAGTCAATACCTAAACATCTGCTCTCCAGGGTGATGTTTTTAAAAGACTGGATGTGTAGAAACCAAATCTGACTTAGGCACCAGCCACAGGTCTTTAGCTCATGGGTTGCAGCCTGCCAATACACAGGGGCTGTCTCGGGCTCACTGATATCACAGAACAGAAACAGAATCTGTCACAATGAAGATATAATATTTCATCATGAAGGTTTTTTTTCAAAACAAAGTTCAAAAATTATGCAAACTCATAATTTTTTCTGTTGTGCTTTGTAGCAAATGAAAAATATTTTTTAATGAAAGAATATTTGGGAAGTGATTTAGATATTAAGTTTTGTGCAATAAACAATTTGCATCTTAGGGGATCACAAGAAAATATTTAAAACCCAAACTTTGGAAGGATTCTGAACTTAGGGTATTATACACTATTATAATGTCTATATGCCTAATCATACAGTGATAATAAGATTTAGTCTTATTTGTATAACAAAATTCAAAAAGAATTTGTAATGCTACTACAACATTATGTTAGACTGAAACACTATTGAGAATATTCAAAGAACAATGCTACCCCTTGGTTATTGATGGGAAAACAGACACAGCCCATCAGTGAGGAAAAGCTTTAATTATAAGAGATGTCACATTAAGAATGTCAGAAGGGTGCACCTGGGTGTCTCAGGGGGTTAAGCACCTGCCTTCTGCTCTGGTCGTGTCTCAGGGTCCGGGCATCTAGCCATGCAGCAGGCTCCCTGCTCAGCAGAGTCTGCTTCTCCCTCTGCCTAACCCCCTCCATGCATGCTCTGTCTTTCTCTATCTCTCAGATTAATAAATAAAATCCTCAAAACAAAGAATTGGGTCATAAAAACAGATGACACATTTGTTGATTTTAATAGCATGGAGAAGAAAAAAATGATATGTTAACGTATGAAATTAATAAATGGTTAAAAAAAGGATACCGTCGTAAGATTGCTTATAGCCATACACTGCATGTTAACTAAGTAGAACTTAAATAAAAATTTGGAAAGAAAAAAAATTGCCCATATCCAGACATAAGATAATGGAGCAACAGCAGCATGTTTGGAAGAGAATGGAAGACATTATTTCTTCCCCCACAACGATTATGTCCACTAGCACCTTGCTCAGCAAATAACCTTAACAGGGACATCATCTCCATTTAGGAGGTGCAAACATGCATCTTTCATATTATATATTCCAATATGCAAACTTTCAAAATTTCATACTTAGGATATATGCTTTTTGCAAATTCAATGAACTTGGGAGATATTCTCAGGCCTTAGTCATAAACAGAAAATCTCAAATAAAGAAATATACTATAATTAAATGAAATCTTATGGATGCATATAGATTACACTTCTTTTGTAATATGCCAAGGTGGCATGATCGTTTCAAATGGGTGGGAAACGTTAATAGAGATGTAAACAACAAATCCTGAAGGGACACAAAGCTGCATGCTCACCAGAAGGTCTGTTTTCCTTACAAGTCACAAAGGAACCTTGAAAGTACGTGTGAGGCATGGAAAACTCAGGAAGAGCTATGAGTATGATATCTGAATTAGAAATAAGCAAAAAGGAAAAGAAAAAAGTGGGAAGTGCATGAATCAGTGGAACTAAGCATCTATTTTAATGTCTTCCACAAATAGCAGCAGCTTTCTCTTCAAACACTGATTCACAAATTTTGCTTAGTACAGTCTTCCTTCCGTATATTGAGAAGTGGTCTTGACACTTTGAACAGAAGAAGTCTCAGTGGAATCCTGCGAATGAGCTCTTACTGAACTGTAACCAATTTAAAACTGCTGAAGATTGTTACCGGCTCATGAGAACATTAGAAAACGTGGCAAATCTCAGTTAATAAGGAGATAAGCAGAGGCACCTGGGTGGATCAGGTCTTGATCTCAGGATCCTGGGATCGAGTCCCACATTGGAATCCCCACTCAGTGTTGAGTCACCTTCTCCCTCTGCCTCTGCCTCCCCCTCTTCACCACTGTACTTGCATAACATTGTTAAAAAAGAAAACAGAGAAAAGGAGATGAGGTAAAAGGCACGTTTTGAAGATATTATTGATGAGTTTCCTTCTAATGAAGACCAGAAAGGATAAATAAAACAATCCCTGTTTTCCTTTTAAATCTAACTCTAAAAGAAGGAAAGGTTTATGGAATCAGGTACCTGTCAAGTGTTCACTTGTTTTCCAACTACTGTAACGTTGTTGGAAACAATAAACACTGAAAAGTAATAAAAGCATAGTTCAGTACAGGACAGTCTGTGCTTTTACCTGGGGCACTGGGTCTAGCAAATCTCAGAGAGGGGGATCCCAGCTCCTCCTTCTAGAAGGTCCTGAAGGTCAGTGGTTCCTGCATTCCTGTCCCAACCCAATGTAGCTCCAGTTCCTCTGAAGCTGAGTCACGATTTCACCCAGAAGCAAGTCGGCATCGGTAACAAGACCAACCACAGCATTTCTGACGTGGTGTCCCCTAACCTCTCAATCCAGAGACCCCTGAGTAAAATAGGGTCTTTTCCAATGCCCTCAGGGACAATGAGGACCAAACCCTGGGAAGAGCCCCAATATGTAAGCACCTGTACTTCCCACCTACCAGCACGTCCCGGAGAAGCTCCCAGAGCCCCCTCCTCAGCACTCAGCCAACACGGCATCTTCTGTGTCACACCTCAGGAGGCAACAAGTTGCTGCAAACCCCCCACAATCTCCCTAGGGCGTGGGGGAACCGGCTGGAAATACAGCTCTGGCTCTCTAACCCTTGGCAGTGAGACTGGAGCTACATCCCTCAGCAGCTACAGAAGCCCTTCCTGCTGAGGCCCCTTGGGTCCGAAAAGCCAATGGCGCGCCCTCTGCTGGCCATGGCTGCACACGCAGAGAACCCGCCCCCTTTCTGTTGGAGGTGCACAGGCTCCGTCTGCTGGCCACCCTGGGAATCCCGGCAATGCTGCAAGTCATGGCATCTCAGCTGGAAGGTCAGAGGGTGCTTTCTCTCTCCCTGACAGATCCTGAGGCTGGGCCCCACAACCCCATGCAAAAAGAGGTGCGCCTATCTTCCCAAGTGAAACGGCCTCTGCACAGCTCAGCCCCAGAGAGGTCTGAGCTGTGGGCTCAGGGAAATCTGATGTCCAGGATTCCCACCTTCTCTGGTCCCAATGCTCAGAGCACCTACCTAGACCTCCTCCACCATGGTCCATGCTCCACCTCCACACACCTAGACCAGCAACCTCTCTTCATCCTTGAACTTCTTCTTTGTCTCTGCTTCTCTCTACCCTGTCTCCCTCACTTCTTCTCCCTTGCTAGCACTTGCCCAATCCCCCCCACACTCCCTCAGAGTCTCACCCTGACAATCTCTATCACCCTGCAGACCTTCAGGCCTTCCACTCTCTGCAGCTCTGTCCAGGAACACCACAGGGAACCACCTCTCCTGTCTCCCCCTCTCTCCTGCCCTCATTCGGCCCAGGCACTGCCGCAGGGCGTGACAATCCCATTTATAAAGGCTGTTCAGGCTGACCCTGACTGCTGCAATGCAGTTACCAGCTGCTCCTGGGCAGCATGTGGACAGAATGACCTTGATACTTTGGTGGCCCAGCCATGACCTCAAAGCTGCTGGAGGACGGCTGCGTCCATGACCTGGGAAGAAGGAGGGCTTTGCAGGATGCAGCAGCTCTGCTGCAGAAGGGATTGGCAGAAAGGGCCTAAAAGCTGACAGAAGCAAACACCCAACTCCTCCTGCTGCTGAGGAAGGGATGGGTCTCCTGTCATTGACCTCTGCCCTCCCCATCCCTTCACAGGGAACTGTGGGAGGACTGTGGGGCATCATGGGTCTTACCAAGAAAACTGTCACCATATGCTCCACTCAAGGCCCCCCTGTAGTTGGGGGGCAGCTGGTAAGGTGAAACCACTGCACAAAACCTGGATTAATGCAGGGCCTCCAGGTTCTCAGCGCCTCACCAGCTTCTCAGGGCCTCTCCAGACACTTCATTGTCTGCCATCACAGCAGACCACTGCCTGGGGACAGCCACCTGTCTTGCTGATCACTACCCCCCTAAACTAGCAGGGTCCATGTGCTCAAGAGGATCTGTCACCAGAGTTAATACCAAAGCAGTGGATCTAAATTCAAGCTGGGCACCTCCCCAGAAGGATTCCTGGGGTCTCTTGCAGTAGAGGTACCATGAAGGGTAATCTTGCTCTATCCTCCATCACCCCACGGCTGCCAGGGTGTTATCTGTGTCTGAAGGCTTCACCCTGTGCACTCGAAGGAGAGGGACTTTGGTCCTCCTGAAGGCAGACGCTGACACAGAGACAGAACTGTGAATGGTTTATTGGGGGGATACCAGGAGAGACAAAGCACAGGGGACAGGATGGGCAGGGAAAGCATTCAGACCACCAGGCAGAAAGCATTCATATCTTTACTAAATATAAACTCATTGGAGCCTGGTTGTTGGAGGTCAAGGAAGTCTTCAGATTACAAAGTGATTAGCCTGTAAGACAAAAGGATTTGGGTTAGGACAATGGGACCTTCTGTTTTCCCAAATGCTCTCTGCCTCCCATAGTGTATCTGAGGCCTTGGAGCAACACTTGAGTGTGTGGCCGCCTCTGCGAGTCTATTCATAATAGACAGTAACTGTCTTTACATCTCACATATAATTCTGTGATTGTACCCATTCTCTTAACTATCTTTTACATTTAATAGAAAAAGGGGGCTCTTTGCCTTGACTTTGAAATGAGAATTGCCACTACCTGGGTGAGGTGTTACACTCTTAGTGTATTTTGTGGACTTAAATGAACATATTTTGACACTCATCGGCATGGAGCTATTTTCCTTTAAACGTGAGAACAGTGAATGGTCAGAGCCCAGACACTTTGCCAATTATTTATTTTTTCTTTTTGAGACAGAGACTGCGAAAGAACAAACTTGTGAGCGAAGAGGGAAGGGAAAGAAGGTGAGAGAGAGAGAGAATCCCAGACAGGCGCCACACTCAGCACCGAGCCCGACTTGGGGCTCAATCTCAGAAGCTCGAGATCATGACCTGAGCAGGAATCAAGATTCTGCTGCTTAACCGACTGAGCCGCCCAGGGGCCCCTGCAGGTTCTTTACGTACTTCAACTCCTACTGCTCTACTGACCTCAGAATCCAGTATGCTCTATCACAAATTTAAAAAAGGCTGAGGCCCAGAGAAAGCCCCACTGAGAGCTGGTATTTGGGCTGAGAAATCAGGAACACAGGCAAATCCGCAGGACACTGGGACTGAAGTCCCGGGGAAGGTGCACGGCCGGGGAAGGTGCACGGCTGCAGGAAGATGCAGAGACCTGGTGACAGGGCTCCAGCTAGAGCGGCTCCTGGTCAACAAGGACTCCCCCACTAACACTCTGTCTCAGGCTAAGGGGAGGGCAGCCACCCTTCACCGGTTCTCGGTCCTGTCTTCACGTGTTCTCAATGGGGGACATAAAGTCAGCCAGGCAAGAATCCCCAAAGACCATGTTAAATTTCCCAAATCTCCACGAGTCTTTAACATGGTTCAGAGCCTTCAGAAATTCAGGGAAACAATGCTCTTCACAGACCCTTGAGTGAATGGCTTCATGGCAAAAACGACATTCTGAGACAAATAACGGCGTGATCCACACTGTGTGAGTGAACACATGCAGCAGTTGGTGTGGACCGCCTGGTGTCCTCACACTCACTCTCAAGCTGCTGGCCTGCCGGGAACATCCTCACCCTCCCTGAGAGAAGCCCAGGCTCTCCCTGAGCACCTCCAGGCTTCTTGGCACCCACAACCTCCTGTTTCTGTGTGACTCGGGGCTCCCTCCCTTCCTTCTGGACACATCTCTAGTTCTTCCCTTATACAGAACGCACCGTCTATGTCCTTTCATCAGTGTGTCCCTCCCTTCGCTCAGACACACACCCTCAATTCCTCACATTAAGAGCAGGCCTCATCCCTCCCAGAGCACAGAGTGTCGTCTCTGTACCATCTGCGCATGCACACCTGCTGTGCCCAGCTATCAGAGAAGGGCAGCTCTCTGTCACCACAAGGGACCTGACAACCCCCTCAGTGTGACTGGAAGACAAGGTCCATCAATTCTATCTACAGAACAACTGGATTAAAGTTGCCATGTCCATAGCAGCCTTCACTCCGTCATGACATGAGAGGCCTGTGGGCAGCACCGCTGGTTCTTGTGGAGGACGCTCCAGCATCCGTATCTGACACACGCCATAGAAAAGACAGAAGCTTCTCCCCCTGGAAGTGACTGAGCAACATTCCAACGAACCCTCCACACCAGCCACCAGCATCGGCCACTGTTTCTCGTTCTCGCCTCCCAGACTAGACAAGACATTTCCCACAAGTTTCCAGACTGCACAGGACAAGGGCAGACCCCTACACTAATGATCAATGAAGGGACCACAGCCCTGTGAAAGGGGTTTACACAACTAAGGAAATGACAGCTCAAACTCTACACGCTGCAATTGAAGTGAGAGGTGTTTCATCCCTCCCAGAACGACATATGCGGATGCTGGATGTGCACGATGTAAGAGACAGATGTCTGCCATTGTGCAACGGAGACACTTCCTTCCCAACAAAGGCACTTGCCCACTGCTCAGTGCGTGCAAACAGCTAGGAACACGCACGTGTGTCCTGAGGAACTTCAGAATATTGCTGCGTCCCCAGCCCGGTTTCCCCTTGAATGTCAAGCCCTGAGCACAAACGATGCCTTTGCTCCACCAACACAACCTCAGGGTGATGATCTGGAAACAGAGACACCTGTAAGCTCCCCACAAAGACTTGTCCCTTTGAACAGGAAACGACACCACACGTGGACCTCAGGAGATACCCAACAGACACAGGTCAGGACACTGTGCTGCCCAGAGAGGAACAGGACTCCAGAAACGGGTATAACTGAAAACACCCCAGTATTTACTTGGATCTTCTCTGGGACCTCCTTGGGCACAGGGCTGCTATTGTCCCCTTGAGCACCACAGGCTTCTGAAAGGGAAGGAAGCCCTAAAAGGGGTGGAGGTGGATTCAGACTGGCGATGACCACACAGGATTCAAGCCAACCCTCTCCCCCGGCCCCAACCTATTCTCCTCTCTCCCTCTGGCGTGTCCTTCGTGTTTCTCACAGGACTCCCCTGACCCCTGTGGAAGGAGAGAACTGTCCCTCACCATCGCGGATATGACCACTCTGCCAAGGGACAGATGTTTCCAGAACTAATCTATAATGCTAAACAACTGGGGCCTCCACACGTGAGAGTGATGTGAAGGTTGTGCTTCATCCAGCCCAGAGCCCAAAACATCATGCCTGTGTAGTGCACCTGGGCAATGCTTCTATGTCTGTCCTCTGTGAAATGTCACTTTTCTTCTCCACGGCAGACACCTGCTGCCCGGTTCTGTATGGTGAACCAGACAGTCCATGAGATGGACGTCCACCCAAAGTGGAGGAATGTTACCATGTCCTCACTCGGGCTTATCATTGCACTGCAATGCCTTGTGGTACCACCTCTCCATCCTCTCCACCGACAGAAGGGGTTCAACTATGAATAAGCTTTACGACTCACGTCAGTTCAGATCATCTCACCATGTGGTGGAGGAACGAGGTGTGGCTGAGGCCCCCATGCCCACCACTGCGGAGGTGGATGAGGAGGAGGGAAGCCTGGTACATTCTGCCCCATGTGGTAGGGCATACGGAGGGGCCCTGGGCAATGAGGAAACACTCTCACACCTCTACTGACCTGCAGAACAGACAAGAAAATATTTTAGTAAAACAGACAAAAGTTGCAACACAAGAAAAGGAACCAAAACAAAGAGCTCTCAGCACCCGGCTCCTTCTCCAATGCCACTTCCAGGAGAGCTGCATCGTGTAGAAAACGTTCATGCCCCTCCCAGCTGGTGCCAGTACAATGAGGGGGGAGAGGGCAATGGCTGTTACAGGAAAAGCCTGTCACCAAACATCACTGCCCATGTCTGCCCATCAAGAAGTAGTTAGTGTCTTACAGTTGAAAAAGGATCATTGCAAACTAGTAAAGCAGCACATTCCAGACACGGAGGCATCAACACCCAGGACAACACTTCCTCTTTCCTCCTCAGCCACCGGAGAAGATTTTGTTTTGGTCAGAATAGAGAGCATGTGACAAAACTAAATGCCCTTTCTCCACAAAGTTTCCGAGCCACTTGAGGGGAATCGTTTGCTGGTAAGTCCCTGACTGTCTCCACGCTGCCTTGCCTCCTGACAAAGGGGTCCTCTACTCTCTACAGTTTCTGTCCATGGCCACAAATACCTTGGGGCCTTGTGGTCTGACAGGGGCACTGGAAAAGTGTCTTCTGAGGACCATGATACCAAAAACCCTTATGTACACTTAGCACCTGTGTTTTTCCTTTTTCCTTTTTTAAGATTTTATTTATTTGACAGACAGAGATCACAAGCAGGCAGAGAGGCAGAAAGAGGGAGGAAGGGAAGCAGGCTCTCCACTAAGCAGAGAGTCTGGTGTGGGGCTTGATTCCAGGACCTAGGATCGTGACCTGAGCCTAAGGCAGAGGCTTTAACCCACTGAGCCACACAGGCGCCCCCTGAGTTTGCCTTAAAAGACAGTCATTTGGAAATTTCAACCTACTGAGTTCCAGTGTAATTTTGTCCATGGGAAATGAAGATGGTAAGGCCATATAAGAGAATTCACAAAAGGGTGTATGCTTCCCGATGGAAAACTCCACACATGTGATGAGAAAAGAAATCAGCTCTCACACTAACTTAGGACCAAATGACCTGCTCCTGAAGCCCAGTTGAAGAGCTGGGAGGCACTGGTCACACAGGTAATCACTGACGTCCCCTTCAGAACGTGTGAGCCAATGTGTGATTACGACAGTGCACCTGAGAGCTTTGACACTTCAAAATACTTGTATAAAGGGTGATAATTGGGCTAGTTCTGCATGGCACGTTTTCCAGCAGAAGTAAAATGGGGATGACTCATGAAACATGCCCTGAGAACATTCCAGACTGCAAAGGAGACAGTATAAAATGCACAGAGAGTTTTCCCCAGTTTCCTTTTGTGAGGATTACCAGACCCATCTATCCCCAGCATGAGCACAACACCAGTGCACCTGAACGTAACCTAAAGGGAGTCAGGCCGGCCAGAGGACTTCACTGTGGAGGGAGGGGTCCTTCTCCCCCAGTTACTTCCCCGGTGTGCGCTGTGGGCAGGCAGGGGTGCACACACACGCACACGCATCTTCCCCACCACCACGTTCCAAGACAGTAGCATAGGTGCCAGAATGGCTACCCGTCCCCTGTGTCTCCCCTAGAAACTGGGGTGAACAGATGCCATGGAGAAAACTACTGTCACCACATGTTAATATAGGTCTGCACCTCGACAGAGACAAGGAGTCTGCTGCCAAGGATAATCAACTCAGGAAAAAACTCCATTCAGTGGCCAAAATTAGCAAGACAGGAAACAACGTGTGTTGGAGAGGATGTGGAGAAAGGGGAACCCTCTTACACTGTTGGTGGGAATGCATGTTGGTGCAGCCACTTTGGAGAACAGTGTGGAGATTCCTCAAGAAATTAAAAATGGAGCTTCCCTATGACCCTGCAATTACACTAATGGGTATTTACCCCAAAGATACAGATGTAGTGAAAAGAAGGGCCATCTGTACCCCAATGTTTATAGCAGCAATGGCCACGGTCGCCAAACTGTGGAAAGAACCAAGATGCCCTTCAATGGATGAATGGATAAGGAAGATGTGGTCCATATACACGATGGAGTATTATGCCTCCATCACGAAGGATGAATACCCAACTTTTGTATCAACATGGACGGTACTGGAAGAGATTATGCTGAGTGCAATAAGTCAAACAGAGAGAGTCAAGTATCATATGGTTTCACTTATTTGTGCAGCATAACAAATAACATGGAGGACATGGGGAGATGGAAAGGAGAGGGAGTTGAGGGAAATTGGAAGGGGAGATGAACCATGAGAGAGTATGGAGTCTGAAAAACAACCTGAGGGTTTTGAATGGGCGGGGGGTGGGAGGTTGGGGAACGAGGTGGTGGGTAATAGGGAGGGCATGTATTGGATGGAGCACAGGGTGTGGTGCAAAAGCAATGAATACTGTTACGCTGAAAAGAAATTTAAAAATAGTGGGAAAAAAATCTGCATTCAGGACAGGCCAGTATCTATGGCTAGGACCACACTTCCCCCATCACGGCAAGCACATAATCTCCTCTGTACATTGAGAACAGACACAATGAGAGGCCATGGGAAGGCTGGTGTCCACGCCTGGAAGCGCAGTCACTCGTGGGTCAAGCGGCAGCCCACCAGCAACCCCCTGACCAGCTCTGCTTCCCTCCCTGACAAGGAGGTGTGCTATGCTGCACAAGGGCTGTCCATGGCTACAGACACCGCTGAGGAGATAGGAGTGTCCGGAGTCCTGCAGAGGCCTGGAAGAGAACTTTCTGAGAGAAGCACGACCCTACGAGTGAGCGAGACCAGCTCTATGATCCGCATCCCCGACATTCGGGCCTCCTTAGCTCAGGCACAGAGCAAATGTATAGTCCTTGGTGCTGAGAACCACTAACGGGCTGATTTGACATCCCCAAATGCAAACCGATGTGTCTGGAGAGCACATGCAATGCTCCCAGGATGGGTCGGGAGAGACGCTATGAGCTGGCACAGCCACCAGACCCCATCAGCACCCGCTCACGGGAGCACAACTGAAACACATGTGAGGTGTGGGGCCTGCGGGGAGTCACCGGGATTCCCTCTTTGGGGCCGCTGCTCCAGGGCGCGTTTTCTACGACACACCTGGAACTTCCAGAGTTCACCATCATCTCACCCAGGGGCCAACTGGAGGGATTCCAGCTCACATCTTCACCCACACAGATGGGACGCACAGGAGGTCACAGCTCACCTTCTCCACTAACACTCAAGCTGCCCAAAGCATGTGGCCCAAGTGTGAGGCAGTCTTGGCTTTTCCCATTTTCCATCTGTGAGGACCTCTGCAGACATCCTCCCAGGTTAATCCTGACCCGAAAACCAAAAATGCTCCTGCTCCCTCAGGAAAACAAACAGCAAGGAGTCAGCCGGACTAGCCAGCTTCACTGTGGAGTGAGATGTCATCCTCCTCGAGTCATTTATACACTCGCACACACACACATGCATGAGGTGAGCATCCTACCATCACGTGCCTCTAAGCATCTACAGCTTTGGGAGGAAGCACGAAATTGCAGATCTCTAACGGAGCAGCCCGGAGGCTCCTGGGTGAACAGCGTGCACTGTGAAAGGGATGATCGCAGGACACACACAACAGCCACAAGGCCAGGACAGGGAACTGTCCACACTGCAATCCTTTTCAGAAACGGACACAACTAAAAACGCCCACGGCACTTACCGTAGCCATCAATGGGTCCCGTTGAGGGCTGGTGCAGCTGTTCATCCTGGGAACAAGTCTAGGTGCTGGATCAGACAAAGGTCAGAGGTTTATTGTGGTTTGCATGCCCTCCATGCCTTCCTCCCCCATCTTGCACTCTTTCTCACACTTGGGTCCCTTATCAGAGGGTTTCACCTGTGACTCAAGTGACTCCTTTGCGAAGAGAGACACCAGTCACTTGACTCTTGTGGGAGACACTCCAGGGCCCTGGTTCCAGGGTTTCCGTAAGTAAACCATCACGTGTGGACAGGTAGGGGAACAACTGGCTGGAAATCAACACTAAAATTGGGGTGCTCAACACACATCAGGCAAGATCACTTTTTCTTCATAGACTAAACATCTAAGTGAGAATATCCTTGTGTGGGTGCCATCCCCAAACCCCAACATGAACGGCCCACGTTCTCTTCTCAGGCCACAGGTGGATGGTTCATTTGTCCATCCTGCAGATGAGACCTAGCATGTGTGCCTGGCCAACAAATAAACATTTCAGGGAAGAAACAGACTTTGACATTTGTATAGTCACGAACAAAGAAAACATAGGCAGATTGAGCAATAAAGCTATGGCATTGCACCAATAACGTGAGAGGAGTAAAATATGTTTCATTGCTGAATATGGTTTTATAGATTACAAATAAAACAAAAATATAGGAACCTCCATAACGAGTTAATAATTGCCCTTTTTCAAATAGTCTTTTTTTTTTTTTTTTTTTTTTTTTGGCCAAGTCTTGACCACTGAGTCAAGGTGGGAAGGGCGCTCAGCTCCCACCTTCTCAGGCTCAGCTCTTCCAAAGGAGGTAGCAGATGGGAAGGTGTGGAGTGGCGTGAGCTCCACCTGTCACAGGGGCTAGTGTCCTGCTGCCGGGGGGCATATAAGGAAAGCACCCTCTTGTCACCCCTTCAGACAACCTTCAGGCTTGTGATTCTCTCCAGGACACACAGCGATCACCCACAGCAACGGGAAGGACACCGTGTGGTTTCACAGCAGAAATCAGACTGCTGCATTTCATGTCGTGCTCCCTACCTTGCCACACAGGCTTCTGCAACATAGGCCTTCCCGGCATCGGTTCACGCCTCATGGATCCCCCAGACATCATCTCCCTTTCCATCATGCATAGTCTTGAACACAGAAAAAGAAAGGACATCTCTAAGAATTACAACACCACGTCCTCTCCTAGGCACTAAACAGCAGAGCCGTCACCTCTGCAAACACCCGTAAAAACGCACGTCAAACTCTCACACCTGTATTTCAGGTAGGCGTTCTCCCTGCTCTGCTGCATCATCCTTGTTTCCCAATATCGAGCCTTCATCTGTGGGAGAAAAACACACCCACATTCAGTTGTGCCCGACTGTGCCCCAAACGAAGATGAGGAAAAAGAAAACACTTAGCCAGTTAGCCAGAGCATTCCTCTCCTGAACTGCGATCTGAAAAAAGCCAACACACCCAAAGCCCATGTTCAGGGCTCGAAGGACCACTACCATCACCTGCAGGGGGCGCCAAGGGGTCAGTGTGTCGGACACAACTCAGGTTACCTTGTGATTGAAGGTGAGCTTGGACTCCTGCAGCTGATCTTGCATTTCTTCCACTTGTTGTCTGTGAGGGACAATTGTTTGCATCAGACAAAACCCAACACTGGGTGTGATTTTCAATCATCTGCCCACGTGGCCATCCTCCTCTGATCTGTCCCCTCATACAATGGATCCTGACACAGGAAACACTTTCAGCGGACTATCACTGGACAGTAGGATCAAAGCTATTGTTACAGCCTTTCCTTAATCGTTTTTCTTTGCCTGCAGGTTCAGAATTGACATAATTTCTTTACCTGTTTTCAATCTTTCCCTCAGTTATCAGATGACAAGTGTCTTTGGTCATGAAGCTCTATTCTCCTTTAACTCTGTCCTCGCCATGGTTCCCAGGGTTGCAAAGACCAGCGCCATCAGATGGCACTACCGTGTTTATGGCTAGGACTCATCCGAGGACAAACTGCTTTCCTCAAGATACCACCCCAAGGACACTGCAGTGGAGCCAGTTTCCACAGAGTCAGGCCAACACTGGGGATCAGGACGTGTTTAGTCACATAATTGTTTTGTGCCTTATCTTTCTGTGTCTGTTAATTCTTTCTGGATACATCCTCTGAATTTTGGGGTATATTACTTAATTGAGTCCTCAAAATGTACAAAGATTAAAAATCCAAGGGATGGGAGGAGTTAAGATGGTGGAGAAGTAGCAGGCTGAGATGACATCAGGTAGCAGGGGATGAGCTAGATAGCTTATCAAACCATTCTGAACACCTACAAATCCAACAGGAGATTGAAGAGAAGAAGAGCAACAATTCTAGAAACAGAAAATTGACCGCTTTCTGAAAGGTAGGACCCACGGAGAAGTGAATTCAAAGCGATGGGAGGATAGACCCCGGGGGGAGGGGCCGGCTCCCAGCAAGCGGCAGAGTAACGGAGCACAAAATCAGGACTTTTAAAAGTCTGCTCCACTGAGGGACATCGCTCCAGAGGCTAATCCGGGGTGAAGCCCACGCGGGGACAGCATGGCCCCAGGTCCCGCAGGGTCAAAGAAGGATCGGCGGTGTCTTAGTGTCGCAGAACTCACAGGTATTAGAGTGGGAAAGCTGGCTACAGAGACAGAGCCGAGGAGTGAGCTCTCAAATTGGGGTTACCTTGAACCGTAATCCATGCATGGCACAGGCTTCTGCTCTGTGAGTGGGGTCCCCATAAGATCCGGGAAGACGCCCCCGGAAGAGCTCAGGGATCTAAGGGGTTCGGAGACTCCAGGTGGAGCTGTGTGCCAGAGACAGAGATGCTTGGTCACAGGCTGGGTGAGCTCATAGCGCAGCCAGAGGCCAGGAAGACGGGAGTGGTTGAGTGCTGAGGGTGCACTGGGGAGTGGGGCCCTGAGCTCTCAGCTCCTCCAGCCCATAGATTGGGAGGCCGCCATTTTCATTCCTGTCTTCCGGAACTCTACGGAAAGTTTTCAGAGAACAAAACCTCCTGAAAGCGAACCGGAGCAGATTACTTAGCCTGGCCCCTGGAAAGGGCAGTGCAATTCCGCCTGGGAAAAGACACCTAAGAATCACTACTACAGGCCCCTGCCCCAGAAGATCAACAAGAAATCCAGGCAAGACCGACTTCACTTACTAAGGAGAACAGTGGAATTGCAGAGGAGGAGAAAGCAAAGCACGGAATTCATGGCTTTCTCCCCAAGATACTTTAGTCTTGCAAAGTTATTTTTTTTATTTAATTTTTTTTCTTCTGCTAATTTTTTAAACGTTTACCCTTTCCTCTTATAGCTTCTGAAAACTAGTTTATCTTAAAAATTTACTTTTCATTTAAAAAATATTTATTGAACCTTCATTATTATTATCATATTTTATCCTTCTTTGTATCTAACTTCAGTTTTTGTATACACATAGGGTTTTCCTTCTAGAAAATTTTGGGTACAACTTCTTCTAATGGATCAAAATACACCCTAAATCTACCACCGGTCTTGTTCTAGTCTCCAGCCTGAGCAAATTCTTTCCACTTTCTTTTCTTTATTCTCCAAGCCAACTTATCTATCAACTCCTTTTTTAGAAATTAATTTTTTATCATCTTAATAGTCATATTTCATCTCTTCATTGTGTTTACCCTTACATATGTTTTTCATTCTTTAAAATATTGGGAGGTAATTTCTTCTAAGAGACCAAAATACACCCAAAATTAAGTGAGTGACCCTGTTCTAGTCACCAGTCTAATATGTATATATATTTTTTCTTTTTTATATTTTTTCCTTATTTGTTTTCTTTCTAAATTTTTTTTCCTGAACTTCTTTTTACCCCCTTTCTCGCCCCCCCCCCCCATGATATGGGGTCTCTTCTGATTTGGTTAAAGCACATTTTCCTGGGGTCTTTGCCACACTTTTAGTATTTTATTTGCTCCTTCATATATTCTTATCTGGACAAAATGAGAAGGTGGAAAAACTCACACACATAAAAAAGAACAAGAGGCAGTACTGAAGGCGAGGGACCTAATCAATACGGACATTGGTAATATGTCAGATCTAGAATTCAGAATGATGATTCTCAAGGTTCTAGCTAGGCTCGAACAAGGCATGGGAGATATTAAGGAAACCCTGTCCAGAGAAATAAAAGCCCTTTCTCGAGAAATAAAAAAACTACAATTGAACCATGTTGAAATCAAAAAAGCTATTAAAGAGGTGCAGTCAAAAATGGAGGCTCTTACTGCTAGGATAAATGAGGCAGAAGAAAGAATTAGTGATATAGAAGACCAAATGACAGAGAATAAAGAGGCTGAGCAAAAGAGAGACAAACAACTATGGGACCACAAGGGGAGAATTTGAGAGATATGTGATACCATAAGATGAAACATTAGACTAATTGGGATTCCAGAAGAAGAAGAAAGAGAGAGCAGAGCAGAAGGTATATTGGAGAGAATTATTGCAGATAACTTACCTGATATGGCAAAGGGAACAAGCATCAAAATCCAGGAGGTGAAGAGAACCCCTCTCAAAATCAATAAGAATAGGTCCACACCCCGTCATCTAATAGTAAAATTTACAAGTCTTAGTGACAAAGAAAATCCTGACAGCACCAGGGGACAAGAAGTCTGTAACATACAATGGCAAAAACATTAGATTGGCAGCAGACTTATCCACAGAGACCTGGCAGACCAGAAAGGACTGGCGTGATATATTCAGAGAACTAAATGAGAAAAATATGCAGCCAAGAATACTATATCCAGCTAGGCTATCACTGAAAATAGAAGGAGAGATAAAAAGCTTCCAGGACAAACAAAAACGGAAAGAATTTGCAAACACCAAACCAGCTCTACAAGAAATAATGAAGGGAGTCCTCTAAGCAAAGAGAGAGCCTAAAAGTTGTACATCACAAAGGAACAGAGACAATATACAGTAACAGTCATCTTACAGGCAATACAATGGCACTAAATTAATATGTCTCAATAGTTACCCTGAACGTTAATGGACTAAGTGCCCTAATCAAAAGACACAGGGTATGAGAATGGATAAAAAAACAAAACCCATCAATATGCTGCCTACAAGAAACTCATTTTAGACCCAAAGACACCTCCAGATTTAAAGTGAGGGTGTGGAAAACAATGTACCATGCTAATGGACATCAGAAGAGAGCTGGGGTGGCAATCCTTACATCAGATCAATTAGATTTTAAGCCAAAGACTTAATAAGACTTAATAAGCCAAAGACTTAATAAGAGATGAAGAAGGACACTATATCATACTCAGAGGGTCTTTCCAACAAGAAGATGTAACAATTTAAATATCTATGCCCCTAATGTGGGAGTAGCCAACTATATAAACCAATTAATAACAAAATCAAAGAAACACATTGACAATAATACAATAATAGTAGGGGACTTTAACACTCCCCTCACTGAAATGGACAGCTCATCCAAGCAAAAGATCAACAAGGAAATAAAGGCCTTACATGACACCCTGGACCAGAAGGACATCACAGATGTATTCAGAACATTCCATCCCAAAGCAACAATACACATTCTTCTCTAGTGCAAATACACAACCTAACCCTACACCTAAAGGAGCTGGAGAAAGAACAACAAAGAAAGCCTAAATCCAGCAGGAGAAGAGAAATCATAAAGATCAGAGCAGAAATCAATGAAATACAAACCACAAAAACAATAGAACAATGAAACTAGGAGCTGGTTCTCTGAACAAATTAATAAGGTTGATAAACCCCTGGACAGACCTATCAAAAGGAAAAGAGAAAGGACCCAAATTAATAAAATCACGAATGAAAGAGGAGAGATCACAACCAACACCAAAGAAATACAAACAATTATAAGAATATATTATGAGCAACTGTGCGCCAACAAATTTGACAATCTGGAAGAAATGGGTGCACTGTTAGAGACAATATAAACTACCACAACTGAGCCAGGAAGAAATAGAAAACCCGAACAGACCCATAACCAGTACAGAGATTGAAACAGTCATCAAAAATCCCCAAACAAAAGCCCAGGGCCAGATGGCTTCCCAGGGGAATTTTATCAAACATTTAAAGAAGAATTAATTCCTATTCTCCTGAAACTGTTCCAAAAAACTGAAATGGTAGGAAATTTTCCAAACTCGTTTTATGAGGCATCACCTTGATCCCCAAACCAGACAAGGATCCCAGCAAAAAACAGAATTAGAGACCAATATCCTTGATCAACACAGATGCGAAAATTCTCACCAAAATACTAGCCAATAGGATCCAACAGTATATTAAAACGATTATTCACCACCACCAAGTGGGATTTATTCCAGGGCTGCAAGGTGGTTCAGCATCCGCAAATCAATTAATGTGATCCAATACATTAAGAAAAGAAAGAACAAGAACCACATGATACTCTCAATAGATGCTGGAAAAGCATTTGACAAAGTACAGCATCCCTTCCTGATCAAAACACTTCAAAGTGTCGGGATAGAGGGCACATACCTCAATATTATCAAACCCATCTATGAAAACCCACCGCAAATATCATTCTGAATGGAGAAAAACTGAGAGCTTTTCCGCTAAGGTCAGGAACACGGCAGCAATGTCTGTTATCACCACTGCTATTCAACATAGTACTAGAAGTCCTAGTCTCACAATCAGACAACAAAAAGAAATGAAACGCATCCAAATCGGCAAAATAGAAGTGAAAGTCTCACTCATTGCAGATGATATGATACTATATGTGGAAACCCCAAAAGACTCCACTCCAAATCTTCTAGAACTTGTACAGGAATTCAGTAAAGTGTCAGGATATAAAATCGATGCACATAAATCAGTTGCATTTCTTTACACAACAACAAGACAGAAGGACGAGAAATTAAGGAGTCAATCCCATTTACAATTGCACCCAAACCATAAGATACCTAGCAATACACCTAAGCAAAGAAGCAAAGAAAGTATACTAGGAAAACTCTAAAGTACTCATGAAAGAAATTGAGGAAGACACAAAGAAACGGAAAAATGTTCCATGCTCATGGATGAGAAAAACAAATACTGTGAAAATGTCTGCTAAGTAAAGCAATCTACACATTTAATGCAATCCTTATCAAAATACCATCCATTTTTATCAAAGAAATGGAATAAATAATCTTAAAATTTATATGGAGGGGTGCCTGGGTGGCTCAGTGGGTTAAAGCCTCTGCTTTCGGCTTGGGTCATGACCCCAGGGTCCAGGGATCCAGCCCCACGTCGGGCTCTCTGCTCAGCAGGGAGCCTGCCCCCTCCCGCCTGCCTGTCTACTTATGAGCTCGCTGTCAAATAAATAAATAAAATCTTAAAAAAGTACACTATTACTGAAACATACATCTATCAATAACTGATAACAACTTGATTATATATAATTACTTTTAAAAAAATTTATATGGAACCAGAAAAGACTTCGAATAGCCAAAGGAATATTGAAAAAGAAAGCCAGTTGGTGGCATCACAATTCTGGAATTCAAGCTCTACTACAAAGCTGTCATCATCAAGATACCATGGTTCTGGCACAAAAACAGACACCTGGATCAATGAAAAAGAAGAGAGAGCCCAGAAATAGACCCTCAACTCTATGGTCAACTAGTCTTTGACAAAGCAGGAAAGAATGTCCAATGGAAAAAAGACAGCCTCTTCAACAAATGGTGTTGGGAAAATTGGACAGCCACATGCAGAAAAATGAAACTGGACCACTTCCTTACACCACACATGAAAACTGACAAAATGGATGAAGGACCTCAGTGTGAGAAAGGAATCCATCAAAATCCTAGAGAGTACAGGCAGCAACCTCTTCGACCTCAACCACAGCAATTTTTCCTAGAAACATTGCCAAAGGCAAGGAAAGCAAGGGCAAAAATGAACTGTTGGAACTTCATCAAGATCAAAAGCTTTTGCACATCAAAGGAAACAGTTAACAAAGCCAAAAGACAACTGACAGAATGGGAGTAGATATTTGCAAACGACATATCAGATAAAGGGCTAGTATCCAAAATCTATAAAGAGTTTAGCAAACTCAACACCCAAAGAACAGATAATGCAACCAAGAAATGGGCAGAGGACATGAACAGACATTTCTGCAAAGACATCCAGATGGCTAGCAGACACATGAAAAACAGGTCCACATCACTCAGCATCAGGGAAATACAAATCAAAACCACAATGAGATACCCCCTCACACCAGGCAGAATGGCTAAAATTAACAAGTCAGGAAATGGCAGATGCTGGCGAGGATGTGGAGAAAGGGGAACCCTCCTACACTGTTGGTGGGAATGCAAGCTGGTGCAACCACTCTGAAAAACAGCATGGAGGTTCCTCAAAAAGCTGAAAATAGAGCGACCCTATGACCCAGCAATTGCACTACCGGGTATTTACCCTAATGATACAAACATAGTGATCTGAAGGGGCACGTGCACCCCAATGTTTATAGCAGCAATGTCCACAATAACCAAACTATGGAAAGAACCGAGATGTCCATCAACAGATGAATGGATAAAAAAGATGTGAGATATATATATATACATATATATATATCTCGGGATACTATGAAGCCATCAAAAGAAATGAACCTTGCCATTTGTGACGATGTGGATGGAACTAGAGAGTATTATGGTTAGCGAAATAAGTCGATGGGAGAAAGACAACTATCATATGATCTCCCTGATATGAGGAAGTGGAGATGCAACATTCGGGGTTTGGGGGGTAGGAAAAGAATAAATGAAACAAGAAGGGATAAGGAGGGAGACAAATCATAAGAGACTCTTAATGTCACAAAACAAACTGAGAGTTGCCGGGGGGAGGGGTGTAGGGAGAGGTTGGTGGGATATGGACATTGGGGAGCGTATGTGCTATGGTGAGTGCTGTGATGTGAGTAAGCCTGGCGATCCACAGACCTGTGCCCCTGGGGGCTAATAATACATTATCTGTTTATAAAAAAATTTAAAAATTAAAAAAACAAAACAAAAACAAAGGAACAGGTTTTTCAGGAGCCACTATATGTAGTGTCTGAACTTACCTGTACTTGTCTATTTCTTCTTTGGCTACTTTCAGATTTTCATCGGCCGCTGACAGCTCATTCTTGGCTGCATTCAGTTCATAAAGTGTCTCTTCTAGTTTCCTAAGATGGGAAAGGTATATACATTGTCCAGTAGCCAAGGTCCTGAATTTCTGCCATTTATCCTCCCAGCACACTTGTTGGCCTATGTTGGAATGTCTCCACTAAAAGCACAGATTGACAACACAACAGGGAAATGAATGAAGGCCCCATTTAGGGTTAAAGAAAAACCGAACTCTGGTTGCTGGCCAAGCTCCATGCAATCGGGGCTGTCTTTATACTTCTCTACTTTAATTCACTCACCATGTCATCAAATAACATTGCACTTTGTGCCTTCTTGGAGTATGTCTTTGGTTTGAGATGGTGAAGGCTCATTTCAATTCAAAGTGAAAAGCCAAGCCTGACAAGCTACACTCATTAGGATGAAGCACGGGCCCCAGCATTAGTCTCACCTCCGTGGGGAGCCCTGATCCTCAGACAAAGGCTGGGCCCCACACAGTCAGTCAGCCCAAGGAACCTTCCAGAATATGGCTTCACTGGCATGGAAACTCACTCCCACACATCTCTAGGCTTTAGAAGTACAACCCCTGGCCCCACATGAAAGATCCTCGTGTAGGAAAAGGCCAATCTTAGTGCCGAAAATATGTCCTCTAATAATCCATGTGAACTGTCACATACACAGGGAACATACTTCAGATGCAAAACTGTCAGCTCCATTGAGACAACCTTCTTCTTCTTTTTTTTTTTTTTACAGATTTTATTTATTTATTTGACAGAGAGAGATCACAAGTAGGCAGAGAGGCAATCAGGGACAGAGGGGAAGCAGGCTCCCCGCTGAGCAGAGAACCCAAAGCAGGGATGGATCCCAGGACCCTGGGACCATGACCTGAGATGAAAGCAGAGGCTCTAACCTACTGAGCCACCCAGGTGCCCCGAGTCAATCTTCTTGAACAAGACCAAGTTCATGGATGGCGAAGGCAGCAAACAGCAATGCTTAGAAAGGTTGGTTTGCTGTGCCGCCCTTGACTCTTTTGTTCATGGTGTTGATACACAGGTTTCAACTGGACACTTGTCAAGAATCTCATGCAGAAAGACTCAGAAACAGACAAAAGCTCTAGAAAGAGAAGGACATGAGCATCTGCTTCTGGTCTCTCAACTACCCTTCAGCAAATGTCTTCTGGAGCGGCAGTCAATGTGTGGCTGAGGGATGTGGTGTTGAAGAGAGAAAGGTGGTCAGGACACTGGACCTGCCCCAAGAAGAACCTACCAATGAACACAACCCAGGTGCCTGTGAAAGAGAGCGACCCCCATCCCTGGAGTCGGAAGGAATAACAAAAACCTGAGTCTGCAGGGAAGACAGGGAATTTCAACATGAATGAGGGACTCCAACATCCTGATTTCCTGAGAAACAAAAGGAAACACTGGATAAGAGAGCGAACTTGTAGTGAATGCACCCAATTTCTGAAGAGCACATGAAGAAACACGAGAACCAGATGGAGAAGAAGGAAGCACAGGAGAAAGAAAGCCTGGAAGTGGGAGCCAATCTCCCCAGGACACATCAGTGAATTCTGGAACAGGCGAGTGAATACACAGTAAATGAACAAGTAACCTTTTGGTGACAGGTTGGAATGCAACAAGTGAAGTTCCAGTCCAGCCAGCAAAGATGAGACTTAGTGAAACTGCAGGCTTTGGTTGGGATCCGGGAGAGTTACACCTAGAAAATCATGTGGAGGGGCACCAAGATGGCTCAGTCATTAAGTATATGCTTAAAAGTATTTGGTTCAGGTCATGATCCCAGGGTCCTGCAATAGAGCCCAACACTGGACTCCCTGTTCGGCAGGAAGCCTGCTTCTCCCTCTCCCACTCCCCCTGCTTGTGTTCTCTCTCTTGCAGTGCCTCTCTCTGTCAAATAGATAAATAAAATCTCTTTTAAAAAAAGAAGAAAGAGAAAATCAGGTGGACAGGGAATACGCTGGCCTTCTTAGGGATTCGCCTTGAGTGAATGATCTCAGTTGTACACCAGATGAAGGGACCCAGTATTATTGGAGGCCCAGCCCACTTTCCACAAAGAAACTTTCCCTGTTTCTGCAGGAAGAGAATTCCATTTTTCTCTCCACATTCTGGACCCAAGTCTCATGCTGAACAAGAAATGGACCTGATGCAGGAGTGGTAAGAGCACATGATGAGAGTGAAACTGAAAAGACAATGCAGACTGACCCAGAGGGGATCCAGGTATCAATGTGATTAATGTTGGTACCTTTCCCCTTCTACTCCAACGAATCACACAACAACGTGGGGCAAGTCGTTAGAACAGAAAGGAAAATGCAGGTTACACAAATCAAGATCGGAAGGGCAGGCACAATTCTACAGCACGCATTTGGCAAAAGTACTCTAAGATCCAATTACAGAAGATCCAAATACAGTTCTCTAGACTTGCCGCCACGTAAATTCATACAATGGTATCTGGGACAACACAGCAGTAGCTTACTCTTCTGCAGTCAGTTTTCGTCTTTCAGAGAATTCCACCACCACATCCAATTTCTTCTTTAGCAGGATAAGTTCTGCTTCTTTAGCTGTTTTCTGAGAACTCAGGGCATTACACCGGCCTTCCAGGAACTTTTTACTTTCTGTAAAGGATGAGTTTGCTTTTGTGTGTTTGTGCCATGACCTGAGAACTTGGTTTTGATGAGGAAAGGAGAAGGGCAAGACTGTGAAGGCAGGAAGGCATCTTTCCCTGCCCGAGGCAAACTCATGGTCACCATATGGAGATTTCTTCCCCCAAAACAACATACCTTTCAGTTCGTGGTTTTTGGATGTCAAGGCTCTCAGCTCTTGATCCCCCAATTCATCTTGGGCCTTTAAAACAGATTTGAGAAAAGACATATGAGGGCACCTAACAGGACAGGCTCATGGAGGGCAACAAAGAAAGCCCTTGAGGCATAAATGGAATAAGGAGAAAGTAAGGAAACTAGTTCATGTCAAAAAACACACAAATGGCTTTCTTAGTGGAACAGATATAAAATAATCTTCTACTATACAATTGGGCTTGCTATCGCCCTTCATCGCTCATGTATTTTGTGGGATTTTCTACATAACTTGGAGGGCAGCGCTAAATGATGTGATGAGGACCCAGCTGTGAAATAAACCATACTTCCTAGACCTTGAAATAGCAAACCTCATCGGGGTGGTCGTAAGTGAAATCACAGCTCACTGCTCTGTAGGAGTTGCAGTTCCTGGACGCCCACGCTCTACTGCGTAAACAGCACAGGAGCACGCTGCACTCACCTCACCCAATAAACGAAAAGCCTCCCAAGCCACATTATAGGACAACTAACACCTAACTCTTACCACATCCACATTCTGGATATTCTTTTCTCTCTCAGCTTGAAAGAGAGCCTGTTTACACTGAAGCCTGTCCTTCAAATGTTCATTAATCTCTTCCACCTTTTTGATGTTCTCCTTCAAGAAAATATATTGAAATATATATATATATCTATTGAATGAGTAGCAATGATTCATTGCTTTGGACACCTGGGTTGCACCTGGGTGGCCCAGTCTGTGGAGTGTCTGACTCCTGCTTCCGTTTGCCTCAAGTCCTGATCTCAGGGCCATGGGATTGATTCCTGCATCAGGCGACACACTCAGCACAGTGTCTGCTTAGCATTCTGTCTCTCTCTCCTTCAGACCCCCTCCCCTCACTCTATCCTTCTCTCAAAGCAATCAATCTTAGAAATTAATAATAATAATAATAATAAATAATAATAATAATAATAATATTTCATTACCTTTACTTCTGTTTTTAGAACACAATTCAGGCAAAGAAAGGATTCTTACTTTCAATTTATGTACTTCAGCAAGGGAAAGCTTATGTTCTCTCTTAGTTTCTGATTGCTTCTTTGCTTCTTTTGCTTTCCTGACCTATAAAACATATGAAAAAGGAATCAGAATTCCAAAATAGCATGTTGGAGAAATCTATCTTTGTGACTCCTTTCACAAAGACAGAGGCAGTGCGCTACATTTGTGAAGCTTCTCTTACTCAAGGACCGCTTCTGGATCGCACAAAATAGATTAATAGAATGAACTACCAGAGGGGGAAGTAACCAAAATGAAATCACAAAAAATATTTGAAAGGGCACACATACCTTCTCCTCCCAACACGCTATTTTTTTTTCAAGGTCCCTGTTTTCCTTTTTAAAGTCATCAATCTTCTTCTTTATTTGGTCTAAAGTAACTGAAAGGAGAAAAAAGAATTTTAAGATAATTAGCAAAAACAGTGACATTGAATAAACCCACTGTGTTAGCACCAGAGAGCATTCTCTGACACTTGGGTGTCACTAACTTGCTAGCATTCCCAGTGTGCCTCAAGAAAGCAAGTTGTAGCAGCATTTGAAACCTAAGACTTTCTATATCAGTGAGATTCCTACTTAAAATGTTTTTCAAACATAGAGAAAGGCAATCGAATGTCTTCTCATTTTTCTCTATCTGTAAGCACCATTTTTGGAAAATCCAATCCCTGCAAATGCTCATGTCATTGCCAGAGCTGTGACAGAAAAATCGAGCATCCTATCAACGAACATCTCTCTCCTCCAATAATTCAGATACAAAATCAGGTCCCTGCACACAACCCAAAATGAGCAAATCTATCTTTTGGTCCTGCTCAGTGCCACGTCCACTTCCAGGTCCTACTTGGAATTCCACACAAGGAAAACTCAAGATGTCAGGTGAGTGACAACTCGCATGCCTTCAGAGAATTTCTGCTGCTCACAGATCGCCTTTCATGAACCCCAGGCTGGGGGCTCTGGAGGACAAGATCTCTGCTATAAACACACTTGGGTAACAATCTCCACATTACACAGAGTCTCTGGAGGGCCTGGATAATGCACACACCCGAGAAGACAAGCTTTTTTCATCACAACAGGAGAATGTTACCCTCTACCCTTACAGGAAAACAACACTCAAGAGGAGCCTGATCACAGCTGCATAACACATGTAAGGTCTAGAACACAGACTCCTCTAAGAGCCAATTGATTCTCTCATCTTGGGGCACCTGGGTGGCTCAGTTGGTTAAGGGTCTGCCCTCTGCTGGGGTCAGGACACCGGGTCCTGGGATCGCATCCCACATCCAACTCTCTGCTCAGCGGGGAGCCCAATTCTCCCTCTCTGTCTGCCTGCCACTCCGCTGCTTGTGCGCGCGCTCTCTCTCTCTCTCACTTTCTGTCAAATGAATAAACAGAATGTCTTAAAAAATAATTCTATCATCTTTCCTCAAAGTGCAAACTTCTATTCTGGCCCACTGTGATCGCTCTCCTGCTCTGAGACCTCTCTTCTCACCAGCAGCACTGCCGCACTCACAGCGATGAACAACGACATTCGAAAGTTTCCTAAGAGCCAGTCGGCCACCCAGGCCGTCAACAGCCAGCACCACGGAATCACCACAATCTAGGTGCCCCAGGCACTATCCATTATCCCCGCTGGCACAGGCTCTATTCCATTCATTCTCCCCTGGCAGGAAAGGCTCCCTCCACTTCAGACTCAAAACCACCATTTAATCCTCTCCTGTGACACACGCCCTGCATGGAAATATCTGCCTCCTTCTCTAAGTGTAGCGTGTTTGCTAGACTCAGAGAGTTTTCTCCTCTTGACATTTCACCAAGAGCCAGCTCATGGTGAAGTACTCACTCCAGATTTCAGACTGTGATCCTCACTTGCCTCCTAAACATCTCTCTGCAAAATTACACCTTGTATTCTCCCTAGTCCCACCAGGTGTTCCTCGTCCTGGTCTCTTAGAGATGGCAACTCCCTCCAAACTGTCACTTAGACTCCACATGGGGAAGAGAACCATTTTCAAGACATAACAAGTCAGTGTGACATCAGAAGTCACCATATTTATCCCTCATCAAATTATGCCCACATCAAACACCGATACTGAGAATTTTTGGTAAAGAAACTGAAGCCGAAAATCTTACCTTCATATTGTCGAGGCTTTATCTAAGAGAGGAAGAAACAAAGATAAGCTGGATGTCAAAACATATTACCAGTAAAAATCTATAGTTCAGATAAATACCGCAATTGTAATTAAAGGTATTACAATAATCACTGTGCCTACCAGAATAAATTCACAGGATTAAAAAAGAAGACAAACTTAGAACTTCCTGATTACATCATCATTGTTCACAATCCATTTCTGATAAAGAGCACACGTGTGTTTAGCTTATTTTTGACCCCTAATTCCATTCACATTGTAGTCAATGAATGTTCAACCTATTCAATTTTGACAAGGGATCATGCAGACATTGAAAAAAATCCATTAATTCATCATTTCCCTAGTTTTATTTATGTTAGTCACCACAAAGGCTGTCTTTAGTTTTTTATGTAGTGTTCCAGGATGCCCTGTTTGCGTATAACACCCAGTACTCCATGAAATACGTACCCTCCTTAATACCCATCACCAGGCTCCTCCCACCCCTCTCCTCTGAAACCCTAAGTTTGCTTCCCAGAGTCCATAGTCTCTCATGGTTCATCTCTCCCTCTGAATCCCCCCCGCCAAATCATTTTCCCTTCCTTCTCCAAATATTCTCTACGCTATTCCTTATATTCCACAAATAAGTGAAACCACGTGATAACTGACTTCCTCCAGTGGACTTATTTCACTTAGCATATTTCCCTCAATTTTTTGCAACCCAGTATCTGCACTGAAGTACAAAACCTGCAACTTTTTTAAAATCCTGAAAGAAAGAAAATGGAAGGAAGGAGGAAAGAAGGAAGGCAGGCAGGCAGGCAAGGGAGCAAAGGCTTTGTCAAGGATATGCCTCTTTCCTTCTCTACAAAGCTTTCCTGAAACCGTAAAAAGAGTTGGCTGTTCGCTGAATTCACACACAGTCACAGCCCATCAGGTGCTATGAAGTTTCCCAGACTGTTTCAAACGCGGTGTCATCAAAAAGAAGTAAAAGCCATAGGATGAGAAAAAGAGTGGCCCATGACGAGAGATGAAGCGTAAGCCACAACAGAAATGACAGCTGATGTTTTCAAAAAGGGGAGTCAGGCAATTCAGATTCGAGTCACCCTGATGTTATTATAGCTCAATAACATCGAGGCAAGACCTCATTTTGACACCATTAACATATTTCCTCATTCTAAAACTTCACAGGATGATGAGAGTTTGGGGCCAATCTCCAAATCTTGCCAGGATATTGGAGTATCACCATGCTATCAAAAAAACCAGTCATAGTATGTTGTTGGGGAGAGTACATCAGGGGAGGGCAATCAGAAAGCCATGGTTGTTCCTTTAATTTCCCATGTTGGTTAGGAACCTCTGAGCTCCCCTGGCCCATGTCACCAGCCCCACGGGCAGGGCAAGTGGAAAGTAGATGGCTACACCAAATACATAATATTTTTCTTTTCTCTTTGAAGGGAAGTTTTCTCCATTGGCAGGGAGAGGGGGAATAGTCCCATGTAGAAAGAACCTCAAAAGAGCTCTTTCTTCTTAGAAGGGTCTGCCCTCAAGTGAAACCATGTCTCCAGAGTCTAACTGGGGGTTTCCCAAAGACTAAGCCACAGAGCTGAGGGAAATCACTCCAGTGCCACCTCCTCCCTGTCTCACCGGCGAGGACCTCAGTCTAACCCCGAGCCAGAGGCGCAGAAAACCTCACCCTAACTCCCACTTACCTCACTTCCTTTACCAGGACACAGTATCTGGATTTCAACACAACCCAACAAGGCATACTGCAGGTAAAAACCATGACAGCAAGCACGAGAATCACACTTCCTGTGGCAGAAGTGATGGGGAGAGCAGGCTGGACTTTAAAGTCTCTTCGATGTATGATACTGGGTCTAAGGGAAAAGTGCACAAGAGGAAGACGAGATGGTAAATGTGGGCAGAGATGTGAAACTCTAAGGCTGTAATATGATTCCAGACAACAACACCATTACAGAAATCAAGAGTGCTTATGCTGGCCTTTTGAAGAGGCTCAAAACAAACCAGAGGAAAGAATCATTAACAGTAAAGAATGTCCAGTAGAAACTTCCAAAAGAGAAACACAGAGACAAAAATGACAAAGACAGCACAGAAAATCCAAGATTGGTAGTTCATTACAAAATGTGTAACACACATGTAACAGGAATGACAGAGCATTGTCCAAAATTAATGGAGTTACCAAATCAAGATCCAGGAAATGAAAACATTGGAAGAGGATAAATACCAAAACACACACACAAACAATGAACAAAAAACACCGATGTTGCCTAATCTAGAATATTCAGCTACAGATCATTAGAGACAAAGAAACAGTTCTGGAAATCTGGAGCAGGGGTTGGGAGTGGGTGGGGGAAGGGGGAGAGGGGAGCAGTAGTAACACCTTACTCCAGAGGAAGAAGGATAAGAACATCACACTTCTTTCCAGAAACCATGCCATCAAGAATGATGAAATGTTTATAGTGTTTAAAGGAACATCGAGCTAGAAACCTGTGGCCAGTGAAATGATCCTTCAAAACACACCACAGAGTAAGGAAAGCCGCCAGGAATAATGACGGGCATTATTTCAATGAGGAAGGGGTCACTTCTCCAAAAAGACACAGCAATTTGTAATGTGCATGCATCAACAACAGAGTATCAGAGCACATGAAGCAGAAACGGAAAATATTGCTGGTGGGAACAGATGAATCCATTCCTACAGCTGGAGAATTCAAAACCCTCTTATCAGTCATTGACAGACCCAGAGATACAGAAGTTCCATGAGAACGCAGGTGAACTGACCGGCATCACCCATCCACTGCATCCACTAACATCGGCAGAATACTTCATTCAACAACCAGGTATAGACATTCTTCTCAAGCTCACATGGAACAGTCACCGAGAGAGCCCATATTCCGGGCCATACAACACATATGAACCACCAAAGGAATCAAAACCACAGGAACTATGTTCTCAGACCACAGATGAGTCAAACGAGAGATCGAGAACAGAAAGATAACTGGGAATGACCAAAAATGGAGATTCACCAGCACACTTCTAAAGAAGACATGGGTGGGAGGACAGTTGGGTAGAGGGAAGGGTGAAAGAGGTGAAGGGGAAGAAGAGTTCACTTCTGGCATGAGCACTGAGAAATGTTCAGAATTGCTGAGTCATGTTGTACACCTGAAACTCATATTATACTGTTTGCCAATTATTCTTGAACTTAAAAAAAAAAGAAGAACATATGGATCAAGAAGTCACTTCAATAGAAATTTAAAACTACATCAATCTGGTGATAATCAAAATTGACATATTAGAGGGAAATTTGTAGTACTGAATGGACATAGAAATGTCCAGGGACTAGGGGGGTGGGGTTATGGTCATTGGGGAGGGTATGTGCTATGGTGAGTGCTTTGAAGTGTGTAAACCTGGCGATTCACAGACCTGTACCCCTGGGGATAAAAATACATTATATGTTTATAAAAAAATAAAAAAATGTTCAGTGACTATAAAATTTTCTGCTTATTTATGAATGAAAGTACAGAAGGTATATTAATATACTTACAGCAAGGACGGTTCTCCAGAGGTAAATGAGAAAGGCACAGGTTCCCAAGGAGGCAGTTAAAATGAGAAGCTTCCACAGAACTTCAATCTCATGAGGGCCAAGAAGGAAATGGTCAGGCAAGGAAAGGACAAGCTGAAATACCATTTGAGACAATGAGGAATCTCAAAGACATTTACTGTGTATCTGTCACAAAGAATCAACTGTACAAACCCTCAACCAGCCTCCAGGAGGTAAGCATACCTCTCAACTGTCTCCTCCTAGAGGAGAAGGAACACAGAGGGATTTCCAAGGAGCTGGGGCAAACTTTTGGCAGTGATGAGTGTGTTTATCATCTTACCATGGTGATGGCTTCCTTGTTGCTTACCTATGTCCAATATCAACAAACAGTATTCTTTGAAAAGATGTTGTGATCACATATACATTATAACACACTGAAGCTGTAGGCAAAATCTAATAGACAAATCTTAAGAGATTTTATTTTACCTACAAGCACACTGCAATTTTTTTTCTATAGCTAACAGAACTTGAGAATTTATAAGCCAACATCAAATAGACAAGATAAGTCAAAGTGAACTTAGAATAGGTAAGAAGTCAGTGACTTCTATTGTACATCCATGAAGGACCTGGATAAACTTCTTTGGAACATTTCCAAAACTACACCCAAAATTTATGGAAGAATGAGAGAAATCATGAATATAATGTACTAGAGGTACAAATGAGCATGTTATATGGACAGATGTTTATAGATTAGGACATAAGTGAGAGAGACAGGAGGATGCTTGTTAATACAATATGCGATAATTGTCCAATAAAAATAAATTAGAGTTATTGCTTAGTTTCTGAAAACATTTGTTTTCTTTCAATGTTCACTTTGATTCTGAATCACAGTCCAAGATGTCAGATTTCTGAAGGACATAAGGATTTGCATAATCAGGCAATCATGTATGTTCTAAGGTTATCTGTGACGTTTAGTATCTCCAAAAAGCCAATGGAAGGAATTCATGTTCCTATTTCTTTCTACTGTATTTAAATCATGCAATAGCAACTATAAAATTTAGCTTTCTAAAGAGAGAAAATATTAACGAATATATTTATTTATATGAAAGAGAGAGGCGGAAGGACAGAGGGAGACTGAGCAGCAGACTGACAGCTGAGTAGGGAGCCCAATCAGGGCTCAATCCGAGGACCCTGGGATCATGACCCAAGTCTAAGGCAGACACTTAACTGCCTGAACCACCCAGGTGCCTGTGAATTTTAAGAATACAAAATTCCTGGACATGAACACCAAGGCAAGAAACACATCATTTTACAAAAACTACATTTAGAAGCATTTCAGGAGAAAAGACATTCACAATGCAATTCATACTAATTCCCACCAAGCTTGAATTTTGTGCAAACACACCTCTCTAGAAAGGAGCTCCTGAAATCTGTAACATTTTCCTCTTCAGGCCTCACAGCTGAGGTCAGGAAAATGTGTGCTGGTGGGAAACGTACACTGTCTTTGAATAGCCACTGTCTGAAAGACCAGTAGCTGTCAGCACAGTGGTTGATCATGGGGACCAAATGCACAAAAGACAGAGGCTGTCTGGTCACGAATGTAAAACGTACCCACTTGTGGGCACTCAGTACATCTGGCAGCTGTCTGGATGCTGATACCAGTAGCTGAGTCTTAACTAGATGACAGCCAGCGGGGCCAAAAACACTAGGTTCTCCGACAGTGGCCATGAGCAGGTGGAGGTGGGAAATGCAAGACCAGTTCATTCAAGCAAGAGTTCAGAGATGGGGTAGGGTGAGAAAGGTGAACTGATCCATGAGATGCAGCCTAGGTAGAGGGGAATGATTCCAATCAAGATGACCAAGAAATTCTCTCTTCTGAAGACTCAAATGAAACAGAATGAAGTCCATTTTGACTAGAGGACTTCATGTGGGATGGGCCTGCCCCAATACCAGGTTCCTTCTTGACTACTGACACTTCTGGACCCCTCTTTCATAATCTGGAGCAAGCGGAACTAAAGAAGTCTACTTGTATCCAGGGGTATTCCCTAACTGTTGGCTGACTCTCTCTTTCTCCTGGGGGTACAGGTTTTAATTTTTCTTGATAGAGTGAAATATTCATGCAGGGAACCACATATTTCTTTATATTTAGACAATCCT